>NW_026057585.1:93651977-93766923 GCF_023721935.1 Panthera uncia
CCATCCATCCATCCATCCATCCATCCATGCATCCAGCCTTCATCCATTCATCCATCCATCCATCTCTCCAGGATTTACTGTGTACCCTCTCTGTGAGAGGCTCCCTGGGCACTTGGGTGTGTCTGGGCTCCCCACCCCATGAGGACCTTCCCACACACCTGAGTGCCTCCTTGAGGACCTCCAGCTCCCTGTCCTTCTTTTCCACCAGGCCAGTCAGCTGCCCCATCTTTTCCTTGAGCGCTTTGAGTTCGTTGCTTTGCTGCTGGACCAGGGCCACGTTCCGCTCCAGTTCCATCTTCTGCTTTTCACTAAGCTCCCCTGGGAGAAACAGGAAAGCTGGGGAGGGGGTCTCCTGCCTCAGGTCTCCGCCAGGGCCACAGCAGCTCTTCCAGGGCTACAAGAACCACGAGGCAGGCCTACCCTCCAGGAATTCTCCCGGAAGTGTGTGTGTGTGGTGGGCAGGGGCGTTAGGAATGGCCAGGGTCTGCTTGCACCTTAGCAAACTACAGCAAAGTACAGCCCCAGGTTCCAGAAGCTGTCAGGGCCCCGCCTCTGTGCTTCTGGCATTTTGAGCTCCCTGGCCGACCTCCAGCTGCCTGCCTCTGCACCTGTTTGCCTAAGGGCGTTCGTGTTAAGGACTCTGGAGTCTGCTCTCCTGTGTCTGCCAGGTACCAGCCGAGGCAGGTGAGACTGGCTTCCTCCCGCTCAGGCGGGCAGCCTGGCGGCTGATTTGTACCCTGCTCCCCGGCGTCCTTCCCCCGCAGGGCTCAACCCCAGCTGCCCTCTCTGCCCTTGACTGACAGCACAGCTGTTATTCCCGTCCCTGTCCCGCTTCTCTGGCACCTCCACCACTGCCTCCCCCTGGGATCGCCTCTCAAATACACCACCTGCCTCGGAATTCTCGAATTCTGGCCTCAGGGTCAGCCTCTGGGAAAATCCAAACTGAGACACTCGCATGGCCTCAGATTTTCATGGTAACCTGACAGGTTGGTTACCAGGAACCCCCCCACTTCACAGATGCACCAACTGAAGCTCAGAGAGGTAGAGTGACTTGCCTAAACAACTCATGGGACTAGTAAATAGCAGACCCAGAACCGGGTCCAATGTCTCCTGATTCTAGAGCTGGACTCGGCGGCCTCTCTACTACACGTTCTCAGACCTCAGCATGAACGAAAATCACGCTTTGAAAAAGTCAGCCGTAAACGCCTTGGGAGCATTAACCGTTACAGCCGCAGGGAGCAAATGCCACTGAAGGTTTTGGGGTGCACGGGGTTTGAGGTGGGGACAAGAGGAGTGTTCCCTAAACCTGGTTTTATCTCCTGACAGCCTGCCTGTGCCTTTCGGCCTCACGGAGGCTGGAGCTGGGAAGGAGGAGAAGGGCTACGAGAAGCCGAAGCCGGGAGAGGCCGAAATAAAAGAACGGGGGTGGGGGTGGGGCGAGAAGAGCCAAGCCGGAATGTTCAGCCAGACTTGCTCACGCCCTTTTGTCCCTCCCCAGTGTAAGGGGCCCCTGCCGTCCGGCCAACTACAGGAGGCAGGTGTGATGTAGGTGATTTTGCATCAGAGGCAGGGGAGGTGTGGAGAGATTACCCTGCTCTAGGTCCCAGAGCTGGGGAGGGCTAGTGTTTGTGCGGGCCCACGACTCCCTCCCTCCCAGCCTTTGCCTCCAGAGACAAATCCTCTTAGGTAAAAGGAGATTTCCCCCTCCCCCAAAGAAGCTGCATCTCAAGGCGGAGAAGATAAGGCAAAGTGGCCCCTGATAAGGCACGTGTCTTGCTGACTGAGGTACAAACGCTGTGACCGCCCAGGAAAGCAGGTCACTGGGATTTAAAAATGCGTTTTAAACGTTTATTTTATTTTTGAGAGAGAGCGAAAGAGAGCGAGCGAGCCTTGGAGGGGGCAGAGAGAGAGGGAGACACAGAATCCGAAGCGGGCTCCAGGCTCCGAGCTGTCAGCACAGAGCCCAAGGCGGGGCTCGAACTCACGAACCGTGAGATCGTGACCTGAGCTGACAATCAGGAGCTGGATGCTCAACCGACTGAGCCACCCAGGCGCCCCCAACCCTTCCAGCTCTTAAGCCTGTTCTTTCTCGAAGCGGGTCAGGAAGTCAAGAGACACAGGCCATCATACAAACCTCTCAAGTCTGACATTCGGTTGTGGGCTTCGGTGAGGTTTTTCCTTAACCTCATGATGACCTCCTGCTGAGACAGGATTTCCTTCTGAGAGGCCAGTAGATCCCCTCTGAAATGCACAAGAAACGGCCACGTCAGCTCACCTCAGGCTCGCTGGCACCCCCAGGGCCTGGACCCGGACGGGGCCAAGTAGAAACGCAAGTGACCCTCCATCAGTGGTGTCCACGGGACACCAGTCCCAGCAAAAGGGATAAGCGCGTTCTTTAAACATCCTCAGAACAAAAACTGAATGCGATGCAAACACACACACGGCGAGAGAACAGAGCATCCCCTCTGGATTTGGGCTGAGGCTGAGATATGACAAGTGTCTCCTTCTTTCACAGACGAGGAAGCTAAGGTACAGTAAGGTGACATGACTGGGGGCCCAGGGCCCCACAACTGGAAGGGGTTGTATTTCGGGATCCGGGCATAGATCCACCCAGATCTTTCCATGCCACCATCCTGACTTGCGAAAGGAACTGAGAAATTCAGGTAACAGCAGGAAGGCCCCGGACCCTGCTCCTTTTCTCAGGCTCTGAGGACATGGCCAGAAGCAGGGGTCTCCGGCCTCGTGTGCACACGCCCCTCAGGTACTCACATCAAGGTGTCACCCACTTCGTCTTTGACACTGGTCTCCGTCGGAGGCACCGCCGGAGGCTCTCGCTGCATCACCTCCTCCTGGGCTGAATCAGGGGGACACGCGAGGGTCATCGCTGTCCTCAAACACCTGCGTCCTTTCCAGCTGAGCAACCCTCCCCACCCCGCCGCCCTCTCTGCCTAAAAAGCCCCACGTGTGTTCTGTGGTGCCGGCTGGCTCCCACCCACCGGCCACGTATGTGCGCACGAAATCTTCCCGGCTACTCATTTTCAGATGGGAAAATGGGCACAGGAGTGACAGGACCTGCCGGCGGCCACTCGGCTAAGCCGGTAATAGCCAGAGCCCCAAGCCCTGGGCTGCGCCTCCTCCCTATCCCTCCTCTCCTCCCAGACAGGTCTTGTCCTGTCCTCGCCTCCCACTTACTCCTCACCCTCAGTCACACGCTCACCCCCTCACTTTCAATCACCAGGGGCTCATGGAACGTCTGCTTTATGGCGGGGACTGCGCTAAACGTGGGGTCACAAGGAAGTAGTCGTTCTTGGGGTCCCAGCTTAACCGTCCTCCCTCTGACCTGGAACTGGATTGGGAAACTGAGTCCTGCTTCATGCCCTTGTCACAGTGCCCTGTTCACCCTGGGTCACCCGTCAGGGCGGGAATTCAGTTGACAACCAAGACCATGGTTCTCAATCAGGGGCGACCGTGCCCCCCCCCCTCCCCCGGGGACACTTGGCAACGTCCGGAGATGGTTCCGGTAGTCCCACTGGGGTGGGGGGTGCTGACGTGCAGGGGGTGGAGGCCGGGGACACTGCTGAACGCCCACAGTGCGCAGGACGGCCCCCGCGACAAAGGCCTAGCCAGTTCCAAATGTCAGTGGAGCCGGGGTCGAGAAACCCTGGTCCGAGGCCTCCAGTTCCAGAACTCTCCCCCCGAGAGCTCAGCGTCTTTGCAATATATTGCGTTGCCTGGGTCATTTGGGGTGAGTAAGTGCTCACAGCTCTGAGTTCTTTTGTCAGCCCCTTTTGGGTTTATTTTTTAAGAGACCAACGCTGGCTGGTGACGAAAGTCCATTAGACAAAGTCGCAAATTGCTCAGGGCAGAGAGAAGCCTTTGAAAGGCCCCCGTGCGGGACGTTCTCAGGCGGAAAGGACACCCTCTGTCATGCTGCTCTGATACCCTCGGCAGCCTGTGCGTCCCCGCCGGCTCACTGGCTCGGCACAAAGGACGTCCCTTCGCATTGCCGTGACTTCTGTCTGACGTGGGCCTCGAGGGCCCCAACCTCGCGGTGTAACGGGAAGCAAAGAGCCTCTGCAGACAGTGAATGAGCGAGGGGCAGCCTTCTCCTACCCATCAGCCTATGGGGACCCGCAGGGCGACCAGGCCCTGTCCCGAGCGCTAACGTCTGCTCGGCATTTCTTTGGACCCACCTGGGTCACTGTCCTTCAGAGTTGCAATCTCTCCTTCTATCTTTCTGTGGCGCGCGGTCACTGTTTGCAGCCTTTCTTCCAGGCTCACGATCGTCTGGGAGTGCTGTCTGATTTGCTCCTTGTATTCCACGACTTCGGTTTCAAATCCGTGTTTCTGTGCTTCCTGCTCGTCCCGAAGGGCCTTTACTGTGTGCTGCAGCCGCTCCTCCATCATGATCTGGGGGAACAGGGGGGTCCGTGTGCTCCTGGGAGCCGGGCGTGACGCCACTGACGACGAGAGCCAGATGCCCCCTTGGCACCCACAGGCACGGGACTCGGACCCACCTCGGGGCCTCTGCCTGGGCTGTCCGTTCTGCACGGTACCCTCCTCCCCCAGCTCCTCGCATGGCTGACTCCTTCTCGCGCGTCAGGTCTCAGCTCCGATGGCGCCTCCTCGGAGAGGCCCTTCCTGACTGCCCGTCTAAAGGAGAAGCCCGAGACAGCTCTCTAGTCCGTCATCCTCTTTCATTTTCCGTGATCTGCACGATCTCGTTTCTTTCCCATTCCCGCGAGAACGGAAGGTCCGGGGGAGCAGAAACTCGCCTTAGTTACCAACGGACCCACGGCCTGGATCCCTGCTCGGTACACGTTGGTTGAATTAACGAATGGACAACGTTGTAAGAAAAGGCCAAGGCATTCGTAGTTCTTAAAAGCAAAAGCTACCAATCATCACCAAGTGGTGAATCGGACCCGTTCCCGTGGCCGCCCTGCCCCTCTGTCTTCAGTGCCTCATTCCTCGCCCCCTCCTGCTTCTCCGACCACACGTTTCTTGGCTCACTTGCTTTCCCCCCACATCCATTGGACCGCCAAAAGTTTGCGGCACTGTCGAACGTTGAGACCCCACCTGCGCCTAAGTCTGAATTCTTCACCTTCTCTGCAACAGAGACCCTGCCCCACAAGAGCCACCGTGGCCTCCGTGTTCCCATCAACATGTCACCCATATGCCACCGTTGCCCTGGGTGCCCTGGCTTGAAGCCCAGGCTGTCTCGATCAGCACCGTCCTCTCCTTGGTGCTCGTGTCCCGTCAATCAGTTATCGAGTCCTGCCATTTCTCTTGTCGGAACTCCTTCTGGCCTGCTCCTGTGCGCAGGTCCTTATGAGCCTAGACTCTGTGATGGCCACTGTGTGCCCCAGCCTGAGCTGGCCTCTCCTACTCTAGTCCCTCTCAAATTCACTTTTGGTGCGCTTCTGCCCGATGAAGCCTCTATTACCTCCTTGCCCACAGACCTGTTGGTCGCGTGTACGAATGACAAACGAGTGAAATATTGAGCCCCGAGGATGGAGGGCCTTGAATGCCGAGCTAAAATTTTAACACCTCATCTTCAAGTCTGTGGAACAGTCATTGATTACTAAGTTCTGGGGCTGCTCAGTCCTTCAGCCAGATGCTGTAAGGACCCTGTGTTACATCTTACAACGCCTGGAGAGAGGCCATCGTAGCCTCTGTTCACCTTTCAGACTAGACCACTGCTTCTCAATAGAGGGTGATTTTGCCCCCCACCCCCCCCCACCAGAGGACATTGGGCAAAGTCTGAAGACATTTTGGGTTGCCACAACCGGGGGAAGGATGTTACTGGCATCTAGCAGGTAGAGACCAGGGGCGATGTTAAGCAGCCCGTGATGAATAGGACAGCCGCACACAGGAAGGGGTCATCCACCCTGGAACAGCAGCAGTGCCCAGGCTGAGAGCCCCCGGTCTAAATCATGAGTTCTCCCTGCATTGTGATCTTTCACTGAGGGAGAGAGTCTCCCGTCCCTGGAAGGCACCAACTCACCATTTTGGTCCTGGCCGTTTCCAGTTCGGCTAGCGTTTCATTTAATTTCACGGCGAGGCTCTCGGCTTTCAGGCTCTCAGCCACCTTGGTTTTCTGAGTCTCTTCTATCATGGCCAGCGCGTCATTTAACTTATTATTTAAAACATCTTCTCTTTGCACTTTCAAGTCTATTTCCTGGACAAACAGCAAACAGGAAATCAACGGAAATTCAGGAATAAGCGTTTACCCTAGCCGCCCCCCTCCCCTTGCTTCCAGAGAGGAGGCGTTTTCCTTCTGCCACCCGGAGCGCACTGAGTTTCACTTCTATTTTACGAGGCGGTCCTTTAAATATTTGAGGAGGGAGGTCATGTCTCTGTCTAAATTTATTTTCCGGGATAAATGGGCCGAGCTCCCTCAGCCCTTTGCCACAGGGTCTGCCTCCAGCACCTTCCTCCCTGGCTTCGGAGGGACGCCCTCCCCTCTCTGCTCTGGGCTCCAGCAAGGTGGACTCTAATCGCCGCGTTCCTCTTCCTGGAACCCACTCTTCCAGCCCCGGACTGTCCAAATTCCACTCTCCTCCCTGAGTCCCTCCTCAACCTCGTGGAATGTGAGCTTTGTGACAGGTCCTGTGGTGGGGGCTTCACAAACTTTGTCCATTTACTTGACTTCATTTTTTGTAAGTTTATTTACTTATTTTGAGAGAGAGAGAGAGAGAGAGAGAGAGAGAGAGAGACGGAGAGAGAGAGCGCGCCCCGAGCAGGCTCTGTGCTGTCAGTGCAGAGCCCGACGTGGGGCTCGAACCCACGAACCGTGAGATCAAGACTTGAGCTGAAATCAAGAGCTGGACACTCAACTGACTGAGCCACCCAGGCGCCCCTACTTGACTTTATTTTGAAAGAGGGGAAAATCAGGGGCACCTGGGTGGCTCAGTTGCTTAAGTGTCTGACCAGCTCAAGTCATGATCTCATAGTCCGTGAGTTCGAGCCCCGCGGCGGGCTCTGTGCTGACGGCCCGGAGCCTGGAGCCTGCTTCGGATTCTGTGTCTCCCTCTCTCTCTGCCCCTGCCGCTCACACCCTGTCTCCCTCTCTCTCAAAAATAAACAAACATTAAAAATTAAAAGAAAAATAAAAATAAAGAGGGGAATATGGGTGATGGGCATCAAAGAGGGCACTTGCTGGGGTGGGCACTGGGTGTTGTATGTAAGCGATGAACTACGGGAATCTACCCCCAAAACCAAGAGCACACGGTTCACACCGTATGTTAGGCAATTTGACAATAAATTATATTTAAAAAAAAAAAAAGAGTTTTAGGTTCACAGCAAAATCAAGAGGAAAACGCAGAGCTCTCTTACGTGTGCTCTCATCCCCCGCCAGAGGCCCCGCCCCCATCATCCACACCCCGCACCAGCTGGTACCTTTGTTCTAACTGATGAACTGGCACTGACACCTCACGGTCACCCAAAGCCCATAGTCTACTCTAGGGTTCACTCCCTGCCGTACCCTCCGCGCGTCCGACCAAACGTATGAGGACGTGCATCCACCATTACGTTATCCCACGCGGTAGTTTCGCTGCCCTAAAAGTCCTCTGTGCTGCACCCATTCACCCCTCCCCTCCGCCAACCCCTGGTCGTTTCGCTGTCTCCATACTTCTGCCTTTTCCAGAACGTCACAGGCATAGTTGGAATTACACCGTGCGTGTGCAGCCTTTTCACGAGCGTTCTTTAATCCGATCTAAAACACACGCTTGAGATGTGGCGCCGGGCATCCTCAGACTCTGTTGGTGGCAGTGCGAACAGGCATGACCTTCTTGGAAGGTCGCTGGGAACGTCCATCAAAAGGCTGAAAATGTTTACCCGCCGTGACCCAGTGATTCCATTTTCGGGAATCTGTCCTAAGGACGTCGCCTCACACCTGCACAAGGACTGATGCGCAGGGATGTTCAGCCAAGCGCTGTTTTTACTCCGGTGGAAACACAAACAGCCCCAGTGCCCAACCGCGGGGGCGGGGGGGGAGGGGGAGGTAAATAAACTGGGGTCCATCCAACGGAGTGCAAACCCAGGTTATCCGTCCATGGCAGGTTATTGGAAGAATGTTCCATGACCTAGAGACATTTTTGTAATGTATTAAGTTAAAAAAAAAATAGCATTCAGATCAGCGTACAGAGTGTAACAGGGTAGGTCACTTTGTAACGAACTGCTGGGTGTCGAGGTCTATAATAACGATCAGCACGTAGAAGGTCTGGAAGGAATCCTATCAAAATGTCGCTAATGGTGAGTGTGCTCAGTGGACTCATGGGTAGTTTTAAATTTTCTTCAAAATTCTTAGAGCAAATAGTTGCTCCTTTTATCGCTGGGAAAGGAAACGGATTTAAAAACAACAGGAAAAGCCCTTTCTTCACCGTGTGACTCGTGGGAGCCTCGCCTGGGAGTTGCCCCAGTCCCTTTGTGTCGCCACTGAACTCCAGCCGATTCTGTCTGGGGGCCTTACCATCGCTGTCACCGTTGAGAAATCCCAGGGCGGAAGAGGTGCAGACCTGGCCGAAGAAGGTGCTCGCCGAGGACACTGGCAGGCATGCCCCACAGAGCAGCCTGTCACCTACAGCTCACGGCAAGACCCCCCGGCCGTCCCGGCGAATCCACAGCAAGCCAACGGGTTCTTTGATGGGCCACGAAGCCGCCCCAGGGCAGAGGACAGTGCCTGGCGTCTCTGCTCCTTGCCGGCAGCTCGGCTGCTTCCTCGAGGACAGGAACAAAGTCCACCGTCCGCACGGGTCCGGATTGACGTTTCTTCTCCCTTCTCTCCTCTTTCTCTTATGCCCGCTTCGGCGAACCTCAATCGTTTCCTTGTTCTTCTGTGTAGACGAGTGTAACAGCACGCGAATAAACAACTCTGTGTCTGGGTGGTTCTTTGACCTTGTACTTCCCTGGTCTTTCTTGGTAAATGGCGAGTTCCTGGGGAGGGGGGTCCCGATTCTCCGTGTCTGGTGTGATGCCACCAGGGTAACTTGGGGGCTATCGCGAGACCTCACCCTCTGGTGTCACTGTCGTTCTAAGGCCGTTGAGGATGTTGTTGGATACGCTATGTGATGATCCTTAGGAGAGATCCTCTCGGGGTCGAGTACCAAGAATGGCCCAATATCCGTGAACAATCGGCCCATTTTCTTTCTTTTTTTTTTTTTGGCTGTGCTTTGAAATATTTATTTTATTTTATTTTGTTTCGTTTCATTTCATTTTATTTTAAATTTATATCCAAGTTAGTGAGCCTATAGTGCAACAATGATTTCAGGAGTAGATTCCTTAGTGCCCCTTACCCAGTTAGCCCATCCCCCTTCCCACACCCCCTCCAGCAACCCTCTGTTTCTTCTCCATATTTAAGAGTCTCTTATGGGCGCCTGGGTGGCTCAGTCGGTTAAGCATCCGACTTCGGCTCAGGTCATGATCTCGCGGTTCGTGGGTTCGAGCCCCGCATCAGGCTCTGTGCTGACTGCTCAGAGCCTGGAGCCTGTTTCAGATTCTGTGTCTCCCTCTCTCTCTGACCCTCCCCCATTCATGCTCTGTCTCTCTCTGTCTCAAAAATAAATAAACGTTAAAAAAAAATTTTTTTTTTAAAAAGAGTATCTTATGTTCTGTCCCCCTCCCTGTTTTTATATTATTTTTGTTTCCCTTCCCTTATGTTCATCTGTTTTGTCTCTAAAAGTCCTCATGTGAGTGAAGCCATATGATATTTGTCTTTTTCTGACTAATTTCACTTAGCATAATACCCTCCAGTTCCATCCACGTAGCTGCAAATGGCAAGATTTCATTCTTTTTGATTGCCGAGTAATACTCCATTGTGTATATACCACATTTTCTTTATCCATTCATCCATCGACGGACATTTGGGCTCCTTCCATACTTTGGCTATTGTTGATAGTGCTGCTATAAACATGGGGGTGCATGTGTCCCTTCGAAACAGCACACCTGTATCCCTTGGCTAAATGCCTAGTAGTGCCATTGCTGGGTCGTAGGGTAGTTCTCTTTTTAGTTTTTTGAGGAACCTCCATCCTGTTTTCCAGGGTGGCGGCACCAGCTTGCATTGCCACCAACAAGGCAAAAGAGATCCTCTGTCTCCGCATCCTCGCCAACATCTGTTGTTGCCGGAGTTGTTAATCTCAGCTCTTCTGACAGGTGCGAGGTGGCATCTCATTGTGGTTTTGATTCGGACCATTTTCATCTGGACAGCTGTACGGCCACCTGCGTCTTCCCTTCCACTGTAACTGCACAGTAAACCCTGTGACCGCTCATCAATTTCACTGATCCACATTTTTTTTGTTTTTTTTTAGCATCCACCTCCTTCCTGATCCATTTGATGCCCTGACGAATCTACTTGAAAAATGTTAATTTCTCAGGGCACCCGGGTGGCTCAGTTGGTTAAGCATCCGACGCTTGATTTTGGCTGAGGTCATGACGTCTCGCTTCGTGGGACTGAGCCTCACACTGGGCCTTGTGCCCACAGTGTGAAGCCTGCTTGGGATTCTCTCTTCTACCTCCCTCTCTCTGCCCCTCCCCTGCTCATGCTCGCTCCCTCTCTCTCTCTCAAAATAAACAAGTAAACTTAAAAAAAAAAAAAGGCAGTGCCCGGGACTGATGCTAATCCGGATGTGGTTTACTGACACTCACTGCTCTGGAGTAGTGTTGTTCCTAGCACAGCACATCACTTGGGCGGCTTGTCCAGTCCCCTTGGGATTGGTGAGTCCACCCTATAGACAGTGATTGCAAATCTCTCTCTTCCCCGGGGGTGAGGCCCAGGGAATGGGCATTGAAAACCACCCCAAGCGATCCTATGCATGCTAATGTTGGGGAAACTTTCTTCAAAGAAAATGATCAGAAGAGTGATGTGAATGGACTCCAAGGCATTTTTAGTCCCATCCGGTCTTCAAAGTCCTTTGAAATGGTATTTACCTGCATTTAAATTTAACCCCCTACGGTGAGGTTGTGTGTTTAATCCCTTGCCTTGAATTCTGCGATATTAACTCGTGTGTGTGTGTGTGTGTGTGTGTGTGTGTCCCTTGTACTGTTGGGACCCAGGAGGAGTGAATTATGTCCTACAGCTAGGAGGTGCCTAAGATGGGGTCCTGTGCAAAAGCCTGTGCCTCCCACTGTGTCTGCTGCTCCCAGGGATAATCGTGAATGCAGTTTGACTGGGAAGGTCGTGATTATCACGATGACAAGTTCCGGTGGAGACATCGCTGTCGAGGTGGTTGGCAATTTAGGCACCCATCTCCTGACATCCCCTCTTTGGCCCCAGGCAGCTGAGCCCACGCACAGGATAGGAGGGAGAGGAGGGGACAATGCAGGGTTCTGGAGTCAGATAGTCCTGGGTTTGGTTCTGCCCCTCCACTTCCTAGATGCGGACTCATAATAATAGTAACAATAAAAAATAATAAAAGCAGCTAACACACAGAACATCCGCTGAGTGCTGCGTGCTTTTTTACGTGCGGGTGTGCTTGTTAGCGATCAAGCCTCACAAGTCGATGAGGCTGATCTATTGGCATCACCTGGATTTCCTAGGTGGGGAAACACAGGCACAGAGATGGTAAGAAACTTGCCTCAGGCTGCACAGCCAGCAAGTGGCAGAGGTAAGATCTGAACCCAGCCTTCCTGCCTCCAGATCCCTGCTCTTAACCGTGCTGGGCTCCCCCGTGTCTGCTCCTCTCCGAGACTCTTACCTCCTTCTGCTTGGTGATTCGGTTCTCCAGATCTTGCACCTTTTTCTTTTCCTTCTCTATGGCCTCTTTTGCTTTGTGTTTCTCGTAGGCGATGCTGCTCTCTGAAATCTGGAAGTCAGAGACAACCGGTTTGAGGGAGCGTACTCGAGAAAGGAAGGACAACGGAACCTTGAGGGAAGCCAGGATTGCTAATCACGGAGATCAGTGAGTCAGGGTTTGGGAGCGAGGGCTCAAGGAACAGGATGCTCGCGGCCCACCCATCGGAAAGAGGGATGCGAGTCTTGGCACGCCCGCCACGGCGAGAACCTGGAGGTCGTGTCTGGTCAGTCACCGCATAACGGAGAGGGTTGTTCATCACTCAGGATTTCTGGGCCGTGTTCAGGAAGTGACGCGCTGGTGAGTGGTCGGGTCCAGGCATTTGGCGCTGGGCCACCAGCTGCACCGGCCTGTGTTGGCGTCAGTGTGGGCCCTTGTTGGGAAGTACCTGGCTTCTCGGGAGATGGGGCAGGAGAGCCTGAGTTGGGGCGGGGGAGAGGGGCGCCTCCTGTCCCAGCAGGCCTGATGCCTGTGGCTTCAGTCTCTGGCCTTCGAAGGCTTGGGTCCACAAATGGATGTGCAGGACAGTTTGGAACAGAGAACATATAGCCCCCAGGTCCGGTGACGGGGAGGGGACTGAGGCCCAGCCTCGCCTACACCAGCCCAGGAGGTACGCGGTGCAGGGGGGTTGGAAAACTCTTATTTGCTGCTTGGAATTCTTGCCGTTGTGCTCCCGTACAAACACAAAGTTCACCAAAAAATATTTTGAATTTATGCATATATGCACAAAGCCCTGAAGCGATACGTACTGAAATGTAAATAGCGGTTATTTTGGGGGATTGAGATTATGGCAATTTACATTTCCCTCTTCCCACTGGTCTGTATCTTCCACATCTTGTTGAGCGAATGTACGTTATTTGGCAAAAAGAAAATGGCTCGGAAATTGGAACAGGGAAGACGACTGCTGGGGCTGGGACGAGGCTCCGGGGATGCGTGGCCCTGGAGAAGACCATCTTCCCGACGGCCCTGCGGTGTCGGCGGCCTCCCTCTGCCCTGCCCTGCCCTGCCCTGCCCGGGCCTCCCAACCCACCTGGGCTCTGACTCACCTCCCGGCACGAGCTTGGCATTTTCCCACTGCCAAGCCTGCTTAAGACGGTCCGGCCCCCGCCCCGCCAGTCGTAAGAGGCTGCCAGCCCCCTTCCGCACGCCCCGTGGGATTACGCGCTGCCCGGCTCGTCACCGTCAAAGATAATGACGACGATGCTGACTCCTCTCGAAAGGCCGGCAACGTGAGTGCCGGCCACCGTGCGCTATCTCATCCGCAACCCCCCAGATGGCATCTGCCCGGTCACCCACATTTGACCCGTGAGCACACGGGGACTGCAGCGGAGGAAGAGGACGGGCAGCGCGCAGGCATCATGCCACCGGGGAGCGGGGGCGCACGCTTGGGCACCTGGGTCCCGGCCTACCCGTCCTGCCACCCGGCTTCCGGAGCCTGCCTTCCGCGTCCTCCTGATTAAAACCCCACCCCGCCCAGAGGCACAGACCTGCTTGTATGCTCGCAGCTAGTCTGGCACAGAGGCCACCGCCCAGTGGGCCCCCGAGCTTCGAGACCCCACCCCCGGCCCACACGTATACGGGACCCTCCGGGCACAGCAGCTGACAACAGTTTGACCTCACTTCCTGCCTGGGCCGACAGGGTCCTGCTGCCGAGGTCTCTGCTTGACTGTCTGCCCTCCCCCCCCCCCCCCCGTGGGACAAACCACCCTCCCCACCCCACCTGGACTCTGACCTCACCCGGGTAGGCGGCTCATAACGAACACGACGACTCCGCACAACAAATCTCTACGGTGGTTCTGTCTCTACAGCCACGTTACGGATGGCTGCACAGAGAGGGCAAGGTGCTTGCCCAGGGCCACACAGCCTGGTAGGGCAGGGCTGGGGACGTGGACCAGAACCGACACTTGTAGCCTCCCAAGCGCTGCTGCTTTCCCCCGTGTGGCTCCCTTCCCCGACCCCTCATTTGGCTTCCGTCTCGTTCCAGCTTTGCTCCCTTCGTCACGGCGCTGCCCCCCCGTCCCCCTGGCGAAGCCACGTCCCCGTCCTCTGCAGTTGGGCCACTTTAGCCAGTGGCACTTTCTCCCCCCGGATGTTCCCTTCGTGCTCCGTCGCCCCTCCAGCTCTCACTCACATGTCACCCCTCAGAGAGGCCCCCCTGCTTGCGGTCACCTCTAGCCCACCTGTTTGACCTTCCCCCAGGCTTGGGGCTCTGCAGTTACCCTGTGCACTTGTTTATCTGGTGTCTCTCCCTCCGGCCTAGAGTGGAGGCTCTGGGAGGGCACGGCCCTGGTCCGTCTCGTGCTCAGCCGTGTCCCCAACGCCCCACGGGGCCTGGCACGTGCCCGGCGCTCGGGAAATATTTGTGGATGGATGAATGCGACAGGATCAAGCAATCCATGGAGTCATTAGCCCTGTTTCTGGAACTTCCAGGGGAGCCGGCACGTGTCCAGTGCCCGTGCCCCCCGTGTCCCGGAGCCCAGCTCGTGGAGCTGTCACTACAGGTCGCCTCTCCCTGGCCTCCAGCTCCTGAGAGCCCTTCGTTGATTTCCTGGGGGGGGGGGGGGGGGGGGCAGAGGACGGTGTGGGTGTCTGGGCTAACCTGAGTGACACCCCCCCCCTCAGCCGTGGGCCGGCCTTCGGTGGTGGCTCCAGGCAGGTGTGGCTGCTGGGCCCAGGCCCGGGCTGGCGGATGCCTCCGGCTCTCCCCGGGCGTGGCACTCGGGCCTGCCCGAATCACTGTCACTCTCTCCCTGCTTCTTCTCATCCATCCCAGACCCTGGTACTTATTTGTGTGACTGCCACGTGAGCCTGTCCACGCCGTCTTACTCCGCACTGCCTGGGTCTCCACAAAAGGTCTATGAAGCCGGGAGACCAGAGCCAGGAGCCATGCTGGGCCGTGTCACGAACACCTCCGAATGAGGAGGAGGAAGGTGCTGGCGGAGGGACCGACCCAGACTCCAGACCAAGGGTTCTCCCCCGGAGCGCGTCTCTCTTCCCCGGGGAGCCGGGCGTCTACACGCAAGGCGTGGTTCCAGGTACTCTGTATACATCAATCCGCTTGGCCCTGAGAGGCAGGGGCTGTTACGACTCCCATTTTACAGAGGAGACAACTGGGGCACAGGAGGCTAAGTGACCTGCCCCGGGTCACACGGCTAGTAAGTTGCGTGTGACTTCGGCCGCGTGCTGCCCGGTGCCTGCCCACTTTCCTGCCAGACTCTACGTCCGGGCGCGGAACCGCGGCCTCGCGCCTGGCTTCGGGGCTCCTTCCGCAGGGGTTCGGATGGCCCCACTTCTCTCTCTGCTTCTCATACCTCCTTCTGTTGGGTCAAGTGGTTCTCCAGATCTTGAACTTTTCTCTTTTCTGCCTCTATCGCTTCCCTTGCTTTCCTTTTCTCGTAGGCCACGCTGCTCTCCAAAACCTGAAAATCAATGACCAGCCTTTTTGGTCGCCTGCACGGTTGGGGTCGGGGAGGGGGCGGGGGGACACTGCTCATTATGCTAATGGTGATAGTAGCTAAAACTCTGGGTTGGCATCACGTGCCAGGGCCCGTGGCTGGCACTTCACACCCAGCGAACCCTCTCCCGGGTGGAGGAGTTGGTGGTCCCATTTTATAGATGAGGAAACCGAAGAACAGACGGTGAAGGCCCAGGGGTCATGCAGTCTGTCGGTGGTGAGGTCAGGGGTTGAGCCCTGTGCAGAGGAAAAGTGCCCTGCGCGTGCACAGAGGCCCTCGGTGAGGGGCAAGTGAACAAGTCTTTTTTTAATTAAAAAAAAAAAAAAATGTTTTTTTTAAGTTTCTTTATTTTGAGGGAGACAGAGACAGCACCAAGTGGGGAGGAGCAGAGAGAGAAGAGACGGAGAATCCCAAGCAGGCTCCAGGCAGAGCCTGACGTGGGGCTTGAACCCACGAAACCGGGAGATCATGACCTGAGCCGAAACCAAGAGGTCGGACACGTAACTAACGGAGCCACCCAGGCGCCCCCGTCTTATTTTGGAGTCTGAGCTCTCGTCCCTGTGCCAGGCAGTCTCTCTGATAAGAAGGAGAAGCTCATTAATAATGGATTTCCTATCACTGAAATAAATCTCTTAAAGAGAATCAGGCCTCAGGATGAGGGCAGTGTCCCACATTCATGAGCCACAACAGACCGATTTCTGGAAGGGGCGGGCGGGGGTGAACCTCACAAGTGACGCTCTAAGAGGACGGAGGGAGGAGAGTGTGGTTAGGTGCTCGTGCTCTCGGAATTTTATTTAGGAAGTTATTTGCTGATAAGCTATTCAGTTAAACGGCCTCATGCAAATCACAAAGATGCGGATTAGTGGCGAGGCCCCTGTTTCCAGTCACTGCCAGAAATGGCGCCTCAACTTTCAACGGGGTTGAGTCATAAGCATCAGCTTGGCTGCAAGATGTCTGGGACTCGGAACCTGGTTTCCGTTATATAACCAGTGGTCAGGGTCCCAGGTCAGCCTGCGTGGCGTTTTTAAGCCGTAACATGGCTGAAACACTATATATTTTGCAGTGAAAAGCCGTTTAAGAAATCCCAACGCTCAGCTGTTCCCACAGTGCCTAAATGAAGCAGAAAAGCAGTATCATCATGGATTTTGAACATCGGAGGTGGGATTCCGGTAAGACATTCTCCTGTAATTTGTGAAAGAGACTCGAGGCCACTTCCCAGGGACTTGGACTCGTTCCACGGCCTCTGATCTCACAACTACACTCAGGACCTTCCTCTCGGCAGCTCCTTTGAAGAAGAGGACTGTCCCTTGCGTGACTCACACACACGGGCTCTGTCCCCCTCAGCCGCTTTGCTCCCAAGTTCCCGGGCAGGTAATGGGAGTTAACCTCTAGCGGTAACCTCAAAACCCACATCATGAACTAGCATTCTGTTGTCCCTAAAGATTCATCTGGAAATGTGGCAGCAGGTCTAATAAAAAGGAAAATCAAATACCAGTTTGAGGTTGGTTGAAGTCTGTGTCTGGGACTTTTATCTCAGAATCTGCGTCAAGAAACCCCAGAGGAAAAAAAAAAGAAAGAAAGAGAGAAACTGCTGAGAGGTTCTGTCAGGAGAGGTGGGCCGACGTTTGCCTGGGCCTGGGGTGAGGCTCCTCCCCGCTGTGAGGCTGACCTCATCGCGCTTCCTTAAATATCTCTCCTGAAGTCCCCTGTGACCTCAAAATCTCTAAATTCAAGGGCCTTCTCCAGGCTCTTGAGCTGAGCCGTTGACCTCTTGGTGGCATTTGGCCCCAGTGAACCCTCAGGAGTTTCTGCTCCTTGTCACCGCCCCCGGAGAGATAACTCAGGGCCAGGCCTCAGTGACACTGTTTACCTGGGGCAGCAGAGCACGGCTGTGCAGGAGACCTGGGACATAAACATCTTCCCTCCTTGGGTCAGATCAGATTGACCTTATGCCTCCCGAGGCGGGTGGGCGAGGACTTTCCTCTGAGGAGTGAGGGTAGGGAGGGGCTTGATGGGGAAGAAGTGCCTGGACAAGATACACAAGTGGTGATCACGGCGACATTCACTGAGCAGCAATTCTGGGTCCAACACTTCGCTGCACGTGACCGCCAACGCCTCACAGCCACCGTTTAAAAGAAGGGAGGTACTGAGACCTCTGTGGCCAGTAAGTCATCCAGCCGGGATTCGAACCTGTGTCTCGTCTGGCTGCAAGGCCTCTGTGCTGCTTCACGACTGAAGAGTTGACGAGAGCAGTGCGTGAAAGAGACCTCGAGGTCCGAGGGTGACCCCAAGATAAACCCGTGTCGACAATGTAACGGCACTTGCCCCAAAGCTGGCGTGGGAACGTCAGTACAGGTATGACGTCTTCAAGGGGGGAGCAGAGTCCTGGCCTGGGCCACCATGGCCAGAGAACTGGGTCCGGTTTGGGAAGAAAACAGCCCGTGGGTTGCAGACTCAGACATCTACAGAGGCCAGACAGGTACCGGCACTAAAGTGGGCTGCGTTTACCGCAACAGGGTGTGGTGAGGGCTGTGGGAAATCACTGCTACTTGGCTGAGCTCCCTCCAGTTCCACCAAGTGGAAATGGGGCCAGGTCGGCTGACTTTTCAGGAGAGGAAGGAAATCTGGATTTTTAAAAATGTTTGTTTATTTTTGAGGGAGAGAAAGGGCATGCACACGAGCGGGAGTGGGGCGCAGAGGGAGGGAGAGAGAGAATCCCAAGCAGGCTCCGCACTGTCAGCGCAGAGCCTGATGCGGGGCTCGATCTCATGAACCACGAGATCATGACCCGAGCTGAGATCAAGAGTTCGACGCGTAACCCACTGAGCCACCCGGGTGCCTGGAAGTCTGGATTTTTTTTTTTTTTAATTTTTTTTTCAACGTTTTTTATTTATTTATTTTTGGGACAGAGAGAGACAGAGCATGAGCGGGGGAGGGGCAGAGAGAGAGGGAGACACAGAATCGGAAACAGGCTCCAGGCTCCGAGCCATCAGCCCAGAGCCTGACGCGGGGCTCGAACTCACGGACCGCGAGATCGTGACCTGGTTGAAGTCGGACGCTTAACCGACTGCGCCACCCAGGCGCCCCTGGAAGTCTGGATTTTTAAGTATATTTTATGAATTCAAAATAAAACACTCTGGGGCCAAATGTTAACATGTCCACAGGCCCTTTCCAGCCAGTGAGCAGCCAATCTGTGACTTCTGGACAACAGGACAGGTCAGGGGAGGGGACCAAGGCCAGGCTCCAACCCTGGGATGCACATAAGGAGACACAAGGGCATTCGGGTCTGGAGAGGAGCAGGTGCCTCTATTTCCAAGCAGCTGAAAGGTTATTATGTGGACGAGGCGGGGGGGGGGGGGGGGGACAGGTCTTACAGGAGCCAGTGATGCTCTTCTGGGAGAATGAGTTTGAGGCACTTAACCAAAAGGAAGAATTTTCTGCCGGCCGAAGGCATCACCACTGGGACGGACTGCCTGGCCTGTCGAAAATTCCTTAATGATGGAGCTGAAGGCTGGATGATTTTAGGATGTCGTTGGAGGACTGACACAGCCCTGAAGTCCCGGGACTCTGTACCTTTTCCACGTCTCTGCTTTGGGACATAATCTCTAGGCCGAAGATGTTCAGGTCACCAGCCCCAACTTGTCTCCCAAGTCCTCTCTGTGACTGTATTTTGTGCTGTTTCCAATTTTTCTGACTGGCTGTCAAGGTTACAACTCCAGAGCTCTCTCCCTGAGCTCCCAAGCGTCCCGGGGGTAGCAGAGCCCTCCCAAGGACTGATCACTGTAGGAAAGCTCTGTCACGCTCTACCCCCGTCATCGTGGTTCGGAACTCACTGCCACGTGGCCCTCAAGCCAGGTTTGGGCTTGAGCCCGCTTCCCCCCCCCCCCCCCCCCCCCCCCCTGCATACCTCCTTCTGGCAGGTTAAGCGACTCTCCAGCTCTTGGACTCTTTTCTGTTCATCTTCTAATGCTTCCTTCCCTCTGTGTTTCTCTTGAGCAATGCTTTCCTCCCAAACCTGAAATCCAATGGCCATTGTTTGATAGACACAGTTACCATGGCAGGAATCTGGACTCTGTGCCAGGAACTGCCAGGGTAGCTTTTTGCTGCTCACCACAATCCCACGGGGCAGACGGGGCAGACGGGGCAGCTAGTAGCAAGGGACCCAGAGCAGGCAGGCTCAGATCAGAGCCCGAGGCCGGTCCTTCCTGGGGGCAGGATCTTGACGGGGCTCGGGCTGACTGTCTTCCCCAGCTGCTCACCTTCTTCTGGCGGGTTAGGCGATTCTCCAGCTCTTGGACTCTCTTCTGTTCTTCTTCTAATGCTTCTTTTGCTCTGTTTTTCTCTTGAGCAATGCTTTCCTCCAAATCCTGAAAGTCAATGACTGTTGTTTTACCAGACACAGTTACCATGGCAGGAATGTGGACTCTGTGCCAGCCACTGCCCGGGTTCGCTCTTTACTGCTACAATGACCCCACGGGGGGAGACTGTGGGCAGCTAGGAGCAGGGGATCTAGAGCAGGCCGAGATCAGAGTCCCCAGTCAGTCCTTCCTGGGTGCCTGACCTTGGGCAGGTGAGAAGCCCCTGTCTCGCTATCTGTACAACGGGGACAGAAACGGTGCTTCCTGCATGGGGTGAGCGTGAGGGGCAGACAAGAGGCTGAACGTGAACTGCTTGGCATGTGGTCACCGTTCATTCATAAGGGCGGTCGGTTAGTTCTTCTGTGATCTTCACTTTGCAGAAGGGGAAACAGAGAGATTGAGGAATCTGCCAAATTTACTAGTAAACCACAGGAACAGGGATTCGAACCCAGATCCATTTGACTCGAGAGCCTGTGTTTCAAACCTGGGGTTGGCAACCTAGGGCCCACTAGCCAAATCTGGCCTGCTGTCTGTGCCTTGTGAATAAAGTTTTATTGGCATACCTCCTTGCTCCCTGTTTGTAGATTGCCTAGGACTTCTTCCGCACTACGACGGCAGACCTAAGCAGTCACGACAGAACAGTGTGACCTGCAAAACTGAAAATATATACTATCTGGCTCTTTCTGCAAAAAGTTCGCTGACCCCAATCTAAACCATTTGTGTGAGCAAATGGTTGTATGTTGTTACGTGTTGTTACGTACGTGTTGTTAACCGTTCGTTTGTTACTTGTTACGTACGTGTTGTTAACCGTTTGTGATAAAGTATTAGCTCGATGAAAGAACCTAGAATTTCTTACTAGTGAAAGAGTGTCCTCAACAAGTCAGGATGTGTGAGAAGGAGTTCAACTAATGAATTTTGACACACGTATTTCGAGAAAGGGTGGGGGTGATGGGGTCGTATGGTGTGGGGAAGGTTCATTTAAAATTGGGACCCCTGGAGTTAAGTCTGCAACAGGACTTTTAGATGAGTCCCTTGGGTCAAGGAGATCTACTAAGTGTCTGGGGAATGATGACCCTCAGCAGGATAGTAATGACCATGAGCAAGGGTGCTGTCTCGGCAGGTACCTGACCGTGCTCTCTGCTCCTCGTGGGCTGGTGTGTGTCGAGGTTTGTTCTGTTTAAAGGGGGTTTGAAGCCAGCCCTTGAAACCCTGTCTGCATCAGGACTGAGGCTATAAATGCGCGTCGGGGAGGCTGGTACCCAAGTTGGTGTTGAACATGGTAGGGCGGAAATACCGTGTACCCACAGTGGAAAAAGTCAACCCCAAATTAAAAGTAAAATAAGACATTTGGAAAGGGAGAGGGTAATCAGGGAGGAGCGAGGAAGCAGGGGGAGAGCTCTGTGAGGCTTTTGCAGAGTTCCAGCTCTTTCTGGTTTTATTTTCCTCTCTCTCGAATGACACACTGGCTTTTTCTACGTCTAATTGACCTTCGAAATGGACTCATCTGGATTTAAGGCTATTAATACTGCCTTACGTACAATTTTGGTCAGATGGTTCTTCCCTTTTTAGTCTAGAATTTCTAGTCCTTTTTTTTTTTTTTTTTCATAAAAGGCAGAAAGGCAGAGAAAGGGGCAAACAAAAAAAGAGGTAGAAGGAGGAGAGAGATTTCTTGAAATAACCGGGCATGAATCAGAGGCTTAACGAGGCAGAGAGGTCTGCAGAGCTGACGTGTGACAGAGAGGGATGGTCCGAGCTGGAAGTCAGAACTGGCAGGTGCAATCTGCCTCGGGTGGGGGGGAAGAGCTGGGGTCCAGCAGATCTGGGGCGGCCGTCTCGAGGTGGGTGGGAGCAGGCAGGGGCAGCCTGTAGTGGTGATCACCCATGGCTGCATTCTGGAACCACCCAGGAGCACTTTGAAATCCGAGTGCATGAGCCACACCCTCGCCTCAATTAGATCAGAGCCTGGGGATGGGGGTGGGGGAGAGGTGCAAAGTGCTAGCACTTTTTAATCTAACTGCCAAAGTCAAGAGCCACTGATCTAGGATGATGGCAGTGAAGTAAATCCATGGCCGTCCCTGAACATCAAGAAGGGCTGAATATAGGACAAAGATGAGAATCGACTCATTAAATGCAGTTTCCTGGACTTCTCCAGAGATTCTGATTTAGTGGGTCTGGGCTGGGGCCCGAGAATCTGTATTTTTAACACATGTCCAGTTGGTTCTTATCGGACAACTCTGGGAAAACCTTCCTCTAAGACTTTGCTGCTGAAAAGGTAGTCTAAAGACCTGTGCTCTCAGCACCAGCTGGGAGCCTGTTAGAAGTGCAGAATGCCAGTTTCTGCCCCAGACCTGCTGAGTCAGAATCTGTGTTTTAAAGCCTCCCCAGGTGCTTCGTGGGCACCTTTAAGTTTGAGAGGTGCTGCTGTAAAGCATCTCCTAGCTGGCTTGGGTTTTAGAAAAGTAAGTAGCCATTTTGTCCATTTGTTTCCTATGATACGTACATGAGAGCGGACGATGGAAATAATATGAAGTCGGTCCCGCACGCCCTCAGAAGCGGTCCGTCACTTACAAACCAGGACCTGTAACAGTGACCTGAACTTGTTAAATCAACTGCGATATCTAAGCAAATAAGCTACCGTTTCCAGGAACTTCAGTAACCTTGATGTTTCAAGCCAATTTCGCTGTGAGTTTTAGAATTCAAGCTTCATGTTAATTCCTCCAACATTACTCATTCATTTAATTAATTTAGTTCCATAGCACTGAACAAGGAGTTGTTGAGATTTCTCCCTCTAAGAACGTGCCCTCGGAAAAGGCCACTCCGTCACTTTCCAGGAGTAAAGACAATGACAGGGACCGCCTTACCTCCTTCTCTTCCAACAGCTGCTTGATTCTGTCTCTCAGCTTCTCCTCTTGCTGGAGCCTATCCTCATTCAGCTTCTCCTTCTCTGCCAGATGCTCCTGCAGCTTCTCTTGCATGAAAGACTGCTGAGCTTCCTGAGAGCTGTGGATCTTGATCTGAAACGAGAGGAAAGGAAACTGAAGCTGATGGGGGGGGGGGGGGAGGGAGACAAGACTAATTAAAGGAGTCATTTCAACTTGTTTTCTTTTTATAAGTTCTTTACCTCTGGGGGACAGGACAAAGGTTTACACAAAACTTTCTTAATGCTTAGCCTAGTTGCCAGTAGTGAGGCAGTTGAGTACAGTGGTTAAGAACTCAGACTCTGGATCTGGATAGAATCTCAGCTCTGGTTCTTTCTAGGTGCTTCTCCATTTAGAAAATGAGGTTAGTAATAATATCTACCTCTTAGAGTAAAGACTAAGTGAGATCGTGGGGTGCCTGGGTGGCTCAGTCAGTTAAGTGTCCGACTTTGGCTCAGGTCATGATCTCACAGTTTGTGAGTTCGAGCCCCGCGTCTGGCTCTGTGCTGACAGCTCGGAGCCTGGAGCCTGCTTCCGATTCTGTGTCTCCCTCTCTCTCTCACTGTCTCTGTCTCTCTCTCTCAAAAATAAATAAACATCTAAACAATTAAAAAAGAAAGATTAAGGGAGATTGTGATGGAAAGCTTTTAACACAGTGCTTAGCACATAGTAGGTGCTTAGTAAATGGCAGCTAGAATTATTAGTTATTATTAGCTGAGTGGAAGAGAAAAAGCAGTTAGTTAGGGTCAGAAGGCCTGAATTTTTGTCTTGATTCTTCCATCAGCTAGCTGTATGACATTGAAACAGTCACCTAGCCTCTGAGGCTTCATGTCCAGACCTGTAAAATAAGGAGAATGGACTAGATCATGGACTGACAAAGTACTATCTACAGGCCAAGTCTGGTCCCCTCCCAATGTTTATAAATAAAGTTTTATGGGAACAGAGCCATGCCCATCGTGCTCATTCATTTACATACTGTCTGTCTATGGCTGCCTTTACAGCAGCAGAGTTAAGTAGGTGTGACAGAGACTTTATGGCCTAAACTATTTACCACCTGGCCCTTTGCTTTAGATAAAGTTTCTTGACCCCTGGACTAGATGGTCTGTGGGGGTGATTGCAATGGCTGTCCCAATACCTTCCCTTCCCTCTATCCATATACATTTGGCTATGTACCTTTTTTAATTTATTTTTTTTAAAACATTTATGTTTGAGAGACAGAGAGAGATAGACAAAGGGCAAGTGGGGGAGGGCAGAGAGAGAGGGAGACACAGAATCTGAAGCAGGCTTCAGGCTCTGAGCTGTCTGCCCAGAGCCCGATGGGGGCTCGAACTCACGAATCATGAAATCGTGACCTGACCCGAAGTCAGATGCTTACCCGACGGAGCCAGCCAGGCGCCCCTCTGGCCATGTGCCTTGCAGTGCCCACCCATATCCTGCCCTGACACTGAATTCAGCCACGTGACCTGCTTTGGCCAACGGGATGTTAGCAGACGTATCCCGGCAGAGAACTGAAAAGCATTCTACGATCGGGCTGCTTTCCCTTGTACTTCTGCATCGCCATGGGAATGTTCCCAGGCTAGCCTGATGGAGGATGACAGACAGATGGAGGAGAGTAGAGGTGTTCCAGCTGAGGCCAGCCTCAAGGGCCAGCCAACACCCAGGTACTTGGGCAAGCCCGTCCAAGACTGGTGTACCCACCTAGTGGCTGATCCTAGACACGTGAGCCACGAACAGTAATTGTGGAATGCCACTGAAGTTTTGCGGGTGTTCATTACACAGCATTGTACGTCAGTAGCTACGAGAGTGGTCTGATCCCTAACCATCAACTGCCTCTCAAATGTTCACATTACACAACTGTTGCTAATTCGTCTCCCTGTACTGTTGCTAGTCGTGTTGTTCCACTGCATTCAATAAGCACAATTTTCGACATGTGGTGGTATTTATCTCTTAATTAAAAAAAATTTTTTTTAATTAATTTCAAAAGAGAGAGAGAAAGAGAATGAGTGAACGAATCCCAAGCGGGTTCCATCCCACCAACCGTGAGATCGTGACCTGAGCTGCAATCGAGAGTTGGATGCTTGGGGCGCCTGGGTGGCTCAGTCGGTTGGGCGACCGACTTCGGCTCAGGTCACAATCTCGCAGTCTGTGAGATCGAGCCCCGCGTCGGGCTCTGTGCTGACGGCTCGGAGCCTGGGGCCTACTTCAGATTCTGTGTTTCCCCCTCTGTCTACCCCTCCCCTGCTCACGCCCTGTGTCTGTCTCTCAATAATAAATGAACGTTAAAAAAATTAAAAAAAAAAAAAAAGACTTGGATGCTTAACCAACTGAGCCACCCGGGTGCCCCAAGATGTGACGGCATTTAAATCTTTCTGATAATTCTGACAGAAGGAAACAAGCATCCTGTCCTTGCCCTTGCCCTCCTGGGAGATCTTAGCCACCCTGTCTGAATCTTTTTGTGTCAAACGGAGATACGTGTCACCTCTTGGGGAAGGTGGACTGACTGGTTAACAGACAAAAAACAGTGCACAGTGCTATATAGATGCCAAGGAGGAGCTGAAATGAACTTTCAAAGTTAAAGTATTACCTGAAGTTCCTGGGTTTGGTTTGTAATTTTCTTGTAATGTATCAGAAGATATTCCAGATACAGAGACAATCCTTGAAAAAAGAAGCAGAGAGAAGTGTTAATTCATTTCGCCTCCTTTGCTTTCCGAATAACGTAGTAACAGAGCTTGCTCACAGGTGGATGAGGGCAACGCTGTCCTCCCACCAGGAAGACCCGAGTCTCCGTCCGACGTGTGGTTTAAAAATGGTTGGCCAGTCTTGGCTGGGCTCAAATCGAGTTTCTTGTTGAAGGTGGAAAGTGAAACCCATCCGCAGAGCACCTACTGACTGTGTCCACCGGGTGCAAAGCCCCGAGCCGAGTGTGGGGATGCTACGGAGCCATTCGTCAAGGTCCAGTCTGAGAGACGCGGTCTCACTGCCTGGTAGGAAACATGCAGTGGCTCCAGCTGGCACCTAAGTGACTACTGACAGAGTGGGGGAGTGTGAGAGCCTCAGAGGAGGGGAGATCATTCACCCAGAGTGATCACAGGAGGCTACCGGGCCAAGGAGCCACCGGGTGTGGGCACTGCTGGGTAGGCAGCATTCAGAGTTGGCGGGGAGGGCATTTCTGAATGGACGATGTGGAAACGGCAGGCTGCGTGCTGACGGCCCTCAAAGATAACCGGGTCCCGATGTCTGGGAGCCTGTGAATGCTTCCTTACGGGGCATGAGGAACTTGGCAGATGTCATCAAGTTAAGGATCTTGAGATGGGGGGGGGTGGATTATCCTGGACTATTGAGTGGACCCAATATAATCACACGGGAAGACCAGACAGAGGACGGGCGATGGGACAGGAGCAGAGACCGGAAGATGCTTCACTGCTGGCTCTGAAGATGGAGGAAAGGCAAAGAAATGGGTCCTTTCCTAGGGCCTTCGGAAGGACCGGGTCCCTCTGACACCCTGACTCGAGCCCAGGGAAGCCGATTTCAGGCTTTAGGCTTCAGGCTGCACGAGAACACACACGTGCCGTGTTGAGGTGCTGCGTTGGTGGTGTTTGTTACAGCAGCCATAGGAAACTGATGTGGGGGTGAAGGCAGGTGGGGGGTCGGGGGAGGGAGTGCACAGCCCTCGAGGGCGCTGAGCTTAACTGGGCTGCTGGGACGCCGCCAGCCAGCAGGGAAGCAGAAGGTGGAGCTGGGGGGAAGGCTGGGGTCGAGTGGTGGCCGGTCCGGAACAGTAGCCACAAGGCGTGGACTGGCTCGAAACGTCACTGACGCGTACAGAGCAGGTCCCATGTGCCCGGCCCTCTGCCAAGCAATCAGTGCGTCGCCGCACTGCGTCACCGGATCGTCACCCCGTGTGACAGGGGAGGCAGCCGGGCTCCGAGACGTGCGGCCGCCGAGTGCCGCAAGGCTGGCAAGCAGCGGAGCCGGGCCTTGGGCTCGAGTCAGTGGGACTCTAGCAGCCGTGTCACTGCTGCTTCAGTTGCCGATGGAGCAGTGAACTAACTGCCTCGACGAGGAGGGTTTTCTTGTTTTGCTTTTTTGGTCTTTTCAGAAAAATAGCTGAAGCGAACTCGAGGCGGGGCAACTAGCAGGTTTCCCGGCGGCAGCACCGTGGATGGGCCGGGCTACACGAATCCTCTGCTGTGGGGGCTGTTCTGGGCACTGCAGGACGCCAGGAGCGCCACCCCCCGTCCTGGGCGTGACAACCGAAATGTCTCCGGACATTGCCGGATGTCTCCTGGTGGCTGGAACCCTTCCTGAGAGTTAGAGGCTGGGAGCCCATGGACGTCCAGGCCTTTAGGGCCGATGTTCTAAACTAGGGTGGGGGAAGGGAGAAATGGGGATAAGAAAAAGAGAGAGAGAAAAATCTCCTCTTAGGGGTAGAATGGTGGCCCCATTGTCAGACAGAGAAGACAGGTGAGGGTGGTGTAAGGGCTGGTGAGGAGACGAGAGCTACAAGCTCGGCATCAGACGTGCTGAATTTGAGGTACCAGAGGGACTCCAAGGAGAGGTGGTTGGACGAAAGCAGGACCACCCCGGCCCAGTCCACCCAAGGTCTTCGTGGGATTAGGAGAGAGCACCCTTCCTCCCGGTGGACACGGCCCCTGCCAGGGGTCCCACGTGCTGCCTTACGTGGCGCCCAACCTGTACTACCATTCTTGGTGGCACGGCACGTAGAGATGTGCACGTGGCCATCGCGGCCACGGGAGTGGTTGTGGAAGTGCCCGGATGGAGACTTCCTTCATAAGAAAGGAGATGAGAGAGGGGAGGGCCAAGGACTCCGCTGGAGGAAACACTCAGGTAGGGACAGGAACAGGGGAAAGGGGCTGCTGAAAACAAATGAAGAAGGTCAAGAGACAGGCAGGGCAGGGCGCCCCAGGCCTGGGCGAGCCAAGGGGTGAGAGTGTTTCCGGGAAGAGATCCGAGAGCGCTGGGGGAGCCGGAAAGACGGCGGGTCTGCCAGTCCAGGCGGGGCTCCATGTCAGTTACACGCAGGGGTAAAGCAGGCAGGCGGAGCCAGAGTAGGAAGTTTGCAATGAAGACAGAGGGCGTAACACACTTCTGCAAGATCCAAGGTGGGATGGCAGTGCCAGGAACAGAAAAAGAGCTAAAGAAGCAGCGGGTTCCAGGGAACGGCTGCCATCTTGAAACGCATGGTTGATGGCAAGAGAAGGATTAAGAGGAAGAGAAAAGCGGTTGATGCCAGAGAAGGAAGCTGTAATTCCAGACCTTGTGCACGGGTTCCCCTGGGAGGGACAGAGGATGGGAGACACAGGGAGGGAAGAGCTGCATCTGGAGAAAGCAGTGAGACTATAGCGAGAATTTGGAGGGGGAAGGGAGAAAAGGTGGGGGGAGAGAGAGAGAGAAAGGAAGGGAGTCGAATATGTTCATGCCTGGGGCCTTGATCTCTGGCAGTGCAACTTTCTGAGAATTTCCAGCCTGCGAGAGTAGAAGAGTAATATTATAATAGCTATCAAGTATTAAGTACCTGCTGTGTGCCAGGCACCATGCCAGGAGTTTTACACGTGATAGTTTCTAGCCATGAGAAACAGCCCAGCAAGGAAATGTGTTTGCCCTTGTACGTGAAGCAGCAGAAATTCAGCGAGGTTGAGCTACAGAGCTGGGAAGTGGTAGGCGCGGAATCTAGCCCCGGGTCTGTCATTCTCTTTTAAGCGACAGGAGAAGTGCTCTGTGAGGACATCAAGATGGCAGGGAAAGCAAGATGGCCTGGGTAATGTTGGCAACAGCTACAGGAGCAAATGCATTTGGGGTGGCTCAATTGGGGTACAACCCGCGACTCAAGAACCCAAGGGGAGGGATCAAAGCAGGAGTGGGATCCAGAGAGGATTAGGGAGAGGAAGGACTCAAGGATGTGGAAGGAGAAGAGGGAGTGTGTGATCGTGCGTCTGGGTTCCATGATGAGCCGCAATCATTATGGGGTTTCTCTCTTTTCGAGAAGAGGCAATTCTTCATCATATTTCTGGTTACAAAAGTTATGTGTGTCTATTACACACACCCAAACATTACAGACATCCGTAACGTGGAGACTGTTCCCTGCTCTAGCCTCCCTGGCTGGCACACAGTAGGCCTGCAATCAACAGTTGATGAATGACCAAATGAAGGTAAAGGTCCTACACAGTCCCACCACGCTGGGAAAATACTCCCAACGCCCGTGTGTCTTTTTCTCCGGACTTTTCTTTTGATTCCGTACCGATACTTAAAAACGGGAGCACTGTGCGTATTGTATTACAACTTGGCTTTTTTCATGTAAAAGTGCTGCATGTTTTGGATATCTGAGAAAGAGTGATTTTTTATGGATGCAGGGAAGCCTTTTATCTGTAACAAAGTCTTGCAGAAATAGACACAAACAACTGGCCTTGCGAGAAAAATGTAGAGTTCTTTCTTTTCCTTTATCAAAAGAAGCCGAGAAACCAGGCAGGAGGAGTGGGGGCTAACTTTCAAGGTCCCTCTTTTAGACGTTTTGCATCTTCCCAGATGGACCACACAGCAAATCCCTGACCGGTCACATCTTTAGTGGCAACACCAGCCTTCTGAGCCACTTAGGACGGTGGCCAACAATACTCCAAGTCGAGTCTCCCTTAACATTAGTCGACCTGCCTTCTCCCGGGGGATTCATTTCAGGGTTTATAGACCCAGTCTGTTAGGTGAACTCTATCTCTTAGGACAGTATTGGAAAAGGCGGGTAGCGTGGTGGTTAAGAGTAGGGGCTGGGAGGTCAGAGGGATCTGAACCGAATCCCACCTTTACCAGCTGGCTGTTGAGACACTGAGCCCATGGTCATGACTCTGGGACGGAGGCCTGGGAAGGGCTCTCGTGGGTTCAACCCAACTGAGTGCTCGTGGCTCGGAAAATCCCATTTGCTGCCAGATGGAGATGGGCGAGAGGCTGCGGGTCAGGTTACCTTGGTGTGAATAAATCAAGCTGGAGAGCCCGTGCGTATACCTATCTGACCCACATTTAGGTCAAATTAGGTCCACGGGTATTTCAGGCTGGTGATAATGGCAGCTCTCGTTTACTAAGTCTTACCGCGTGGCCCAGGCTCCATGATCGGCACATGCATCTCGGCGTTTTAATCCTCACAACACCTCTATGGGACTTCATTCCCATTTTACGAACAGGTAAACAGGGGGCACACGGAAGTCGAGCAACCTTCTCACACAACTAGTAAGTGCACAGCTGAGATTCAGGCTTGGCAGCTGGTCTCCGAAGCCCGGGCTCAGAAACGTTCTGCTGTGTCGTGCAAATGGGAGTCTTCCTTGGGCCTGGCTCGTGGTGCACATCAGAGAGGGCAGCTCACCTTGGGGAGCGAGAACTCTTAGCTCTGTCTCTGCCCAAGCTGATGACAGAATCTGTCCTCTAGGAACTGGGTGTGTACCTGGTACCTCCCTGGATCTTCAGAGAGAGCGTGGGGTCACAGACAAACACACAGGCATCAGGGTCACAACGACCTGTTTGAATCCTGACCTTCCCATGTGGCAGCTGTGTGACCTTGAACAAGTTTCTTAACATCGCTGAGACTTGCTTTCCTTACCTGAAAAATAAAGACAGTAATAGAACCTCGCTCGCTAGGATATGGGAGGATAAAAGGACACAACACAACACATATAAGACACCTAACACGGTGATAAGTTCTCAGCAGCAGCTAAATAAACCACGGTTCCTACCCTTTTCTCGGGAACTGGGAACACAGAAGGCCTTTTGGAGTGTCTGTGGATGGCGGGGAATGACCGGGGACCCCCTGCTGGCCTCGGCGATGTGAAGTACCTGAGTCTCCTTATCATGCTGGAATACTCATGAAAGTAGTTTTGGGGCCAGTTTCTCCGTTTCTAAAATGAGGGTAACAGTACCTGCCTCACCGAGTTGCCGTGAGGACAGACTGGAATGATATATGGAAATGCTGAGAATAGCTTCTGGAAGAGAAGTGCTCAGTAGTGAATGGTGACCACCATCATCGCAATCGTTACCATTATCACCTCTAACCATCCTTCTCTTCCTCAGCATCACCACCATCGCAACCTGATCACCGCCACGATTGTCGGGCTCAGCGCTGCCATTGTCCTCCTCACCACCATCATCACCACCATCACCACCATCATCACCACCATCACCACCATCATCCTCATCACCACCACCATCATCATCACCATCACCACCCTTACTTATTCAGACCCCGACCGTCCTCATCCTCACCATTTTCACCACCCTCACCACCATGGCCACCTCCATCCTTGGGTAGATGGTTCTGGGCTGGGAATGAGGTACGGAAATGCTTAACACAGAGGATGGAGGGAATTCTCTAACTCATCCCTTTCTTTTAGTCTTTGGGGACCTTGCCATGATCCTGCTCGTACTGGAGGAGAAAATGCCTTTGCCATCAACTTCTCCTGCTGAAGGAATGAAGGAGAGGCCCCCCTTATTGACCTTTTTGTTGTTACCCTCCACGCTTCCTGTCTGACTCCTTAGGACCTCGTAGTTGCAATCATAGAATACGGTCTGTGTCTCCCCCACGGGTGTTCCATAGGACATTATTCCAAAAGATGTTAGATGCGGGCAAGGACAGGAGAAAAGGAGAAATATATTTTGGGAACGCTACATTCTTCACCTCATTTTTCTAGATCCATAGTGCTTCTTAGTTATAGGAGGAACGCTGCAGACCTGAGAGGGCAGGTCTGAGAAATGCTGCCTGAAGTAACTGGAATCGCTGGCCTGAGACTTTATAATTAACTTTATAATTCACTTCTGTTTATGGTGGCATGTATATGACTAGATTTCTGGACATAAGCTACAATGACTAAAATGGCCTTGGACACGGGGAGGGGACAGTACACACATAGCTTGGCCCCACTGTTACTGGGATAGAAATGATGGTTTTTGTAGGCGCCCACTATGTGGTATACGCCTTTCTGGGTTCTGGAGATACACCACTACTAACATCTATTTCCAGATTAGACACACAGGGTAACAGCTGCATCCTTGGCACCCCATCTGGAATGTCTCACAGGCACCTCACACTCATCTCCTCCTTCAAACCTGGTCTTCGTGCAACGCTCCTTAGACTGCATTTTAGTGAAGGAAGCACGTCTGTCCTTTCACACAAGCCAGAAACCTGGAGGTCTATAGACTCCCTTCTCTCTGTCACTTCTCTTCTAACCATATCCAATTCCGCCGCGGAGGCTGTTGATGTGCCTCTTAAATGCCTGGGGACCTTCTCTCTTTCCCTATCCCAGCCCTGCCCTAAAGCCACCATCATCTCCTGGGACGGCGTCCCAACGATTCCCTGGTGCTCCGTGTTGGCCATTTGCCCACACATTTTCCACTGCCAGCTGAGACCATTATCTCCAAAAGCAAACCTGTTCCGTCCGTTTCCTACTTAAAGCCTTCATTGGCTCCTTGCTGCTCTTAGGATAAAGCAGCGCTTCTTACGGGGGGCCCTGCCAGCCCGCGGGGCACAGCCCCCGCCCACCTCCCCTGCCAGCCCTGTCCCACCTCCCACCCCCATTTCTTTCAGACCCTTCTGTTCTTTACGCTCCCCTCCCCGCCACCACACAGCTCTCTTGGCCCAGAATTCTCTTCCCTCCCGTCCCCTCCCCTCCCCCTTCTGCCAAATAACTCCTACGCGTCCTGCAGACACCCTGCCCTCCCTGACCGGCTCAGAGTCCCGCGCTTCTCCTTTGTAGCACCTGTCACCATCCAAGTTTTACGTGCGCGTGAGTTTTCAGTTAATGCCCAACTCCCCTCCCCGAGACCACAAGGTCTGTGAGGGCAGGGACGGTGCCTATGCCCCCTCAATATTTCACTACGAAAAATTTCAGACAAAGTTAGAGGAATTTTACAGCGAACACCCATACACCCTCGACCCGGAGTCCACCTGCTTCTGACCCCACTACATCTCTGCCCCGCACAGGGCTGGTGTCTCGTAGGCACGCAACGAAACTTTGTTGAGTGAAAACGGTTCAATGTCCTTCCCCCTAGAAGGCGATAAAGATAAGGCGACGAGATACGTGTTCAGTCGTGTTCACGTCAGCACTATCTGTGAGTATGGAAAACGGGAAACAACCTAAATGCCCACGATAAAAAAAAAAATGTACAGGTAGTGCCTATTCTGTGCCAGATACCATTCTAAGCACTTTACATATACCAATATTTTTCAGTCCTCACAACAGCCTTGCGGTGGGTATTCCTTATTATCCTCACTTTACAGGCAAGCAAACTGAGGCAGAGACAAGGTAAGTTACTCGCCTAGAACCACATAGCCGTTTCCCCGGGAAGATGCTGTGGAAGTGACGCCCGAGACAGAACGGCAGTGACAACATCGAATGCTGGCAAGGATGTGGAGCATCGGGAACCCTCTCACTCACTGCTGGCGGGAATGCAAAATGGCGCAGGCCCTTTGGAAGACGGTTTGGTGGTTTCTCTCCAAACCAACCATCCTCTTACCACATGCCCCAGCAATCATCCCCTCCGGGCTTTACTCAAAGGGGTAAATGGACGGCTAAACAAACTGTGGTACGTGCAGACAGTGGAGTATCATTCAGTGCTAAGAAGAGGTGAGCTAGCAAGTCATGAGAAGACACGGGGGGAACTTAAACGTAGATTAGAAAGAGAAAGAAGCCGATCTGAGAGGTGGTAGGATTCCAACTGCACGGCATTCTGGAAAAGGCGAAACCGTGGTAAAAGGGGGCGGGGGGGGGGGGGGGGGGGGGGGGGGAGGGACGGACAGGTGGAGAGCAGAGGATTTTGAAGGCAACGGAACTATCCCGCGCGACCCGATGATGGTGGACACACGTCACGATACCCCCGTTCGAACCCCTAGAAGGTGCGACACCGAGAGCGAACCCCAACTCAAAGCATGGAGGCTGGGTTTAGCACTGATGTGTCAGTGTGGGTTCAGCAGCTGTGACAAATGCACCACTCTGGTGGGGGATCCTGACAGCAGGAGGCGGGGACTGTGCAAGCCGGGGGGCAGGGGGCCCACGGAAGTCTCTGTACGGTACTTTCCTCTCACTTCTGCTGTGAACCTAAAACTGCTCTATAAAATATATATATATAAAATGGTAGTTCCTTCTGAAAGGGAGGATTTAGCATAATTTTGATTTAGTTTTCCTTTTGCCTGTGTCACGTCTCATTTTTCTTCAGTAATCATGTCTCACTTGTTTTTTTTTTTTTTTTTTTCCCACCCCAGGAAAATCACTTCTCCAAGTCAGTCTGGAGAAGGGAGTTGTTCTTGGCCACATCCCTAAGAAGCCTTCCTCAACAGATGTCCCCTCGCAATAAGATGCAACGCGACATTTTAGAGTCATGCAACTACGGGAGGAAGAGAAAAAAAAGAAAAAAGCGCCAGTCACCTGCGTCGGAGCTGGATAACTGGATCCCGACGTCCCCGAGGAGACGCTCCGTGTCCTCCAGCCAGGACAGGGCCAGGCGCAGGATGTCCAGTGCCGCCTCCTGGAGCCCTGAAACGGGTGGGCTCACCTGAAGGCTCTGAAGCACGTCCACCTCCTTCTTCAGGTCCTTGCTACAGCAGGACATTTTCATGCACGCCTGGCAAGAGACGACACCATGAGGAGCCCAGACGCGCGCCAGAAACCAGCACCCGGACGGCCGCGCTCCCGACCCTGCCGTGAAACAGGCCGTGCCACGTGCTGGCCGCGCGGGGCGGGCTCCGTTGTATTTACCCCCCGTTTTGGGGCCGCTTTTGCCTTTGTTTGTTTGTTTGTTTGTTTGGACTCTTAATTTGGACTCTGGATGGTCAGAGAGACCCCGCTTTTAGGTCTCTGCAATTCCGAAGCCCAAATGGCCCAGGAGCACGGGCTGAAACGAGAATCGGATTTGGGTGCTTCTGCACGTCAAACTCCCTGTGGAGATGAACAGAGGGGCTGGCCAGACAGTGGGGTTTCCTGATTTGAAAGGGTGCTGACAAGCCCGCGTCTGCACAGACTCCCCAAATAGCAGCTGCTTATTTCCAGAGGAAGCAGACAGAGCTGTCTGCTCGATGGGCTCCGTGCCCGCGTGGGAGCCCTGGGGGTTCAGGCCGACTTCTGGTCCCAGTCTCCACCGGAGTCAAAAGCAAAAGGGGCAACAAACAAACAGACAGACAGACAAACAACAAAGACCACCAGGCTTTCCATCGCTGGGCAGAAAAAGAAGCTGCAAATAAAGAGTAGGAACATTTCTTTGGTTTCTCTGGAAATAATAGGGGGCTATTTTTTTTTTTTTCCTGCTGGGGTCGGGGACCTCCCCAAGTCAGTACTAGGAGTGTGTCAGGCGTCTTTCCCTTGGCCACACCAAGTTCACCTGGGGCTCTTGGTTTTCTATTCCCAAACAAGTTTCTCCAACAAGAGAGAAGGACAAAAAGAAAAAAGAGCAGAGCATTTCTGCCCCACCTGCTCCAAAAGCGCTGGGCAATTTCCCAAACAAGCAGCACAAGAATGAGGCGAAAGAGGGGCGCCTGGGTGGCTCAAGTCGCTTAAGCGTCCGACTTCAGCTCAGGTCATGATCTCACGGCTCGTGGGTTTGAGCCCCGTGTCGGGCTCTGTGCTGACAGCTCAGAGCCTGGAGCCTGCTTTGGATTCTGTGTCTCTCTCTCTCTGTCCCTCCTCCACGCACACACACACACACTCTCTCTCTCTCTCTCTAAATAAATAAATAAATAAATAAATAAATAAATAAATAAATATTAAAAAAAAAAGAATGAGGTGAAAGAGACGTTTGTAAAGAGCACAGGGGGGCCACCTGGCAGTTGTCTAAAGATGTCTTCAGCTTCTCAATGTTCTCTGTGATTTCCTCCCGTTTGGAGCTGTGGAGCTGAGTCTCCTTCTGCAGGGTCCATTTTTTCTGCTGAAAGTTGATGCTGTCCTCAGTGACCTGAGTAATCTTCTCTATTAACTGGTGAGAGAAAAGGAAAGAAAGGTTTACGGCACAGGGCGGCCCTGGGAAGGGAGCTGGGGGCGTTGGGTTGAAGCTCCCGGCTCGACAGGTGAGAAGGGAGGTCCTGACGTGTGCCTTGGGGATGGCTCCGGAGGAGGACATTGGCTCTGACCCCAGGATGTGTTTCCCAGGATCAGAGATGACTTTTAAGAGCCAAGGATCTGTAACGCTGTCACGGGTCTGTTCTAGATACTTCTGCACTGCGGTGGTGATTCATAACACGGAGCCTGATGCTGTGGGCTCATTAAAAGAAGGCCAGCGTCCGCAGCCGCCGTAGTGCAGGTCCTGGTGTGGTTTCTTATGTGTGTTGACACAGAGGGATGGAAAGAAAGTCGGGAAGAACGACGAGGCGGTCATTACAGCCAGAAGTCCCTCCCCACTGCCCTCTTTTCTCTTCGGAAGGAAGGCACGGTTTACGGAGAGGCAGCCCCCTCTTTTTTTTAAGGTGCTAACAAAGGGTAAATGTGTGTGTCTGGCGACCAGAAATAGGCCTGAGTGGTTTAATTTGATTTTCAGAGAAACGTTTCAAGGGAGTTTAACTGGCTTTTACTTTAAAAGCCAGGAAATCCCATAAAATCAAAACAAATCTTTATGGTGTAGCAACAGCGTGAAAAATATGTGCCATCAACCAAAACCAGAAACATATGCTCCTCGTGTCTGGGGGCCCGGGTCCCGGGGAAGGAAGTGAAAACTCCAGACAAACCTGCTGATCGGTGATGGATCTGTCCAGGAACGGCTTCACCTGTCCGTAGGTGGCCTTGATGATTTGAGTTCTGAAATGCTCCAGCTGTAGCACAGAAAGGAAGGCAACAAGAGTCGGTGGGGCCGCCCGGAGCTGGCAAGCCCGCGCGTGGCACTTCCAGCGCCGGGGTCCGGGAGTCAGAAGGGTCCACGAGCCTTTAGTGGTCGCCACGGGTCACTGAAACGGTCACCTCTCGCCGGAAGGGGCGGGGCCCGCAGAAGAGAGCCGGACAGCAGGCTTTGATGACTGTTTGGGTCTGCCTGCCTAACCCAACCCACACGCGTGGTCAGTGCACACGCTCACGCCCTTGGAGGAGCCACTTGCTGCCAATCACCCGGCGGGGCGTCTGGGGCCGGGAGGCTCTTCCATAATTGCTGAGCTGGTGCCAGGCTGTGAAATAAATATTGAGGCTGTTAGCCTGAGGAGATGGTGCAATCAGCTCAGGGGCCTGGGGAGAGAACAGTGTGCTCCCGCCTGCCATTCTGGGCCTGGGACCACGCATGTCCTGGAGACTGTGCCTATGGTCTTCGTGTCCCCGGAGCCCGGTGCAGTGCCTGACGGAGTAGGCCCTCAGTCCCCATTCACCGAACGCTTGAATGCAGAGACGTCGGTCAAACACCGAGTCTTCTGCTTTGGTTCAGCCGGCTTTTATCGAGCGCCTCCTTGGCGCGGGTGTTTTCAGATCGCAGCTGACGAAATGGCACAAGGAGATTAAATCGGGGCACACAGAATTACGAGCTCGAGGTGTCCAGTTCCACGAGAAGAGGGGGCAGAGGCAGCCCGCCTTTCTCCGGGAATGTACCAACATGGCCCGGGGTTTTGGTTCGCTGGTAAAATATGGTCACTGCCTCTAAAACGGAGCCCCGAAGGGACCGTAGGTGCCACCGAATCAACTTAAAAGTCAAAGGGTCCTGGGGCGCCTGGGTGGCTCAGTCGGTTAAGCGTCCAGCTCTTGGTTTCAGCTCAGGTCACGATCTCATGCTTCGTGGGTTCGAGCCCCTGCGTTAGGCTCTGCGCGGACAGAGCAGGGCCTGCTTGGGATTCTCTGTCTCCCTCTCTCTCTGCCCCTCCCTGCTCACTCTCTCAAAACTAAGTGAATAAACAACAACACAAAAGTCAAAGGGTCCTAATATGCACAAGTTTACTATATACTGGGGAGTTCTGGGAACCCAGTAGTGGAATGGTGAGTCTTCTAGGGACACCCCTGCAATCACCCGGCCCAAAGCTGATGGGGGGCAGGGTGGTGGTCTCGAGGCACTCCAGGCCATCCTCCGGATCCACAGCCAAGGGGAGGGTCCTAACTAGCCCAGGAAGAGAGCACAGCTCGGGGGTGGAGGGGTAGGTCCTCCTGAACGATGGGCTCAGGCCTGGAGCTGGGGAGGGGCAGAGTCTCAGACAGAGAACAGGGCCATGGAAATAAGGGCGTGGGATGGGAAGGTGGCAGGGAGAGGGCTCACGCTCTGTCTTTTGAGTCTGGACCTGGAGGGTTCTCAATGCCTCTGAGGGTCCTCCGGGATGACTTCTCCCCAGAGCCACAACCCGGACCTTGGTGCCTGGGCAAGTGACAAAGATCACGCCTTCGGACCAGGTGTGCATTGGGGACTACCGAGTGCAGAAAAGGTGCACAAAGGAAGGCTCAGACCGGTGGGCTCTCTGCCCTCGCTGAGTGGTCGCACCTCGCGGGGATGGCACTGGGGGGGGACATTTGTTGAAGGGGCTTTAAGATCTGCCCAGTAGTCAGCATTGTTACTAAACTTGTATGCGCCTCTGACAAAGCCCGGTCACGCCGCCCACTTAAGGCTTGGAAGGGCTTTGGGAGCTGGGCCGCGTGGGACGGAGGCGTGGTTCTTAACTTTTTTGGGTGGTTCGCAGACCCTTCTGAGGATCCAAAGAGTGACACGGTGAATCCTCTTTGCCAGAAAAACGATGGCACCAACACATACACGCACAACTTGTTCTTGGGTTGCCTGGAGCCGTGCTTTGCCAGGAGAGAACCCCTTGAGAAGTCCAGGGTCGGGTGCCCTTGGAGGGCCATATTCTGGAGGGTCAGTGTCCCCATCCTGGCTTCCTGTTTGCTCTCCCTTAGCCTTCGGTGAAGTCTCGTCTGCATCTCCTGGCCCTCACATCCGTGTCACGCATAAGAGGAAGGGCCACTGGGCCATCTGGGGCCCGAGTATTACAGAAATGGCATCCCCAGACCAGCCGGTCAGCCTGCTCACCACCCTGCCCAGGGACTTCCTCATCTAGCGTGAGCTTTAACATTCTGGGGTGTTACTTTATTTCCTTAAGGACACTGACTCTGACATCTGCGGGGGGCCCAGAGGAAGAAAAATGATGTTAAATGTCAGGACAAAAAAGAAAAAAAAATGTGAGGAAGAAAGGATTAGAAACACCATGGGATCAAGAGGCTCAAACTCTTCCCAAGAGGGAACCTCATGGCGGGGTAATTGGGGCCGGGACGGGCTGCCTGGGCCTCAGACAATGGCGAACTGTTCGTGTGGGCAGCTGCCCAGCAGGAAAAGCCTGTTCGTGGTGCCCACGGGGGTGCAGGAGCCACACATGGCTTCTCCTCTGGGATAAGAGGGAGGATTCAACCAACCCGACGTCCTCCTCACTCGTCCCCACCAGCTGCTTGGGTGCAGAGGACCCACGGGGAACGTGGGTGGGCCACTGAAGGGGGCTCTGGAGCTCGCCTACCTGACCTACTGCCCTTTCCAAATTGACTTTAATGAGATTCTCTCTGTTCCCCATTTCTTGCAGCTGGAGCAATTTCCTTCTGGAATCCTCCTGAAGCTTCTCTTCAACCTGAAATGATGATGAAAGCCTGTGCTCGCTGCTAATGCGATAACGCACTCCAGGGGAACTCCTCTAGCAGGTATTAATGGCCCTGTGTGTGTGTGTGTGTATGGGGGGGAGTCCTGGGGGGGGGGGGGCGGCTGCAGCCCAGGTGGTGGGGGTCACAGTCACGCACACGGTGGAGGCAGGCTCACAGGAGCCACCCCCCTCCAGGGGAAAGGGCCGAGCTCTGCACCCCGGGCTCAAATGCATCCTATCGCAGGCTCCAAACCTCTGCTGGGTCCCCAGCAAGTGCCGTGACCACCGCGACCAGTGTCCTCATCTGTCAAATGGGGATGATGATCCTAGTACGCCTCGTAGGGTTATTACGGGGATTCAAAATGTTTAGAGTAGCGCCAGTGCTGCTTGAGGGCTCTATAAATGCACCAGCTGTTGCAACCTGTGAAAGTGGACAGGAATGTCCACCATGTGCCTTATCCAGCTTATTATCGTAACTGTTTGTCATTACTGCCTTCAGCACTCACCGGTGAACTTTAGGGACTCGCTAAACAATGTCTTTTAAGAAGCACAGCCTGAAAAGAAAGAGTTTGCAGCGGGGAAACCTGCCCATCTATTCCCCCCTTGCTTGGATCGTAGTCAAGGCGAGGGGAGCTTTCGGGTGCTCGATGCTGCCCTCTGCTGGCTTTTATGGGACCCTGCGGCTGCGCTGTTCGTTTTCGAACATTTTGGAAGCACCTGTCAGGCCCAGGGCCCTGGCACTACTGGGCCAGCCAGCAAACTCCCCTGAATAAACGTGAGGGTACGGTGCTGAAACAACTTCACGAGCTGTTTCTCGGTGGGGCTGAAGAGGGAAGCCACAGATGTGAAAGGCTCAGAAGAGCCCTGCAGAGCTTTGTTCTGAGCGGTGGGGTTCAGCAGAAGAGCCCGGAACGAGCGATGGGACTTCGGAAAAGCCATCCAGCCTCTCGGGGCCTTCGCTTCCTCCCCGTACATCCCCCCACATCTAAACACGCTCCGACTTCTATTTCAGCAGACTTTGTTATATGCTCTGAAAGCCCAGTGCAGCCCCAGAGGACCCTGCCCTCACCGTGCTCCCCATCCGGTGGATGGCACCCCCGTTCCCCACCCCAACGCTCGGGGTCGTCCTCCGCCGCCTCCCTGCTCGATCTCCCACGCCCAGCGATCTCCAAGCCCGTGCTTGGATCTCCTCTCCAGGCACTGAGGACCTCTGGCCCCCGAGAAGTGGCCTCCTCCCTCCCGTTTCTTTCCTTCCAGCACATTCTTCATGGTGCCGTGAGAGTGACCAAGCCACAGAGCAGCTCGGTCTGGCAGAACTTTCTGCGGCGACGGAAACGCTCTGTATCTGTGCCGAACGGCACGGCAGCCACTAGCCGCGTCCGGCTGGCGAGCACTTGAAACGTGGCCCGGGGTGACTGAGGAGCTGAATTTCGAGTTTTGCCGAATCCGCATTCATTTCAGTGTGAAGCGTCGCACGTGGCTAGCGGCTATGCCGCGGTGACTGGAGCCAGACACACCTGGCCTCCTGTCCCGTCTCTGCCACCCACTGACAGCGTGGCCGTGGGCTGGTCACCTTACCAGTAACTGGGAGCCCCGACCCCCAACTCTGGAAACTGGACAGGATAAACGCTTGAGAGAGACGAAATGTTTGGCACAATGCCTGGTACGTGAGGGGTTATGGCCATCGTGTCCATCGGTATTACCGACCACAATGCAATCACACCAGTTCCCTGTTCACAAGCCTCCGGCAGCTCCCCGCCGCCTGTGTGGTATGGCACCTGAGGGCCGGACTGATGCAAAACACCCAGCCGAGGATTCAAGAAGCCCACAAGAACTCCAAGCGTGGTAAGTAAAAAGGAACCCACGCCCAAATAAATCATAATACAGCTGCTAAAAATCAAGGGAAAAGAAAAAGTTACAAGCGGCCAGAGAAAATAGATTACATAAAGTCCCCGCGGTTACATACCTTTTTTACTGAGGTTTGTTTTTTTAAAAAATTGTTTTATATTTATTTATTTTTGAGAGACAGAGTGAGACAAAGTGAGAGTGGGGGTGCAGAGAGAGAGAGAGAGAGAGAGGAAGACCCAGGATCGGAAGCAGGCTCCAGGCTCTGAGCACTCAGCACAGAGCCCGACGCGGGGCTCCAACCCACAGACCGTGAGATCATGACCTGAGCTGAAGTCGGACGCTTAACTGACTGAGCCACCCAGGCGCCCCTAGGCTTCTAAATGACTTGTAAAGAGAAACAACATGATCCAAGAGACAATCAAAGGATGATGGGCCTAATGCTATCTGTAAGGTGCTGAAGAATGCCATTGCTAAGTTGACAGTCAGTCAAAATGTGTTTTAAGAACGAAGGTTAAATATTCATTTCCAAAGATGTGCGTGTGTGTGGAAATCTGGGAGAATTTGTCATCCGCACGGCCACGCCGAAGGAAAACACTAAAAGACGTTCTTCAAACAGGAGAACAATGATCCCAGATGGATGATCAGAGATGCAGAAAAGACAGCAGAAAACATAATGTGCGGGTATGAATGCTGACTATGCAGAAATACTGATAAGGTCTTCTGGGGTTTAAAACGTAGGGAATAGTTTAGAAATGGTAACAACAGCATACAAATCTGGAGGGGGCGAGTGAAGTTAGTGTTCTAAAGTCACTGCCTTATCAAGGAGAAGGGCACAATAATCAGCTAATGTGGGATCTTGGTTAAGTCGAAAACACAGATTATAGTCGTTAGGCTGACCATTCAAAGAATAGTTAAAGAGTGAAAAACTCAATTGATATTGGATTTTGGGACGTCAAGGCTGAATGCTGTGGTCTTGCTATTGCTAAAAGAGTAGTAAAAGAAAAAAGATTTTCCAAGCTCATAGAGAGAAAAATGGAACGACAGGAAACCACTAACTCAAAAAAGGGCAAGAAAGGAAGAAAAGGGAACATTGCCTAGATTGTACAGTTGGTCATGAACAGGAACATAGATTTAAACCCCAATGCACCAGCAACCACATCATATATAAACGGGCTAAAAGGCAAAGATTGTCAAAGTGGATTTTATAAGGATGATATGCTATTTAGAAGACATAGGTCTAAAACTTAAAGACTGACAGAGAAAGTAGGAGCAAGATACGCTATGAAAATTCTAACCAAAAAAAGCCAGTGTAGCTTAGATTAATGACAAAGCAGACTTTAAGGGGAAAATACTACTAGAGTTAAGAGGGACATTTTATGATAAGCAAAGAGATTTTTTTCCACTGAGAAGTATTAAAATTCTAACTTTATACGAACCCAGTAACGTATCGCTTCTCGGCCTTTGGGCTAAGATCAAGTGAACCTAGTAACGTAACCTCAAGACACACAAAGCAAAAGCTGGCCATACTCAAAGCAGAACACACAAATCCGCAATTGTGAGATTTTTAAAAAATACACCCCTTCAATGACTGATAGAACACGCGGCCAAGAAACAACCCAAAGACCATTTAAGTTTGAACGACGTCATTGGCAAACTTGGTTTAGTGGATCGGTTCTCTTCTGGATAATTTTTACAAGTAAGAGTGGCAGTCAGTCTAGACTAGTGGTTACACGTGGGAGCACTGGAATCAGACAGACCTGGGTTCAAGTTCTGAGTCGTACAGATACTTTGCCTGTGTGAACTTGGGGAATGTCCTTTGCCTCTGCGAGCCTCAGTTTCTCAGCCCTGAAGTGGGGTTAATACCAGTATCGACCACACGGGGTCGTTGTGAGATTCATGGAGATGATGAGTGCAGAGAGCCTGGCCCAGGGCAGTCACTGGGCCACCCCGTCCTTGTCTTACCTTACTCTTTTCTCGCAGAGTTTTGGAGATCATGTTCTGTTCAGTAGAACTCTTCTTCAGCTCCTCCCTGAGCTTCCTCATTTCTTTCTCCATGTCTTGGATTTGCTGAAAGAGTTTCAACAACAGGAAGTAAGAGTTGCTGAATCTTCTGAATCTCTATGGCTCATTTCCTTGGGTTCATTAAGGCAGAAACCTAATCTGGTATGAGCTTAATTGCTTCCCTTGGGGGAAAATTCTACATCTGCGGGGCAAAGTAAATGTTTTTTTCAATTGATATATGGGAAATTGGGTATAGGAAAATGATTAGTTTCTTTTGAAAATCAGCATGGACCCTGCATTAAACAGTACAAGATGTCCATCAACTCATCAGAAACTCTTCTGAGAAACTCTTTTCGAAATCAATCTAAATAAGGGCTGCTTGGATGACACAATGGACACAGTCTGGAAGGACAGGACAAGGAAATTTTTCTTTTTTCCCCTTTGAGGCAGAAAATAGCAACGTTCCTAACACAGAGAAGAGCACGTGTCCCGGTGTCTAAGGCGCTGTATTTCCCAATGAATGGAAACATACATGCGAGAGGATTCAGCTGGCACAGGGAATGAACGATTTCATTTTAGTACTCGTATTTTTGTTGTTATTTGTTTCCAAAGTCATCATCTACATAAGGCAAATGATACCTCTTCTTTTTGCTTTGTTTTTATGAATTGGTGAAAAATTGATATGTTCCAGTAAAAATACTTCAGGGAGAATTTCCTGTTAATGACAGTGCCCGTGCCTATGATAAACTGAGACGGTGGAACAGGAAGGTTTGGGCATCACAGAGCCAGGGGCAGGGGCCACAGAGTGTGTCCCCAGCCCAGCCCAGCTCCTGCCCGGCTCCAGGGTGAACATGGTGAGGTGGCCAGAACCCACGCCCAGAGCATCCTGCCTCCCTATTTTCACCCATCTCTTCCTTGGGGCTGGAGGCAGCATTTCAAAGAATTAGGAGATGATGTTAACAACCCATCATTAAAGTCCCGAGCTGGTGCTATCCAATGGGCCAAGGAACCCCTCCCCAACACCCCCAAAACCCTGAAGGTCAAAGTCTAGCCTTTCTGGGGACACCTAGGAGGGAGGAGGTTCAACTCACAATTTTGCAAAGTTTTAACTCTTTCCCTTGGGCTTCCTGGTGCTCCTTCTGAGAATCCTCCTTTCTTAGTTCTTCTTTCAGCATGTAGCACTACACAGAGAAAGGTCAACAGGCCGCGGGGTTGGCCGTGGGTCCAGAGTCCCCATATTTGCCCCTAAGAACAGTTCCTGTTGTTTAATCCAATCACATCCCTAAATTCCAAGGGAGGCGAGGCCCTTTGTGTCGGATGGACGCCTGGAGTTCCTAGTTCACCCTCTCACGAGTTCTGGGGAGAACATGTCCAAATTCTTCTTTTAAAAAAATTTTTAAAAATGTTTATTTATTTTTGAGAGGGAGAGAGAGAGAGAGAGAGCAAGCAAGCAGGGGTGGAGGAAGGGCAGAGAGGGGAGACAGAGAACCTGAAACAGGCTTCACACTGTCAGCGCAAAGCCTGACGTGGGGCTTGAACCCATGAACCATGAGATCATGACCCGAGCCGAAGTCAGATGCTCAACTGATTGAGCCACCTGGGTGCCCCTAAATTCTTCTTTTAAGAGTCAGCAGTCTACACCACAGGGCAGACCCAGCTTTGCAGAGTCTGGGCACTAAGGGTGGAGGAACTTGGTGTGTTTTCCTGTGACCAGCCAAAAGTGGCTTTCAGGAATACACAGAGGAGCTTCCTAAGAGACCCTGGAAGGCTCTTAGAGCTTTCTGTGAGTTACATCTCAGAGACACATCTGCCCCGGCCGAGGAAGCGTAAAGGAAACAGCTTTTCTGGAGGGCAGCTTGGCAACATGCATTCAGAACATAAAGATGTGCCTTCTTTTGACCCAGAAATTCCCACTTTAGTAGTATGTCTTAAGGATGATGATCAGAGAAATCAACAAATCTGTAGGTTCGAGGGTGTTCCTCACAGTATTGTTAGCAACAGAGAAAAAAAAAAGGAGGAAAAAAAAAAAAAAAAGAAACAACCCATGTTTGATAACGGATCGTTTTATTACCTTGTGCACATCCAGGAAAATATTATGTAACTTTTAGGACCAGTGAGATATTTTGTAGCTTTTAGGACCCATGATAGGAGCTTTTATTTATTAACATGGGAAAACACTAAGTAGTTAAAATATAAAAAAAAATTGTGTATAGTATAAAATTTTAAATATTTTTTAAAATTTATAATAGATGGAAACAAGTCTGGAATTTAATATATGTTCAAATATCAATGTGGATTTCTAGGGGTAGCACTGTCTTTTCCAGCTCTTTAATTTTGCTTTTCAACCTCATCTACTTCTTTTCCTAAAATTAACACGCGTGACAAAGGGAAGGAGAAAAAGGAAAGACGGGTATCCGAGAGGCTCACGAGAGCCTCACCCTTGGGGGCCTGATAGTGGAGAAGAAATACCTCGCTCCGAGGGCGATGAGGAGGGGGAAATGGGGAGAAAAAGAATCCAAATGTACTTCAGGAAGTTGGATAATCAAACAGGCGCTGTTTTCCCGTGTCTCTTCCCCTTGGCAACCCGCACGCGCCCCCATAAAGCTGTGACCCCCTGTGTCCAGGGCGTCAGTCTGCCTGGGAGAAATGACGGTGCAGGGCTCACCAGGCGGCTGGCCAGGCGCAGAGGCAGAAGAGCACAACTGAAATCGGCATCCCACTTCTCAGAAAATGCCTCTGTTTCCCCCCATTTCACAGATGTGGAAATGGAGACCCGTTCCGTTACCACAGAAGAAAGCTCAGGGGTCGGATCCCGGTCTGTCCACCCCCAAAGCTGACGCTCTGCCTTTTCTCAGTTCCAAACAGCGTTGTGCTAAGCACCAGGTGTTACTCCTTGTGCCTTATCTTTGGAACTCCAAGATCTGTCTCCACCCCCGTAACCCTGATCAGACGACCACTGTGAATCTTTGAGCTGGCACCTGAGATGACAGCTGTTCGGTTTTACCTCGACTCAGGGAAACAGACAAACCACACAAATACCGAGGAACCTTCCTGGGGGCGCCTGGGGGCTCAGTCAGTTGACCGTCTGACTCTCGATTTCCGCTCGGGTCCTGGTCTCATGGTTGTGAGCTCAAGCCCCGCACTGGGTTCCGTGCTGACAGTTCGGAGCCTGCTTGGGACTCTCTCTCTCTCTCCCTCTCTCTGCCCCTCCCCTGCTCATGCTCTCTCTCTCTTTCAAAACAAACAAACAAACAAACAAATAAACACCTTATTCTACAGGATCAGGAGTCTAAAGTCAGGATTGAAGGATGCATTTGCAGAGTCAAAGTTACGTTTAAAAAGCTCCTTAACTTGCAGAGAAGCTGGCCCCTCGTGTGCCTTTCGTAGGACTCCCTGTGCCTTCCCTATGCCCTCGGCCACCAGCCTCCTCTCGCGGCGGTGGGAGAGGAGAGAGTAGCATTCGAAGCTGGGGTCCAGGTTAAAGGGGATGAGTCATGGGACTCTGCTGGTTGCTTTTTGGGGGGCATCACTATGGTGATGGTGACCTGACACTCACCCTGGAGCTGAGGGCTTCAAGCTGATGCTCCTTTTCTTTGTTCTCACTTTTTAGTTGGTTCACCTCTTGTGTGAGTTGCTGAATTTGCTCATCCCTTGTTGACACTTCCTTTTGCAAAGATGACACCATCCCTGTTAAAGAAAAAAGCAAAGACCCGCAGAGGTCAAAGGGGCAGTAAGACTTACTGTCAGCACAGCTCTCTGCCAACTCGTGGCCGAGCCCCTTCCGAGCCCTGGCCACACTTGGTGCTCGTCTACACCCGAGGAGGATGTGTCCAGGCTCCCGGAGCTGGGACAGGGATAACACTGAAGTGAGCTGAACGGGGTTTGTTTAAGACCTCGGGGGGAACAAGAAGTCGGCGAGTGTCGCCGCGAGACGGAAAGCCTTTCGGGGCCCCTGTGGGCTCAGGTTCGGCAGGAGAGGACGCGCCATGGGGAACATACCTCGGGACCAAAGGCCCAGAACAGGGGAGCACCAGGAGCTTTTCACCAGAGCCACAAAAAGGCTTGTGGCAGAAGGAGGCTGTCAGTGGAGGGATTCGCGCTCGCCGGACTTGGGAACCTGTTTCTACCGCTTAGCGTTCTTGGACCTGTTACTTTCCTTACGAGTACCTTTCACTGTATCTCCCCCCCAGAGTGATTATGAGGCTTTAAAAACATATAGAGAACACAGGAGAGTGGCTAACTCACAGTGTTTGCCACATGGTGGCGCCTATTACTTTTTGTGGTAGCCAGCTCCTAAAATGGCCCCAGTGATCCCCGCCTCCCAGATCAGGCCCTTGCACAGCACCCTCCCACCACGGGTAGGGCTGATGTGTTTAATCAGTAATGATATTACGGAAAAGATGGGACTTCCTAGGTGGGTCATAAAGGACTTTTCAGCTTCCCCTTTGCTCTCTGTCGGATCACTCACTTAGCGGGGGAAGCCCACCGCCATGTTGTGGGGACACTCAAGCCACCAAGGGAGAGGCCCACGTTGTGGGGAGTGGAGGCTTCCAACTAACAGCCACACGGGCGAGCCATTCTGGAAGCAGATCCTCTGGCTCCTGTTGGGGCTTTAGATGATGATGGGACAGTTGCCCCAGCCAACATCTTGACTGCACCTCATGGGAGACCCTGAGAACCAAGTCACCCCCAGATTCCTGAGCTCCAGACGCTGGATGAGACACTAAATAATGGTTGTTGTTTTGGCCACTACATTTTGGGATAAGCGGTTACGTAGCAGTAGGTAACTCATACATTACTGGGCTCTCGTATTGAGGACAAGTGGAAAGAAGAGGGCAGGGGTGCTGTGGGGTTGGATTATCTCACATGGTTCTTTTCCGATTATGCCCAATTTTGTCGGTAGGTAACAATCAAGAAGGTACGTGAAATAAGGAACAAGATGTTCCAGAATTTCCTTTCAACAATAGGCTCTGTCACAGGACACAGTGAAGTTACTCTGAAAACAGGTTGGTCCCTTTGGGACTTGCCTTCATGCTTTGTGAGGAGGGACCAGAACTTTCATCGGGATGTAATTTGGCCTTACAACTGAGGCAACACGTTTTGGTTTTCTTTTTGTTGTTGTTGTTGCAGATAAAGGTTTGTTTTATTGAATAATTGATCTGTGTTGTTGCTGAAGCCACAATGTACAGATGACAGAGAGGGGCTTCTTTCTTGGTCTCTTCCTCTTCCTCCTTGGACAGAGTCTTGGTGATTTCCTCCTCTTTGGCCTGGAGCCAGTCTTCAAGGCCCCTCGTGGGCTTCCTTGGTCTTAGATCTGCGGGCCTCCGCGGGGTGAGCCAGGAGCTTCTTGCGAGCCTTGCCTCCCTCCAGCTTCTGGATGTGCTCCGTGAGAGTCTGCCTGTTTCTGAACACATTACCCTTCACTTTCAGGTACGGGCTGTGAGACACGTGTGGCGGGCAATCTCCTTAGATTCACGGTATCTTCTGAGCAGCCGACATGGAATCCTCGTCCTCCCCATCCAGGTCACGTCTCAGGCATTCGAGCACTGGCGGTACCTTTTCTCTTACCAGTGTGCGTATGCCTGCCCTTCTGGCGGGCCGAAGAGTTTTTCCGGCATCGAACCCCGGAACGGACAGTCACAGGCTTCTGGATGATCAGCCCATGTTTGATCAGTTTCCGGATCTGCTGATGGGAGCTGGCATTGGCGGTTTCATGTGTCTCACCGGGATCCAACCAGACCTCCTTTGTGCCACAGCGGAGGACCCGGGAGGCAAGCCTCTTTCGAAGCCTGGGCACGCTCATGGCTGCGGCCGCGGCCCCGAAAGGAAAGCAAGGCAACCCCTGTTTGAGTCTCTACCAGATACGGTGTGTATTATTAGGAAGCCTCTCTGTTCCGGATGCTGGGACAGTGAACCATTCCAGGCCTGTGTGAGCTTTGCGATTGTTCCCTCTGCATCGGTTGGGTCCTCTTTCCCTGTCCGCGTGTGTGTGCTTCTCAGTACTCAGCTGAAGACTGGCGGGGGGCGGGGGACCCTCTAAAGGTCACCGGGCGCGGTCTCTCCGCACAGCCTCTCCTCCCGGGCACTCTGCCCAGCAAACTGTGGCTGCGTGGGCCTCTCCAATGCCGTCCTCTCAACCTGGGGGCCCACTGGGCTGTGCCTGGGTTCTCCTTCCCATACTGTGGTCTGGAGCCCGTCTGCAGGCAGTAAGCTGGGGCGATCGTCTGCTTTGTTCCCTCTCCCCTGGATCACTGTCACGTGGAAATAATCGTTTCAGATGCCTTTTTTCTTTTTGTGGTTGTTTCAGGCAGGAGAGCCAATCCAGTCCCTGCTATCCCATCTGCCCTGTACGTTTTTCTTGCCTCTCTCATCGCGGAAGCAGGTGCTGTGATGGCCTGTGTCAGCCTGGTCCCTGAGGGGCTACAGCACGGGCCAGGCCCCTGCTAACCCATGATGGACCCCAGACGGAAACAAGACATGAGCCCGTCTGTTGTAAGCCCCCGAGGCTCAGCATAGCCCAGCCGGGTGCTTCTCAAACTTAAATGTGGGCAGGACACATCTGGGTCTCACCGAAGGGCAGATTCCAGTTCAGGAGGCCTAGGCTGGGTCTGAAACTCTGTGGTCCTCACGAGGACCCAGGGCGTGCTGATGCGGCTGGTCTGGGGACCGCACGTTGAGTGGGTCCAGCCCACCCCCAGTGTTACCCCAACCCGGGTCTGTCCAGTCCCTGAGTGGAGAAAGTGGTATCCAAGAGAGGCCTGAAGCATGGATGAGACCTGACAGGCGGGTGTCGGGGAGGGAGGCAGGGGCCCGGCGTGTTATGTTCCTGGTGCCCAGAGCAGCACCCGGCCTGTAGAAAGTGCTCAGCAAATATCCGAGGGCGTTGTCCATCAGGGAAGAGCGTAAAAAGGCTTGGCAAGTCGGGGGGGGGGGAGGTGCAGGTAGGGGTGGCAAACTGCAGAGTGAGATGGAGGAAAAGCCGGTGGTCAGGCTGCCCCGGTGCACGGCCTACAAGTTCACATAGAGATAGATGGTGATTCGCCGTGGCTCAGCGCTGAGCTTGGCTTTTACAGCTATGGCCGTGTCTCCTGCTGTGTACCGGGCACTGTGAGAGCAATACGCCCAACCCAGGCTCACTGCCTGCTCCCCAATCACCTGCTTTGCTCCTCCACCCCCCCCCCCCCCCTCTGTTCATGGCTTCATCCTCTCCAGGTCTCTGGGCGTGTGATTTCTCTCTAAAAATCCCAGTGGCTTCCCATCACCCTTAGAATAAAACCCAGACTCCTCCCCAGGATCTATTCCCTCCTCCCTGCCTCCCTCTCTGACCCTGCCCTCCCCACTCCCCTGTTCCCTGGACTCCAGCCACACTCACCTTCAGCTCCTCTCACATGGCCACAGGCCCTTTGCACTTGTGATCTCCCTACCAGGAACACTGTTCCCTCTGGCTTCCTGACTGCTCTTCCTTTTCGCCTCTTCAAAGACCCGTCCTTGCCTACCCCCTGAGCTATTCTCCCTTTGCTTCAGCCCCCGAAGCATGTGGCTGCCACACTGCCCAGTTTTCTCTGAAATGGGCTCGTTTATGTACCTACTTTTAGCGTCTGTCACTCACTCCCAAGTGTGAACCCGATGAGTACAGGGAGGGTGTGCTCAGGGCTCTCTCTCCCCAGTGCCTAGAACAGGGCCTGACACCTAGTAGGTGCTCTATAAACATGCTGAATGAATGAAGGGATCCAGGCTAAGAAACAGCCGTCCCTGGACAGTGTGTTGGTTCCCACCCTAAGGCTTTTAGCACAGAACCACCTCTGTGGGCCAATTAGAAAATATTTTCACGGGGGCCTGAGTGCACTGGCGTGAAATGGCTGAGATGATGGGTGCCCTAACGTGGTGACCCCACTTTGTCCACATTTGGGCTTGCGTCGAAGGCCAGCTGGCCGAGGCCGACGCTCAGCAGACACAGCTAAGAGATAACCTTGGCTCAAGTAATTACCGGGCCCTGCCCTAGAAACTGGATGGCAAAACCCCCCTCTCGAGGGTGCACTCGAACTCACTGACACAGGCCACTGAGAGGGTGTCTGAGGCTGTGCCCCAGACCAGGGAGCAGCGGCTCGGTGGTGAGCTGGCGATGTCTGCCGTGGCCTGGGAAGGAGGGGGAGGGCATCAGCTCTCAGGCCCAGGTCGGAGAGCGCTCACCTGAGGTGACGGCATTGTCCTTCCTCAGGTTCTCGCCCTCGTGCTTCAGGGATGTGATTTCTGAGTTCCTCTCGGACAGGGTCTGGCAGAGCACCTGGTTGTAGCCTTTCTGCAGGGCACTGATCTGTGGGAGGAGGCGACACACAGTCAGAGGGGGCTTGCCCAGGTCTGCTGGATCTGCTGGTACTTCTCCGCAGTTGGGCAAAAGATTTGGACTGATCTCTGGTGGGGTTGTCGGGAAAGCCGTGCTTTGGACTTCGAACGGGAGAGGGCCTGTTCCTTCAGTGATCACCGTGTCCTATGTGACGAAAACGTGAACCTTATCTTTGTGCCCAGAAAGTGGCTCAGGAGCAGCTGTCACCGGGGACACCTGATCCCTCAGACACCCCGCGACCACCTTTGGGCTCTCAGCCATAAACAGACCGAGTGTTGGTTCCAGATCGTCCGGCACTGACTGGATGGCAGAGCAAAGTTCGTGAAAGGGAAGCAGGTTACGGAAGTAATTCACTCAAAAGATAACAACAGTAGCTCGTATCTCGTGGAACGCTCGGAGCTCACAAAGCCTTTTCACAGATGACACTTCGACAGCTCCTCACAGCGCCGCCGAAGGCCGAGGTTCCCGTCAATGCTCCCATTTTCTCCCAGTGAGCAGACAGAGTCTCGCAGAGATGAGGCCACCTGCTTGGGATCACATGGCTAGGCAGGAGCGGAGTTATGATTCAACTAGTGTCTAGGCGCCCAGTTCTAGCTCTTTCCACCTTGCTGGATGGCTCTAGGAACCAGCATAGAGCACAGCGTGGACCCGGGAGCCCTCAACTTCTGTTTACAGGCTGACGAATCCAGGGAGGACACCGGATTCTGTCTCACTGATTCACTCTGTACGTGGGGTGATGGTGGTCCCAACCGCACAGGATGGGTAAAGGGATTTTCATAAGTTAGGGCATGGACAAGTGCTCGGATCATGCCTGGCACATGGCATACGGGTAGGAGCCGTGACTACCCTCTGACCTCACCGGGTGTGTTTTACCTGCGGCTTCTCAAGTCTGTCGGGGGGGGGGGGGAAGGTAGGTTGGCAGTATTTTCACGGGCATTTGTAAGCCCTGCCGCGGCTCACGTCAACGCCAGTGTGACCGTTAGGCAGAAGTGCCGTGATTCCTGTTAACACGCTTATCCTGCTGTAGGCGAAGCGTAAAAAATGATGGGGGGCGGGGGGTGGTGGGACGCACTCAGGTAATGCAAGTTGAGGGCGCAGGGGGGCCTTGCCACTAGGTGGCGCTCACAGTCCTCGTTCTGGGTTTCTGTCCCTGAGACTTGGCATTGTGACTGGTAAAATTAACAGGAGCATCAAGGCTTCACGAGTTTTCTGGCTCATTTCATGAACCATCATTATTCAGGTTCTATGACAATTGGGGCAGTTACACTTTCTTTTTCCCCGGGGTATCGGAGACACTGGAGAGGGGGCATTCGCTAGAAGGTGGTGGGGACACAGATGACTGTCCCCCGTGCTCCCCAAGGCTCTACTTTTGCATGTTTGTGCTTTTGAAACTCTGAGTGAAAACATTTCTTTCACCTCGTACTGTTCTCGGCAGGGCGGGGGGGATGTAACTTTCCCATAAAAGGTACTTGGAATAATTTTTAAGAGTGTTTTTCTAGCCCTCCTCAGCTCCATGCTTTTATTTGCATGACACCAGAGGCACAGCACAAAGAGACAAACTTCCAGAAGGGATGGGGAAACCACATGCCCTCCTGCCCAAAGATGCCAGTGCTCCTGCTTCTGACAGATACAATGGAATTCAAACTACGCATCAGGGTTTGTAGGAGTCCAGATTTCAAGAAAACTCCAGGCTCCAAACGTCTTTGTTTCTTTCCCTACCAAAATGAGTACCCATATTGTCTGTAACGGGCACACATCCCAAGAAGTTTCATGTCTGCTCTCCTGTGTAATAAGATGGGCAGTGAGTCATAAGAAAGCTAATAGTGTTAGGAGGATAGCTTCGGGAGAGTAATTTGCCTGCTAATGAGCACAGGCGTTCAAGGGCACGCAGAGGCAAGTATTTTCTAGCGATACACAGTGGATGGGAGACCCTTCAGAGCAGGCCATGATGCACCCACTTTCGGGGGGACCAGGGAGCACCCAGCAATCCGAACAATAAACCGACCTGCCCATGCGGCTTCTACTTCTGGCTGAATGTTCTGCAGGTGGTAGAACATTTAAGAAACTACAACGTGAGCCGATAGAACTTGATTCGGGTTCGAACCCACCGAAGCCTCCAGTCCAGATATGCCTTGTTACAAAATATTCTCTTCCGGTTACCAGTAAAGATCAAGGGGTGGGGGGCGGGGAAGCAACAGAATGATGGGTTGGTGTAATTCTTTCTAGACGCTTTCTTCGTGAGAAACTTGTTTCCAGATCTCACTAGCCACTTTGAACACACTCAGAGATAGGAGAGGATTACGTGATGTTATCTGTCAAATATGTTTGACTAAAAAAAAAAAAAATTGTATGGGAATTAATTCACCCCTTGTCCATGGATCTGGGCAAGACATGCCACCTGCACTCAGGAAATCTCTGAAATGGGAGAATAACTGAAAGGGAAATTACTCTGTCCAATAGCAAAATTGGGTTTAGATTAAGCAAAGAAGATGCTCATTCAGGAGTTGGCTACCCTGAAGGCGGCCGTCAAGTAGGAAATCATATAGAATCTGCTGCTTTCGTTGGTTTTCCTAAAACACGTCTGAGGAGTCATTTGTTCATTTAAATAAATTTAAATATATTTATTTATTTATGATTTATGTATTTATTTATTTATTTAGGATCCCTCTTGGGAACACAACCAAGGGAAGGCGGAGGTCATACATGCCTCATTCTCTGCCAAATTCCCAGAGCCCAGAAGAGGGCAGGGCACAAGGCAGTCACCCAAAAAATCTTATGTGAGTGAATGGACGGGTGGATGATTGATGGAATGAATGAATGAATGAACAGACGGGGTCCTAACAGAGCCCTAGAAGGTAACTGGGCCCACTCTCTGCCCTCACGGAGCTTATAGTCTCCTGGTAGGATCTCCTAGGTTCACCACGCACGACCTCAGTCCTTTTCTAGGGCACCGTTTCTAGGATCGAGGCCACGCACCTTGAATTGGTCCCAGAGGGAAAGGCCGTGAACAGGCAAGCAGAGAAAAGAGGCCCCAGGCATGACTAGGTCTAGGCAACATTATGCACGGAGACCACAATTCATCAGTGGCCAATTTTTTTTAAATTTAAACCAACTTTATTGACACATTTATGTACCAGGTCAATGGCCAATTTTAAAGTACTTGAAGAAATCTGGGGGGGGGGGGGCAGGGCAGGGGGAACCTAGCTTGTCTCAAGAGAAAAGAATGTGACTATCCTGGACAGTGTGGAAATTCCGGGTGGAGAATTTCTGTCTGATGGCATTGCCTGCAAGTGAGCCAGCAAGTGCCTTCGGGGTTGGGCAAAGGCCTCGGTGTTTGGAAGACTGGGGATTCCTCTTTCTCCTCCTCCTCCTCCTCCTCCTCCTCCTCCTCCTCCTCCTCCTCCCCCTGTCTAGCTGACTGCCCACAGCTCTTTCTGGCTGGGGCTGGGTGGATGTGAGGGCCAGTCACTGAAGCAAAAGATCTGGGTAGAAACAGGAAGCGCAGTGAAAGCGTGCGGTCTCCGAAGGGGCGGACCCGCATTCGGCACACACCCGCTGCTCCTAACTTACTGGGCAAACGGAACAAGCTCCCCGTGGTCTCTGAGCCGGCCTCAGTCTCCTCCTCCGTAGAATGGTACATGTCAGAGGACGGTGAGATTTAAATAAGCCAACGGATCTACAGCACTCGTGCCGGGTGCCCGCACGCTACAGGCGCTTAACAAAGTTAACACGGTTCTACTGGGCTATGTGCGCCGGGCCCCCGATTCCTGGGATTCGTGCTCATAGCCACCACGCTACGGGGACTACCCCTTTCGTGTCTATCCGCGTGGCTCCCCTCGTGCTCCCCGGCTCTACCCAGGAGCTGTCGCCCTGTGTCCCCATTCTAAGGCCTTCACCAACTTGTCACTGAGTCCTACCTGGCTTTTCAAGCTCTCGATCTCTCTCTGTTTGGCATCGATGTCTTCATCCAAAACCTGGAAGTTCTGTGAGGTGCCCCTCTCCTTCTGCCTGGAGGAGGTTTTCTCCGACAGCCTCTGACTCAGGTTGGCCACTTGGCTCTGCAGGTTCGCTATCACGACGTCTTTGTATTTGGATTCAAGTTCAAAATCCGAGAGACGGCTGATTTCTTTCCCCAGCAGCAGAATGATTTCATCCTGGGTGGAGGCCAGATGGGGAGTTTACTAGGTGTGGGTCCGGGTGCAAGGCTGAGCCCATTTAAAAAAAAATGTAGGGGGGTGCCTGGGTGGCTCAGTCGGTTGAGCGTCCGACTTCGGCTCAGGTCATGACCTCACAGTTTGTGAGTTCGAGCCCCGCATCAGGCTCTGTGCTAACCGCTTGCTCAGAGCCTGGAGCCTGCTTCAGATTCTGTGTCTCCTTCTCTCTCTGCCCCTCCCCTGCTCACGCTTTGTCTCACTCTGTTTCTCAAAAATAAATCAATGTAAAAAAATTAAAAAAAAAAAATCTTTAAAAAAAAATGTAGGAAAAACGCGGCGTAATTCTTTTGGGAAGGTGAGGACAGGCGGGGAGGGAAAAAGCAGACTTTCAAAGTCATTCTCATAACGTGGAAAACCTCACAGAGACAAGAGTTTGGTGAAAATGATACACCTGTACACAGACTCCTGTAATAGATGTTTATACCTCACAGGCACTGAAAATTTCCTTTCTCATACAATTATACTTTCGTGTTGAGAACCAGCACCCCACACGGGAGCTTTTGTTGCTAGAGACTTTAGTTCTAATATTTTTGTTTACAATATTCAGCCTAGCACGGTGGGGACCTAGGAAAGGTCGTTAGGAAAATGACATTCTATTTGACCACACGCTGCCTATAATGAGGGCTATTTTTTAACTTAAAAAATTGAATACGTCCTGAAATATTTCTTTCTCCTCTCCTCCCTTCTGGTACATCCTGCCTCTTTGCGTTATTCACGGAGAAATGTACTCCAGGTAACCGAGCCTGTAAAGTAAACGAGACAGGAGTGGTGATTTATCTGTGTGGGCTCGTGTAAACTTGGGGTCGGTAAACTTTGAAACAACTGCCAGCTGACTTTACCCCCAGGTGTAATTGCCCCAGTTCTCCACGTCTCCGAAAGAGAAGACTCTGCAGCCAAAGAATGTGTTAGGCTTTTCCCCCAAAGGAAAAGAAAATAAGCCCCAAACTTCTCACCAGAAGTCATCAAGACAGCGTCAGAAAATCTGAAAAACAAGTCCTCAGGTATATTTGCAAATGGAGCTGCAGAATTTCTGCTTTTAAATAGTCCCTGCTCTTCCCGCCATTTTCCATTGGTCGGAAGAGGGGAAACGGCTTTTTTGTAGGCCAGCTCATTTCCTGGGGACCTAGCTACCCAGTCAGCCTCACGCCCTGCCAGCTCCCTGGCCCAAGGAAGGACAGGGTTTCCGACTTGAGGAAGCCTCTCTGACATTGCCAGTTGCTGCCAAGGGCCTTTCTCTGAATCCCTGCAAACGCTTGTGGCGAAGTTTCAAGGGATGGCATGAAACACCTGGGCAGCCGCGTCTGTTCCACCCAATTAAGGTCAGCCGGGCACTTATTGTTTATGCAACAAACATTTATTGAGCAGCTACTACGCGCCAGGCCCTGTGCTGGGCTCTGGAGCACCAAGAAGCCTTCAGGGTGTGGTGTACACATGCAGCCTCTGCCTTTCTTTGAGAACAAGAACCCCCTCCCCCGGTGAGAGCCGCCCCCACCCTTCCTTGAGAAAACACGCCCCCTTCCCTGTGGTCTTGGTAGGGCCGTCAATCATGTGCCCGGCTCCTTCCTGTCCCGCCTCCCATGTGCACGTGACCCAAGCTGGCCAATCAGGGCTTTCTCAGAGACTTGGCGCATCTGTTACCGAGGGAGAGCATCTTGCCTCCTCTTGGATCACGAGCTTTAAACTTAGAGGCTTGTTTGCCTGAGTTGGTCTTTTCCAACACATGAAGCCAGCGTGCCGTTAGAAAGCCAAACTCCGAGGGAAACAGAAGGGAGAGATCGGTAGTAGGGAATGTTCTGGTGATCTTACTTAAGCTCCTGTACATCTAGCCATGCCTGAAACTGGTAGGCTTTTAAGTTTTCAAGAAGATGAGGCAATAAATGCTTTTTGTTTTGTTTTGTTTTGGTTGCTTCAGCTGATTTGTTTATTGGCACTTTCATTTGAAGGAGTTCTGGGAAGTCAGGGCGTAAATGGCTTATAAATAGAAAACATTATAAATCTGGTTGCATAATATTTCCAGCGTAAAACTGGGATGGATTGAAAACCGGCTACAGATGCTTTGCAGCTTCTGCCAGCAAAGCAGCAGAATCTACTGCCCCGAATGAGGGCTGGGCCTGTGTCTTGCTTTGACCAAGGGAATGTGGCCGAAAAGATGGGAGAGCGATCTTCAGGCAAGTTCTTAAAAGGCCGTAGAGCTTCTGTTCTGTCCCTCCGGGAAGCCCGGGGCTGCCCTGCTGTAAAGGAGCCCCGGATACTAAACCATGTGCAGAGAGATGCCCAGTCTGCCAGGCGTGCTGGCTGAGGTCCCGGACGTGGAGAAGAGGCCATCCCAGACCACTGGCTGGGCCAAGGGCTGGCTGACTACAGTGGCATGAGCGAAGCCAGGGGACACCAGCCGAAGAACATTCCAGGTCAACCTGTAGATGCTGGGAAGTAACAAACTGCTGGTTTTTTCTGGTGTGGGGGGGGGGGGGGGGGGGGGGGGGGGGGGGGGGGGCGGTTTGAGTAGGCTCCACACCCAACATGGCGCTTGAACTCACGACCCTGAGATCAAGGGTCTCAGGGAGACCAGCCCAGGAGCCCAATACATTACTGTTTTAAGCCACTAAGTTTTGTTGTGGCTCGTACACAGCAATAGAGAATTGGTGACAGCATCTGAGCCTGGCTTCTTGCCTCTCTGCAACGCTTCCAAAGTCTGGTCCCCGGACACCTGCCACTTGACGTCACAGATTCCCACGCCTAACCAGGACCCCAAGTGGTTCTGCTCCTCACAAACTTGGAAAATTGCTGCAGGCTCAGGCCCGGGAAAGCAAGATAATGCAGGACTGCCTCTTTCAGGATAATTTCAGGGTTATGTCTATGCAGGGAGACACCAACCTGGCTCCTTCCCAGGGTGGCTTGAATTCACCGGTTCTGGCCCGCATTCCCATTTCATTCTAAACCTCTCTGGTTCTTCAACCAACCCGTCTTCGCTCAGGCCTCGGCAGCAGTGCTCACGCCTTCCCGCCGGGAGACGTGTGCTCCCCACCCGTGTCCCACCACTCGTGGCTGACCAAGCAGCTACCGTGTGGGAGTCAGGAGTACCAGCTTCCAGGTTAACCCGACCTGGGGTTGAATCCCAGCTCTGCCCCTCACACGGCGTGACCTTGGGCAAGTGACTTAACCTCTCTGAGCTTCAGCTCCCCCCATCGGTAAAGTGAGGGGGGTGCAATCTCTTTTGAAGACGGTGAAGATTCATGAGCTAACTGAACGTCAGGTGCACAGGACCCCTCACCTTATCCTGCTGGTCTGAGTCCTGGTCCGCATAAATCTCCCCGGAAGGTCCTGCCTCGGGAATCCCTTCGGCCACTGACGGTTCCGACAGTTCCACAGCGTTGGTCCACACTAACACACAAGATCAACAGAGAGCGTTACCTTAACATGGTGAGGGTCCCTAAGGTCTGGGAGGCTATTTTCAGACTAACCTCATAGTCTTTTCCCCCGTTACTAGAAAATTACAAAGCGACGCATACGCTCACTGAGCAACGGCGAACACGCGTTGACAGGAGTATGAGAAAGGGACAGAGCTGCCTCATCCCAGGTCGCGGTGTTAACCAGGCCGGTTGGCTTTGGTGTGTCTCTTTCTAGGCTTTCCGCTAAGCCACGTAGGAGCCGATGACCTGGGGCAGGCCATTTACTCTCGCCAAGCCTTGGTTATATCACTTACATGTTAGTCTCTGTTATAAAGGGCGCTCTGAGGATTAAATGAGGTAATGATGTACAGCAGGGGCTGGCAAACCACGGACCTAGGGACAAACTGGCCATCCAGCTGTTTTTGTAAATAAAGTTTTATTGAAACAACAGCTGCAGTCATTCACTTATATTCTGTCTATGGCAGCTTTCCAGCCACGAAGGCAGAATGGAGTAGCTGTGACAGAAACCATAGAGCCCACAAAGTCTCAAATATTAACAGAAAAAGTTTCTCATTACAGAGAAAGTTTCCTACCCCTGAGCATTACCTTAACATTCAGCACTAAATGCCAGCTATTTTTTATTGCAATTATATCTTTAAAAGAATGGATTTCTATTGCAGAGATTTTTATCTAGCTCATTTTTTCACCTCACAATGAACAAAAACATCTTCCCACGTCACTATCTATAGCTATGACACATTCCTTTTTCTTTTTTTTTAATGTAACTAGGAGTTTGTGCCTTTTAATTCCCTTATACTGTGTTTTTTTAATTATATTTTTAAATGTTTATTTATTTTTTTTTTTGAGAGAGAGAGAGAGAGAGAGAGAGAGTGAGTGCCAGCAAGGGAGGCGCAGAGAGAGAGAGGGGGACAGCGGATCCGAAGCTGGCTCCCACTGACAACAGCCAGCCCGAGTTGGGGCTTGAACTCACAACCCATGAGATCATGACCCGAGCCAAAGTCAGATGCTCAACTGCCTGAGCCACTCAGGCACTCCTATACTATGTTCTTTTTAATGGTGGCATTGTAGTCCATTATACAAGTGTGCCAAACATATTTTTTTAACCAGGATCCATTTCATAGATGTTTAGGTTTTCCTGATTTTTCCTTACCCCCGCCCCCCAATATTACAAGGGTTTTTCATGACTTTCTGGAATCCTGGCATCATTATGTGTGGAGGTCCCACTCTGCACACAATCCACTCACACGAACGCCGATTAAATTTTTTTTCAGCGTAGAAACTTTTGAAAAGACTTCTGGATTTCTGCTTTTGAGATCATTTGGCTTTAAATGGTGTTTTAAATCTCCACCTGACTGACTTCTGGGCAATCGCCGCACATTCTTGGCTTCTCGTGAGGTGAGAAATTGAACCAATTGTTTCCAAAGGTCACGAAACGTTAATGAATGTTAACATTGACAATGAAGGAAGTATACACCGTCACGTTTGTGGGCATTTTATTTAATCATTCATTCGCTTTGATTCTGCATTTTGTATTCATGCATTTCAGGGCCAGTGATTTTCTGCCCCACCCAGGTCTTGAACGTGTCTGTGGACTCCAGAAGCACGAGTGGACATAGTCAAAGGCCCGGAGGAGCACATGGCCTTGTGCGTTGGATGAGCGGCTGCGGCCACAGTATCCCTCGCCGCACAGAAGGAAAGGGGCCTGGGCTCCTGCACCAGAACGGGCTGGGATCCCAGCGATGTCCTCGTTCTACCTTGGGGCGGGCTGGATTTCTTATCTGTTCCTTACAGGCAACAAAACAAATTGGCCAAGCAAAACTCTTCCGAGAGGGAAGGAGCAAAAGCCTTCTCAGTTGTGCCCAAGCTGGTCTCCCTGTGGAGGCAAACCTATCTGAAGTCAGACGCCTCCTGGTGTAGCTGGACCTTGGGTCATGTCCCATCCCGGGTTAACACCGGCCATCGCTTCCCGTGCTCTTTTTACAGGGTCTCCACGTTCCTCCTCTGGGAGCTCACTCTTCAGCCACGCCGACCCGACTCCTTGCACTCCAGCCTCGGCACTCACCTTCCACCTGGAATGCTGTTCCCTCGCCTTTGCACTTCGGGGTAAAGGTCGCCTACCTTTCCGGGGATACCCTCCTGATCCCCCAACTAAGTCGGGTCCTTGTAGTTATGAGCTCACAGGGTACCGGGCACCTCGGCTGTCGGGTGTTGTCGCGGTTACCATTTGATAGACGTTGTTCTGTGATCCTCTCGCTAACGTCCGTCTCCCCGACTGAATGGTAAGTTCCGTGAGGTTGGGGACCACGTCTCAGTCTGCGCCCCTTGAGATGAACTTACTGCTGCCATCTGACAGATGTGTAAACGGGCACAGAGAGGGAAATCCTCTGCCCAAGCTCACAGGGCTTGAAGGAGGCCGAGCTCCCGTGCGAACCCGCGCCTGTCTCAATTCTGTTGTGCACTTACGGACCGGGAAGGCGTTGTAGGGTAACAAGAGCTCAGGGCCCAGCCCGCTCATAACCAAGAACTCACAGCAGGCTTGTTGCCTTCTGCGGCACCAGTGCTTTGCCTACGAAAACGCTAGAGCTCACAAAAACGCAGTGAGGCAGGTGCTGCTTCAGCGCCCCCGGTTGAGAAGCCCCGGTGCAGAGAGACGGAGGCCACGCATCCGGCAAAGGGGCAGTCGGGTCTGACCCCGCTGGTCTGGTTCCAGGAGCAGCACACTGCGGAGTGGCGAACGTGGGAACGAGGCCGTGAACGAGGAGCTTGGGAGCTGGTTCACCGTGACAGACCCCGTCAACGAGGAGCCCTTCCGCACGTTGTCTCCTTGGCAAGTGACTGCCAAGGACTGGATTGGAGGAGTCACAAGACGGAGGTTTAGCAGCTGCCTGATGAAACCGGTAAAGAGACCAGCTGCCCTGGTTGCCCAGGGGCTGCGGGGCTTCCAGGGACGTTGGGACTTTCAGCACCAAGGCCGGGAAAGACCCAGACAAACCGGGACGAGTTGGTCTCCCTGGAAAGAGTCGAGAAAAGCAAGCTCCCCACCCACTTACTCGGTTTCCTGTCACCATGGTGGGGGCCTGCCGCTCTGTGGACAGGGAGGGGCCCTGCTGGGTGCTCTGGGCTCACCCCGCTCCCGGGAACGTGCCTCCCACGTCCCGTCAGCATTCCGCGTGGGGGGCGCAGGCCCCGCGCCCAGGGCCCAAAGCACCAAGATAGCGGCTCCTTGTCTCTGTCAGGCACTTCCGGCTTCCTCCCTGGGGAACTCCGCGAGGCCCTGCCGCGACGGGCTGGGGGAGGGGCGCGTGCCCAACACAATAAAGGGCAAGAGAAGGGCTTGGGGGGGGAACGCCGCTCGCTGGTTCCAGCAGCTGCCTGTTCTCCGCCCCCCAACATCCCCCAACCAAGTTCACGATTAGAAAATTTGTGTTCAAAGCTCACTCTCCCCCACCCCACCCTCTCGGGCCCTGAGCCGTTGGATCCTAACTTAACTGTCTAGTGCAGCGCTGTCTGATAGAAAAATAATGCGAGCTATACATATAAGGCAATTTAAAATTTTCTGGTATTAATTCCATTAGAAGGGTAAAACGATGAAATTAATTTTGATAACAGATTTAACCCCGTACGTTAGAAAAAAGCCCACTATCATTTCAACACATAATCAAGACCAAAAAGATAGAGACATTTTACACTCTGTTTCTTTGGGGCACTATGTCTTTGAAATCCAGTGCATCTTAACTTGGAAGCTAAATTTTCAATGGGAAGACTTGATCTGTATTTGGGCTTCACAAAAACTTGCAGTTGAAGCAGATTTGCATACTCAGGATGTTCCAGGCGTACTTAAAACCTTCCAAAAACTGAATCAGGTGTCGGTTTTGAAATTTAAATTAGTGGAAATTAAACATATAGTTCCTCAGTCACATTAGCCACGTTAGCTCAATCCACGTGTGGCTGGTGGCTATCACATCTGAAAGCACTTGACTGGAACATTCTCCCTTTTGTTCTCCTACTTCACTTGATTTCTCCTTTCCTGCCAACATCTATAACTGGGGTTTTTTTTTTTAAAGGAATACAGGAGAAGTGAGATACACACACACACACACACACACACACACACACACACACACACACACTAATTCTACGGCAAAGGCTTTGAGTATAACATCCAGCCGGATTCTGGAGGCCCCTGTGTCACATTACTGATGGTCACAAGGCCTGTGGCTTAGTTTTTCAATATTCAGCAGACTCCCTGTTTGATGCTATATATGTGCAAGTTGTTTACTTTTCAGCCTAGGGGCAGTCAGTCGCCCCAGTCAGGAGTCCCCACGCTTGGGGTGGCCGGGCAGCATTACACTGCACAGGCCACAGTCCAGAGGCAGGCGACACCGGAGGCTTTCCTAATTAGCAAACCAGAGGCCAGAAATAGGTTTTTAGTTGGTAAAAAGGGTGGCCTATTACCCTTGTATGCTTTATGTTAGAAACAGGCTCCCAAAGGGCAAATGCACGAAGGTATGCCTGCCGGTCGGCTGAAGTACTGGGGAGCCCTGTCCTTGTGCCCCCACTCAGGGAGGGTCCCGTGTCCAGTCCTGGTTTAGATCTCTGCTGTCTAATGCCATCTCTGGGAGTAACTCCGGATGCCTCTGTGCCCCTGTCATGGCGGCCTTGAATGAGCTTTTCTACTAGGTGATGGTCGGAGCCCTTAAAGGACAGAGTCCAGACTTCATCAAACCTACAGAATAGGCTGAATGATGTTTGACATCCCTTTGCTATGTTTACTGGAAGTCTGCATGGGTTCGAATTTATCTGAGACTTGCTTTCCTTGCACCCAGGCAGGGAGGTGCTGGAGTGGTTTCCTGTCACCTGTCTCAAATGTCTTTACTGGCTCCTAATACCTATCGAGGAGAGACCCCAAGGGCCATGTACGACCCAACTGGTTTAACTCAGTTCAAAACAAACCCTCTAGTTGCTGGATCATTTGGAGGTCCCAGTGGGGAGAACCCCAAAGGAGGGATGGGATGGCTGGGACAGTGGGATGGCAGGGATGGGGGAACAGAGACACTTTAAGAAGTTTTAAGCGGTGGCTATTTGCCAAATGGGAGAGAAGTTGCTTCAATATTTTCACAGCCATCTGGCTCTCCTGGTGCTTGTCAGATAATTATCAGTCCTCACCAGGGACAGCATGTGGGTGCCTTAATTATCAGCGTGTGGGTGTCTTTAGGATTTGGACTGGGTGCTTTTCGTTGTGTGGTGGCCATTCTCCAAGATGGCGCCAATGGTTCTTATCTCCTGGTATTCACATCTTTGGATTGTCCTCTCCAATAGTGGATGGACTTTGCAATCATCAGCTCAGCTGCCATAACAAAAGAGCACAGACTGGGTAGCTTAAACAGTGGAATTATATTTCTCATAGTCTGGAGGCTGAAGTCCAAGATCAAGGTGGCATCAGGGTTGGTTTCTCCTGAGGCCTCTCTTCTTGTCTTGTAGATGGCTACCTTCATTCTGTGTCTTCACATGGCCTTTCCTCCATGTGCAGGCATCCCTGGTGTCTCTCTCTCTCTCTCTCTTCTTATAAGGATCCCTTATAAGAAGTTTTAGAACACATTGCCTGTGGTGATGCGGAAAGCAGAAGATGTTCCTAATGAACTGGGTGATGGAGCCCAGCAGAGTGCTGGAAGGTGCCACCTGCCCTCTTCCTGGCACTTACCATGAACTGCAGGAGGGGAGAGAGGCCAACAGGGGGACTGTTGAACCACAAGGAGCTGGGACTTGATAGGACTTGAAAATTCCCTCCCTCTCCAGATGGCAAATGAAATGTGAGATGTGGGTTGGGCAAAGACCAAATCAAGGGCACTCTCAGGAGAGCACGCTCCAAAGATGAAGCTGAGTGTAAGACTGTAATATCCTTTGTCAAGAAAGCGGAGAGATCCAAGCTGGTGTGTCAGGGAATGATTCGGGAAAAACCCAGGGCTTCTAAGAAGGGCTGTCCCTCCCATTCTCGGCAGAAGCCCAAGGCAGAGGAGGGTTTGTGTCAAGAAGGCTTTTGCCTACTAGGGTGAACCCCAAGAAGGAACACTACCAGTGTGGACTGACGGAGATGGAGACCCACAAAAGCAAGAGAAGCCTATGACCCCCACGCATCTATAGGCAGGCAGCAGACTATAAAATTGCACAGCTGCAAATGTGATACCTCTCATGGAAAAGGCAGGAGGACTCAGAGGGCCGAACCAAGGAACCAGAGGGCAGAGGCAAGAGCCATGAAGGGTCATTTCTGGGCAAGAACAGGTCTAAGTCCTAATAAAGGAACTTCCAACTTTTTCCTGGCTGGATTTAAGAATTGCTTTGGGCCAAGGACTCCTGTGTGTTTCTTGTTTTTCCCCTTTTGAAAAGAAGGCATGTCCATAAACTCTGTCCTACCAGACTACGTCGGGTGTACGAGGGACAGACAACCCATGTCTTCAGTTCACAGTCTTCAGATTGCTGGCAATGGTATGTAAGAACCTGAGCTTAAGGAGCTACACCCAGTGAGCTCCATCTGTACCTGGACTTGATTTAGATGATGAGCTTCTGGAATTTAGACTGATGCTGGAATGGGATGAGACCCTGGGGGGGGGAGGGAGCGCTTGGGAGAGGGTGAGGGAGTTGTGCAAGTGAGAGGTGGTGAATCATTGAGGACCAGAGGACAGACTGTGGTAGCCAGTCTCCAAGACAGGGCTGCCAGGAGGTCTCACCTCCTGGTATTCAGGGCCATGGGGAGTCTTATCCACACTAGACAGAGCTGACCTGTGTAACCAGCAGGGTATTGCAAAAATGACACAGCGGCTTCCGAGGCTTGGTCCTAAGAGATGTTGTGGTTTCCATCTTGCTCTCTTGGGCCACCTTTTCAGGAAGAGCCAACTGCCATTTCAGGAGGACATTCCAGCAGTTCTCTGGATAGGTCCGTGTGGTGAGGAACTGGGGCCTCCTGCCAATAGCTATGTGAGTGCGCCATCCTGGAAGCAGATTCTCCAGCCCCAGTCAAACCTTCAGATGACTGCAGCCCTGGCTGACAGCTTACCTGCAGTCTTATGAGAGACCCTGAGCTACAGCCACCCTGCTAAGCTGCTCCCAAATTCCTGACCCACAAAAAGAGTATCAGATAAAAAACCCACGTCTGGGTTTTTTGTTTTAGTTTGGGTTTTTTTTGTTTTGTTTTATTTTGCTTTAGGCCACTACAGTGTTTTGTTTCTGTTTTTTTGGGTTTTTTTTGAGAGAGAGCGAGAGAGCATGTGTGCAAGCAGGGGAGGGGTAGAGGGAGAGGGAGGGAGAGAATCTTAAGCAGGCTCCACGCTCAGCGTAGAGCCCAACATGGGGCTCGATCTCACGACTGTGAGATCATGACCTGAGCCGAAATCAAGAATCAGAGGCTTAACCAATTGAACCACCCAGGCAGCCCCTTGGGCCATTAAGTTTTGGGAGAATCTATCATGTAGCAATTGATAACATATACACCGCATGTTAATTTTTACATCAAAAAGACAAACACTGTTGAAATATTTAGGAAGAAGGCTACAGACGTGTGAAATTTATTTTGAAATGCATCAAAGATGGATTAATGAATGAATAGAGGGATGGATAGACAGATATGCAGTAGAGAGTACAGCAAAATGTTAATGGTGGAATTAGGTGGGAGGGTCTCTGTAAAATTCTTTTTACTTTGCAGTATGTTTGAAAATTTTCATATTAAAATGAAAGGGGGAAATGGCTGAGTAATTTCTCGACTTCATTTGATGTTGATGGTCCACAAGGGTTCATTTGATGATGATGATGATGATGATAGTGGTGAATATAACTGCATTTCATTTACTCCTCAGTTTGTATATTTCACAACAATAACTATTATTTGAATGGCTGAGGGAGGTGATCAGGTGAATGGTCTTGAGTGACACCAGGCGAGGGTGTGGAGCCACAGAGAGACCTGGGGACCCAGAGGACAGAGAATGGGATCTTCACATCACAGGCATGGAGGAAACCGGGGTCATGCCAAGGACTAAGTCAAGTCAAGCTGGCTACTCTGCCAGAGAGGCCAAGAGGATAGTGACAGATAGGAAGTCCCCTCCCCAAATGTCATGAAGCCTTCAGGGGAAGAGGGTGAGGGAAGGAAACTGTGAAGATTGGTCCCCAAAGTGACCAGGCTGTGAATGATAGTCACCGAGATAACTAGCCTTAATCGGACTGAAAAATGTTAGATCAGACTAGATTGAATATGTCACGTCTGGGATGTAATTTTCCTCAATGAGCCTCAGCCTCCTGTCATCTGTGAAATGGTAATAAAATATTTAAAAGCTCCTAAGGCTGTTGTGGGTGAGGGGCATTTCGGCTGCCCATATTTCTGCACATCTGAGTCAAAGTTGTAAGTTTACAGCCTGCTATGTATTCAGATACACACACACACACACACACACACACACACACACACACACACACAGACACACACCCACGCCTGCACGCTCGCCACAGGGGTACCGATGTGTGTATTTGTGCAGAGCACAAAGTCTGGAGGGTCAGGCCCCAGAAAGTCAACAGGGGGTGCTGGGTGGTGAGGGTGACAAAGGATCTTTAACTGTTTTCTTACTTTCTGTTTATCCCCGAGTTTTCCATAATTGACTATGTTCTACTTTCAGAATCGGAAAAAATAAGCAAAAACCGAGACCCACCCGCGTGGCTATAAGGCCATCCCCAAAGCCACCACTGGAAGCGTGAGCGAATACCTTGCTTGATGATGGGAGGCCTGTGGATGCCATCCATCACAAAGGAGAACATCTTCCCTCCGGCGCTCATGGGCCGCTTGTGACAGGCAGGAGGGACCATGGTGGGCCTGGGAACCCCCTGGGACCAGCTCCTCTGCACTGGTGCTGGCCGGATCCCCAGGGGGAAGGGCATCTGCAGAGGTGGGGGGGACTGTTGCGACTGCTGTGTGGCCGCAGGTGGCTGTGGTCTTGGCCAAGGTACCGGGCCACTCATCCATGGGGAGGAGACCTGCAGGGGCAGAGAAGAGAGTCAGAGGAGGTTCCGATCAGCTGGGGGTGGTCTCCACCTTTGTCCCAGACATATAATTGCTGCCCTAGGGCTCAGCTTCTAAGTCACTTCCCCAAGGAACCCCCCCCTCATCCCCCACCAGACCATCCCCAAGTTTGGGATGGCAGGCCCCACCGTGGGTCACATTGCACCATCACACCACCAGTTCCTGGGGACAGCCTTCATGCGGCCGAGAGGGTCACAGGCATCACCCTGTTTGATACACCTAACACTCTGTCACGAGACTGAGGCTGAGCGAGACCTTGTGACTTTCCAAGATCCTAGACTTGCTGGTGAGCCTCTGAGCTGGTAGAACGTCACCTCCAAGAGGATAAGGGCTGTCTATCTTGCTCACCCCTGTGTCCTCAGCACCTAGAATAATGCCTGGCACATACAGAGCAGGCCCTCCAATACTGCTTCAAAGAATGAATGAACAAATCCCTGAGATTCACACTGGGCTCTTCAGGACCGCCAGCCTGCCTTCCATCCACACTCTGCATCTGCTGGGCACTTCTAATGCCATCTGCCCCTCTGAAGCCAAGAGCTCTGGGATGGCAGGGACCTCGCCTGTCTCATTAACCTTTGATCCTCAACATGTACCACACCCGACTCTTGGGAAATGCTCCATAAACGTCTACCGAGGGATTGTTTCATCATCTGACCCTTGGAAGAGGCCTGCGGCTACTTTATATGGGAAGCACACCCAACCCCATCTAATCGTGGACAGACACGTGCTGAGGGATGCTGACACCTGGCTTCTGCCTGGGTTTAACGCTTCAGTGGTGGTTTCTCCCTGGTCCTAGTGGTTCAACCGTAACATTGGGGTGTGCCATCATTTATTGTTCCTTCCTTATCTATTTCTCACGATAGTCCTGCCGAGCAGAACTCCTATATTACAAAACGACTCCTATATTACAAACGAGGCATGGTGAGGTTAATGAATTTACCCAGGCTCAGGTAGTGGTGGGGAGGGAGTTGGGAATGAGGTCTGATGACCCCTGTCTCTGTCTCACCTCCCCCACTCCAATTCTCTTGGCAGAAAAAAACACACTGAGTTCAAAGGTTTGCCACTATGTAGGGCCACACATCTATTCCCCCCTGCCTGGAGCTCATGTGTCTCCTGTAGACAGGAGAGAATATGAACTCAGAGACACATAGTGAGAGAGAGAGAGAGAGACACTTCCAAATATGAGCACCTACTCATAGAACTTCCTACAGCTTCAGTTAGATTTAAGAGGAAGATTCTCCATTCGTTCAGGCTCTAGACTTTCCCCAGCAAGTCAAAGATCCTGTGCGTTCTCTCTGAAGACGTTTTCTTGGAGTCCGTGAGGACAGCGTTCGGGGATATCAAGCTCCAAGCTCCAACTGCCTGGGGACATCTGGCCCATCATTCATAATGACACTGGCCCACTTTAAACCTGCTTCAGGAACGGACTTGGCAGTGTTCCAGGGCTCTGTTTCTTCCGCGCACTTTTCCAGTTTCTCTCCAGTGTCAACATCTCAGCCTCTCCACCTGTGCTTTCTTCCTTTCGTTATTCCCCAGGGCCAGGGTGTCCCGCTCCTGCCCCGCACTAAGTTCCCCATCCATCCTGTCTCCTCCCCACCTCGGAGGGTCTGTCTTGCCTCAATTATTCCTATAACATTTTCCCACCAGTTAAATAAATATTCACTGGCCCATGGGCCAAAGGCGAGAAGGGGTAAATTCTAATGTGCTAAAAAACAAATCTGGAGGTTGCTGGGAGGCGTGGAAGAACTCCCCTTTTGTGCTGGGATCCGCAGGTCATACGCTCACCGCTAACTAACGGCAAGGGTGCCAGCGGGAGTGAGCCCGTCCGGCACGTCCAATACCAACCACTTCCCCAGGGGGCCGCCCAGACGCCACTCAGGTCTTTTGGAGCGTCTGGGGAATCCCCCGCCCAATCGCTGAGCAGCTTGTGGGTGGGGCTAAGCACTCAGCCAATCACATTCCCCGGCCTCAGTGATTGGCTCAGTGGTGAGGCGTGTGATCCAATCAGAGCCGAAGGGACCCAGGGAGCCCGTGGCCGGACACCAGGGTCTGGAGTGGTCTGCGGACTTGACAATGTAGCCTGCCTGAGGGAGCGGAGCCGAGGCATGGGGAGCTAGAAGCCGCTGTTGCTTTAATCGTGGTAAATCACACGTAACGCCACATTTGCATCTTAACCGTTTTTAAGCGTACGGGTCGGGAGTGCCAAGGACACTCACGTGGCTGGGAGACACATCTTCAGAAGGTTTCCATCTTACAGAACGGAAACTCTGTCCCCATTAAACACCACCACCCCCTTCCCCCTCCCCCAGCCCCTGGCACCCACCATTCCGCTTTCTGTCTCTGAATTTGACTCCTCTAGGGACCTCAGGCAAGTGGAACTGTACCTGTACCGCCTTTGTCTTTGGGCAACTGGCTGATTTCACTGAGCATTGTGTCCTCAAGGTTCACGCGCGTTGTAGCAGGTGTCAGAATTCACCCCATTTTGTTTAGCCATTTTGGGGCACTTGGGTTCCCATCGTCACTGGCTACAGTGATGATGGCTGCTGTGAACGTGGCGCTGCACGTGGGGAGCTGGCTTTGAGCCCTGGCTGGCTCGGTACCCTGAGCTGCTCAGCCCCGGTGAGGCCGGCTAGAGCTGGTTTCTGTCACTTGCAGCCCAGAGCCCTAATGATAGGGTCCCTAAGGGGGAAGGAGCCAGGGACATATACATGCACGAAAGCCTCCATTTGGCTTTTCGGATTCAAAAATAAAATTAAAAATTATAAGGCTTTTTGTTTTCTTTCTCAAGCTTGTTGGTTGAGGGTGGCTTTAGTTGGAAGGTAAAAGTTGATTTTCTCTGGTTTGCATGCTTGCTCTATAATAAGCAAGGTCAAGGTTTTCTCAGAAATCGCTGCCAGTACATAAGGAAACAGGCAGGGGTAAAACAAACACAAGAAAAGGACTCACGTTAAAAGCTAGTTCTGGGCTGTGCTCACATTAGAATGTACCCCGAGCTTGGGGTCAAGGTCAGTTATCAAGAAGTCTGTTTTTAGAAACGTGAGTTTAAAAATACATGCTAATGCCTTTTTTCTTTCCCTTTTCCCTTTTCTCTGACCATATGGTATGTTGCATGTTTTTTGTTGTTGTTGTTTTTCAGGGAGCATATGTTACACTCCTGATTTCTTCCACACTGTCTTTAAAATAGCAGGTTGTCAACCACCTGGATTAGCCAGGCCACACCCGCTACTGAATTTGTATCAGCTTGAACAAACACCCGTCAATAATTTACTCAAGAAAACATAACCCAATTTTTCAGATTATCTACTTGTTCTTTATGTTATCTTTCCAGTGTGTGCTTCTAGCCCTGTAAGGGGTGCATGTTGAATGGGACACCCTAAAATAATCAAGGGAGTTTGCATATTGCGTGCCTCCAAGACCCACACACGCTGCCAGGACGCCCCGGAGGCTGGGCAGACGGTGAGGCCGACTTTGCCCTTGGAGAGCCTGTCACGTGCTCTGCTGTTTGTAATTGCCGATATTTCTCCGGCGATGAGCCACCACGTCAGGAAGGCACCCGGGTGCCAGAGACTGTGTTGTGCTCTCATCTAATTGCCAGAACAATCCCAGAGGTGGGGGAGGCATTTTTGCCCCCATGTTGTGGATTAAGAAACTGAAGCTCAGAGAGGGTAAGTGACTTGCCCAAGGTCCCACAGCCGGGAAGCGATGATGCTGTTTGACTCTAACACCTGGGCTCTTACAGCTTCGAGCTTGTTTGAAGTCATGATTTTTTTTTATAACTGCTTTCCATACTCACAGAAGGGTCTTAGATGATCGGTTAACAGGGCATAGGAAATTTTCTAAGTTACAAAAAAGAAAGGAAGAAAGAGACGGTGTGAAAACCACAAGATGTTGCATGCGCTGCTTGGAATCGGGGTTTTCTAGGAACACTGATAACTCTTTGGTGGTGTTATTCACGTGGTACGTGCCGCGTGTGGGAAGCAGCCCAGAAGACCCCGGTCTTCATCCAGGCAGGACCGGGGAATGTCTGCTGCACGAGAGGCGTGCTGGGGCTACCTGCTACCAGCTCATGAGAGCCAGTTCTTTGTTTTTATTTAAAAAAATGTTTCTTTGTTTTTGAGAGAGAGACAGAGAAGGGCAGAGGGAGAGGGAGACACAGAATCTGAAGCAGACTCCAGGCTCTGGGCTGTCAGCACAGAGCCCGACATGGGGCTCCAACTCACGGACCGTGAGATCATGTCCTGAGCCGACATCGGATGCTTAACTAACTGAGCCACCCTGGTGCCCCCCATGAGAGCCAGGTATTAAATGCCCAGGAATTTTGTGAGCTGGTTGATGAGAAGCCATTAATAAAAATTAAATGATATGAACTTACAATTAAACGATAGTAGAAACAAAAGTAACATAGTTAACACTCACCCTTCCGAATTATATTACATTATTTTACTGCTCTCCATGCTCTTGAGGTGATTTAACCCTACATGTGCGTGCTACCTCACGTCTCCCTGTATCTCTGTATTCAGTGATGTTTCCCTGGTCTCTTGAGATTGGCCATGGTGGGAGTATTTACACCACAGAAATAGCAAACACTGTAAATCAGAGCTTGATCTGTTTTGTGTTGTCAACTGTCCACACTGAAGAAGGTTCTGGAGAAAATGTTAACAATGCAGGGCACCTGTGTGGCTCAGTCGGTTAAGGGTCCAACTTCGGCTCAGGTCACGATCTTGACGGTTCGTGGGTTCGAGCCCCACGTCGGGCTCTGTGCTGACGGCTCAGAGCCTGGAGCCTGCTTCGGATTCTGTGTCTCCCTCTCTCTGCCCCTCCCCCATTCTCTCTCTCTCTCAAAAATAAATAAACATGAAAAAATTTTTAAAAAAAAGAGGAGAGTTCTGACACTTGCTACAACACGGATGGACCGTGAGGACATTACACTCTGTAAGTGAAGGGAGAAGGTCACCAACGGACAAACACTGTGAGATTCCACTTCTGTGAGGGGCCCGGAGCGGTCAAGTTCACAGAGACAGAAAGAGTGGCGGCTGGGGGAGCAAGGAAGAGGGAGGGAGCTTTCACGTAACAGGCACCGGGTTTCGGATTGGGAAGAGGGAGAACGTTCCGGAGATGGCTGTACAGAAGTGTGAGTGCAGTGACAGAACTATATGCTCACAAGAGGTTCAGATGGTAAATGTTTTCGGTATTTTGCCACCACTTTAAAATCTAAAAACGAAAAACGAACAAAAATAACGAAGTGCCTCCAAGGTTTGGGGGAGGGTGACAGAAATGGATGGAAAGGTTCTGGAAGCGGGTGGTAGGGACGGCTACGGAACCCCGTAAACGTGCAAACACCGAACGGCACACGTACAAACGGGTGAGGTGTGTGTGGTGCAAGTTATATTCGAGGAAGCTGTTAAAAGCAGGCAAGCAAACGTGGTCACGAGGAACCCTTTGGGGGTGATGAGTTTGCTCACTGCCTTGATGATGGTCCGTCTGGCACACGCCTAAGTCAAAGTCGATCAAGTTACATCCTTTAAACACCTGCAGCTTTCTTGCCTGTCAGTTTGTCTCCAAAAACCGGTTTTTAAAAAGCGGCACAGGGGCGCCCGGGGGGCTCCGTCAGTTAAGTGCCCCACCTCGATCTCGGCTCAGGTCATATAACCTCGCGGTTCGTGAGTTCGTGGAACACAGGGCTCCACGCTGACCTTGCGGAGCCTGCTCGGGATCCCCTCTCTCTCCTCTCTCTGCCCCTCCCCAGCTTGCACACTCTTAAAAATAAATAAAGTGTCTAAAAAAAAAAAGCGGCACAGTTTTCCATATACGAAGAACTCCTTGTACTTTTTAAAATGACGTCCCCTTTTGATGGATAGCTAGCTTTCAATTTTTGTGTCCCTATAAATAACATTTCCATAAATACCTTTGTGTGAAAGCAGGCAGATGTCGTCTGTCCCCCTGTCCCCTGCTGGCAAGCCACAGAATGAGAATCTCCCAGGCGGGGGGCCTGGGAACCTGTAATTTTATGGGACATTCCAAATACATTCTTATAATCAATCACACGTGTTTGACAAACATTGACTCACGCTTCACAGACTTGGGTTTATAGGCTTGGCGTTTGAGACTCTGTTTTCTTTGGTTCCTGAAACAATCTGTAAATGCTTTAGAGGAGGAGTTCCAAACTTAGGTTTTCCTTGTGTTGGGGGCACGTCGGAATCACCAGGGAGCTTGTGAGAACGCATATTCCCCAGTGCACACCCCGTTCCCAGGGAGGCTGGGGAGGGTTGCCAGATTTAACATAAATATATAGATTTAAAAAAATCTAGGGGCGCCTGGGTGGCTCAGTCGGTTAAGCGTCTGACTTCGGCTCAGGTTATGGTCTTGCGGTCCGTGAGTTCGGGCCCCACGTCGGGCTCTGGGCTGACAGCTCAGAGCCTGGAGCCTGCTCTGGATTCTGTGTCTCCCTCTCTCTCTGACCCTCCCCCCATTCGTGCTCAGTCTCTCTCTGTCTCAAAAATAAGTAAATGTTAAAAAAAATTTTTAAAAACCTAAATAAAATACAGTGTGTCCAATTAACTCTGAATTTCAGATAAACAACAAATAATTTTTTTTAAGCATAAGTGGCCTTTTGCAATATTTGGGATATACTTATACTAAACAATTATTTGGCGTTTATCTGCAGTTCAGATTTAGCTGGGTGTCCTGTATTTTATCTGTCAATCTTTTTAAAAAAGTTTTTTTTAACTTTTTAATTTATTTTTGAGAGACAAAGAGAGACAGAGCATGAGTGGCAGAGGGGCAGAGAGAGAGAGGGAGACACAGAATCCGAAGCAGGCTCCAGGCTCTGAGCTGTGAGCACAGAGCCCGACGCAGGGCTCGAACTCACAAACCGTGAGATCATGACCTGAGGTGAAGCTGACGCTTAACCAACTGAGCCACCCAGGCGCCCCATCTGTCAACCTTAAGTACGAGTCCTTGGGCCTGGGTGAGGCCCAGGGATCTGCATGCTTGGTCTGCTCCCCACAGGGTTTGAAGTACTGGGGGGTCCTTGGAGCCCACGTTGAACACTTGATCAGGTCAACAGCTTCCGGGTCGGGAGCCCCTCCTCGGTGCTGCCACAGGACCCCGGTACGGTTCATGAGCAAACACACTTTAATGATCTAAGGGGGATAAGGCAGCTGTGCAGTAGCAGAAAAATCTGTCCCCCATCTTCAAAGCCAAAGGTGATGGATGTGACATCGTGGCTCCTGCAGCCTGAGGGATCCTGTTGATCTGCCTGGGGTGCATATTTAGGGCTGCCTGAGGGCTCAAAACCCCAGGATTCTGTGTAGATCCTCTGAATTTAATTTATTTATACTTGGCCTTGTCCCCGAAAGGATTTTAAGCCTTGGAGGTCTGACTCAACGTAGCATTCTTGGGGGTGGTAAGATAAATGCACCATCTCTCTGGGACACGCATGGCAGAGATTCATTCCGTGCTCACCGGGAATGGACGCTGTGCTAGTTTTACGATTATAATCATCTCAACCCTCAAGATGAGCCTGCAAGGTCACTGCTGCCATTGGCCCCATTCTGTAGGTGAGGAAACAGAGGTTCTGAGGGGTCCGGTGGCTCGCTCAAGAGCACACAAAAGTATGCAAGTGGCAGAGCTGGGATCCTGATCAAAGCCCGTGTTGCTAACCCCCTCCTCCCGCCCCCATCCCACCTCTCTGGTAAACAGCACGTTCCTCGTGACTGAGGTTTAATGGGGAAGTTCTGTATTACATTTGGCTTAAACCGGGGCCACGTTCTGGGTCAGGACCCTGGGGACATTTCTGATCGGGGGCATAAGAACAGCTGCTATGCGTTGAGTGTCTGCTCCGGGCGGACGCTGACTTTCGGGCTCTACAGCCAGATTGATGCCAGGCCGTGCTGGCAAGCCCGAGACCCAGGCCTAGAAAGAACCCTGCTCGGGGGGCACAGAGCGAGGAAGCTGCAGACGGCTGATCTGCCTAAAAAGAAGCATCCATCTCTGAGTTTTCAAAAGCGCATCCTGCCTTCCATCTGCCCTGATCAAGCTTTGCATTTTCAGCAAAACGCTACGCTTAGTTCTGGGTTTGCCACGGTGCAAAATTTACATGTCATTCCAGGAAATGCCCAGAAGAGGGCGCGAGGACTCACGCCCCGCCAGGATCCACCGGGATAGGTGTGAACCTTGCCGGGTCCAGTCCATCAGGGTCACTGGTGTGCGTGGCGTGAAACCCGAGGGGCGCGCGGCGGACAAGGACCACCCTTTGGACGCACAGGGGTCTGGACTCACCGAGGATGGGTTTTCGATGACCAGTTCGTAGGTCAGCCCTCCAGACCCAAATCTCAGGATGTCTCCGGGTAGCAGCTTCACGGCCACATTCTGAATGTGGCACTCGTTGACGAAGGTGCCGTTTCTGGAATTGAAGTCCTGGAGAACAAAGCTGTCCTCGGCCTCATTATATTCAATGAGCGCATGATGGTTGTCGATATCAGGAGACTGAAATACATAAGGAAGGCGGCTGTAACCAAGAAAACAAGAATAAACGGCAGGGGCCCCTCACATTTACTGCTGAGCACTGGGTATCAGAAGGTGCTAGGCGCCTCGCCTGGCTGGCTGGTCACCACAGCCCTCATTTAAAAATGATGACAGGTGGAGCGCCTGGGTGGCTCGGTCCGTTAAGCGTCCGACTTCGGCTCAGGTCACGATCTCGTGGTCCGTGAGTTCGAGCCCCGCGTCGGGCTCTGGGCTGACCGCTCGGAGCCTGGAGCCTGTTTCAGAGTCTGGGTCTCCCTCTCTCTCTGCCCCTCCCCTGTTCATGCTCTGTCTCTCTCTGACTCAAAAACAAATAAACGTTAAAAAAAAATTTTAAATAAAATAAATAAATAAAAATGATGACAGGTAGAGTCAGGGAAGATAGCGACCCGGCCAAGGTCACATGGATAGTGTCTGGTGGGGCTGGGGTATGTCTTCTCTCTGACTCCAGACCCCAGAGCAGGTGCCCAAGTTGTTGGCTGGGGATCCGGCAGCACGGAGGCAAAGGGAACTCTGTGGAGTCTGGATGAGCACGTGTCTGGCCAGGGAATCGGCCACTTTCTATATCCCTGACCCCACATAGGTATGCTTTTGGTCGTCCCGAACGGCAGGACAGAAAGCAAAAATGGCCCCAAACCCAAACCAGAAAGGGTCACTTGGCAAGTGACAACTGTCCACCTTCCTGTAAGGAAAACACCAAGTTCATGGGATAAAGTACATAGAGTTAAACGGGGGGGGGGGGGGTGTTCCTAATGATTGGCGTTCATTAATTTTGTGTTCAACTCATTAAAAAAATAACATTTCAAAAAATATTACAGAAAATGAGAACCGGAAAAAAGCACAAAGAAGACATTAAAATCACCTAGGCTCCCATCCCCCCAGAGCCAGGCGCCGTGAACATCCTTCTAGTCTGTCTGTGCTTACAATCTTGTGAAAAAGTTGAAAGAAAATTGAGATCACAGCACATCACCTAGTTTTATAACCACCTTTAGAAAACCTTGGTGTGCAATGAAGATTGTCCCATGTGATTAGCTATTTCTATTGCTTCTTAAAAGCTACTCAGAATTTATCTAATCGAAGATGATCTTTTTTTTTTTTTTTTGTAAGTAGGCTTCATGCCCAGCGTGGAGCCCACTGCGGGGCTTGAGCTCATGGCTGAGATCAAGACCTGAGCTGGGATCCAGAGTCGGACACTTGACTCACCGAGCCACCCACGTGCCCCAATGATCTACTTTTTAATAGGAGGCGTGGTGTGATTACATTTCCAAAAAGAGAGGGACCCCAGACGGTGTGTCTGTGAATTGGCAGTGGAGGGCAGAAGGCTCTGCTGTAATTTCGCTTTGATCAGAAGACCGAGCAGGGCCCAGTGGCCAGAAGGAAATACCATATTCCCCTGGCCGTAGGGCTCTGGACTGTGGCTGCAGGGCATATGTGAAGCCTTTCTCTTTTCAGGACACTGCCTATGAGACATCCACTTCAGCCTGCGACTTTGCAATTATTTTCTAAATTTATCTTCTCGTGGGGCGCGTGGGTGGTTCAGTCGGTTGAGCGTCCAACTCTTGATTTCGGCTCCGGTCATGATCTCACGGTTCGTGAGATCAAGCCCCGCATGGGGCTCTGTGCTGACACTGTGGAGCCTGCATGGGATTCTCTCTTCTCTGTCTGCCCCTCCCCTGCTTGGATGCACCTGTGTGTTTTCTCTCTCTCTCTCTCTCTCTCTCTCTCAAAATAAATAAATAAACATTTAAATGTGTCCTCCTGGAGTGCCTCATCCAACTTCATACGAAGAGTACTTGCATTTAGAAATTGACAGTGAAGCCTCAAAATGCAATAATAACCAGTCACTTGTATCAATAATAGACTAATTGCTTATGTTATGCTGTTATATAACAATACAACAGCTTGTATTAATAGACTATATTAATTAAACATTACATGCCAGGAAATGTGCTAAGTGCTCTCCTGCATTATCCATTTCATCTACACAACAGCCCAAAGGGATAGTTCTCTATTTTGTAGATAAGGAAACTGAGGCACAGAATGATTACATTTGTGCAGAGTTACCCAGCTTGACTACCCTGGCTTCTACTCGGATTTGCTTGGTTCAAATGTCTGTGTTCTTACTCACTTTGCAAATTTTTATCATACACTTGGGCACTTAAAATATTGAAATGCAGAAAGAAAGCAGGAGTAACTATATTAATTTCAGACGGAAAAGACTTCAGAGCCAGGAGTATTCTCAGGGATAAAGAGAAGATACAAGGATATGATGATAAAGGAGTCAGTTCTCCAAGAAGACATAACAATCCTTAATTGTATATGCCTAACGATGAAGCATCAGAATAAATGAGGCAAAAACTGATAGAGGTTCAAGGAGAAATAGACAAATTCATTATGAGAGTTAGAGACTTCAACATTCCTGTTTCAGTAATGGACAGATCCAGCAGGCAGAAAGTTAGTAAGGATAAAGCTGAACTGAACAACACCGTTAATCAATTAGATCTTATTGACAGGTACAGACAATTTCACCAAACAACAACAAAATGCACGTTGTTCTCACACTCACATGGAACGTTCCCCAAGATAGACCCCATTCTGGGCCACAAACCATAACAAATTGAAAAGGACAGAAATCCTACACAGCATGCCTTCAGCCTACAATGGAATCAGACTAGAAATCAATAGCAGAAAAATAACTGAAAATGACAAAATATTTGGAGATTAAACGACACACTTCTAAACAGCCTGTGGGTCAAGGAGAAGCCTCGAGAAAAATTAAAAAAAAATTACCTAAATGAAATGAAAGTAAATGCAAATGAAAATACAACTTATCAGAATTTGTGGGATTCAGTGAAAGCAGGGCTAAGAGGGAAGTTTATAGCATGGAATGCATACATTGGGAAAGAAGAAAGACTTTAAATCAATAATCTAAGCTTTCACCTTGGGAAAGCCTAACCCAAACAGAAGAAATGAAGCAAAAATTCAGACAGAAATGAATGAAATAAAAAGCAGGAAAATAATAGAGAAACATCAGTGAAACCAAAAGTTGATTCTTTGAAAAGATCAGTAAAATTGACAAGCCTCTAGCAGGCTAACCAAGAACAAAAGAGAGAGAGGGTACAAGTTACTAAAACCAGAAATGAAAGAGAGAGGTTCACTACTGATCACATAAATATTAAAGATAACAAAGGGATATTATAAACAATTCTATGCCCACAAATTTGATAACTTAGACGAAGCTGACCAACTCCTTGAAAGATACAAGGTACCAAAACTCATACAAGGAGAAATAAATAATCGGAATAGGCCCATATCTATTAAAGAATTTTAATCAGTAATGAATAACTTTCCAGAAAGCACCTGGTTCCTGGTACAGACAGCACCAGGTTCAGATGGGTTCACTGGTGAATTCCATCAAACACTTAAGGAAAAAATGATACCAGTTGTCTACAACCTCTTTCAGAAAATCGAAGCAGAAGAAACACTTCCTAACTCATTCTGTGAGGACATTAGTCTAATACCAAAACCAGACAAAGATATTACAAGAAGGGACAACTTCAGACCAGTATCTCTCATGAACACAGATGAAACATCCTCAACGAAATATTAGCAAATCCAATCCAACAATGTATACACCACAAGCAAGTGGGATTCATTTCAGGTAAGCAAGGCTGGTTCAGCATTTGAAAATCAATTAATGAGGGGCGCCTGGGTGGCTCAGTCGGTTAAGCCGCCGACTTTGGCTCAGGTCATGATCTCGTGGTCCGTGAGTTCGAGCCCCACGTCGGGCTCTGTGCTGACAGCTCAGAGCCTGGAGCCTGTTTCAGATTCTGTGTCTCCCTCTCTCTGACCCTCCCCTGTTCATGCTCTGTGTCTCCCTGTCTCAAAAATAAATAAATAAAAACGTTAAAAAAAAATTAAAAAAAAAGAAAATCAATTAATGCTGTCCATCACCTCAATAGGCTAGAGAAGAAAAGCCACATGAGCACAGCCCCGTGAAGAAAGAGCATTTGACAAAATCCAACATCCATTTGTGATTACACACACACACACACACACACACACACACACACACACACACTTGTGGCAAATTAGGAATAGAGGGGAACTTCCTCAACTTGATAAATAACATCTACAAAAACCCTAAAGCTAACATCATACTTAATGGTGAGAAACTAGAAACCTTCTCATTAAGATCAGGAACAGGACAAGGATGTCCTCTTTCACACTTCTTTTTTAACACGGTACTGTGTCCTAGCCAGGACAGGCAATAAGACAAGAAAAGGAAATAAAAGGTATACAGATTGGAAAGGAAGAAATAAAACTGTCTCTATTTGCAGATGACATGACTGCCTATGTAGAAAATCCCCATGAATCAACAAAAACACTCCTAGAACTAGTAAGCAATTATAGCAAGGTTGTAGGATACAAAATTAATATACAAAAGTCAGTTGCTTTCCTATATACCAGAAATGAACAACTGGAATCGGAAGTGAAAAACACAACACCATTTACATTAGCAGCAGAAAGAAAAGAAAAGAAAAGAAAAGAAAAGAAAAGAAAAGAAAAGAAAAGAAAAAAGAAAGAAAGAAAGAAAGGGAGGGAGGAAGGAGGGAAGAAAGGAAGGAAGGAAGGAAGGAAGGAAGGAAGGAAGGAAGATAGATTAAGAAAGAGTGAAAGACCAGACAGACAGACTTAGGTAGAAGTCTAACAGAATATGTAAAGATATATATGAAGAAAACTGTAAAATATTGATGAAAAAATCAAAGAAGATCCAAATAAATGAAAAGATAGCCTGCGTTTATTTGCAATTCCTTAAATGATACATGATGGTCAGCATCTTTTCATAAGCTTATTGCCATCTGTAGATCTTCTTGGGTAAGGTGTCTGTTCATATCTTTCGCCCAGTTTTAAATTGGGTTGTTTGTTTCCTTATTGTTGAATTTTAAGACTCATTTACTTTGGACACATGTTTATCGCATCCTTATCCCTAAAACTGAAGCCACCAAGATGTCTTTTAAAAGGCGAATGGGTAAGCAAACTGTGGTACATCCACACAATGAAATAAAAGTCAGTGATGAAAAGAAATGCGCTACCGAGCCAGAAAAAGACACAGAGGAACCATGCAAATGCACATCACTTGGTGCAAGAAGCCAGTCTGAAAAGGCCACAGAGTGTATAACTTCAACCATATGAAATTCTGAAAAAAGTAAAACTATATAGAGACAGTAAAGAGGTCAGTGGTTTCCAGGGGCTCTAGTGGATGTGGGGCGGGATGAACATGTGGAACACAGGGGGTTCAGGGTGGTGAAACTATTCTGTATGACGCTGCAGTGGTGGGTACTTATCAGACATGGGCCGAAACCCACAGAATATGCAATGCCTAATGTCAACTATGGACTTTAGTTAATGATAACATATCAATATTGGTTTGTCAGTGGTAACAAATGTCCCATGTGAAAGCAAGATGTTAATAATAGGGGAAGCTCTGTGTGTGTTGGGGGCGGGTATACGGGAACTTTGTACGCTAACTGCTCAATTTCCTATAAACCTCAATCCGTTCTAAAAAAAGAAAGTATTTTTTTAAAAAAAACACTACAGCACGTTAGTTCTTTGGGGAATTCCACTCACGTCATGGTCATCCCCATACCCACTGATCCCTACGCTCCATGAACCCTGGATAACCCATCGAGGAGAGAAATTCTATGTGCTGCATTTTGCTTTCCTTTTCCCTAGCCTCGTTCCTCTCCGTTCCTCAGTAGCTGCCAGGCCATTATTAAGAAATCAAAGCAGGGGTGCCTGGGTGGCTTGGTCGGTTGAGTGTCTGACTTCAGCTCAGGTCATGATCTCGCGGTCCGTGAGTTCGAGCCCCGCGTCGGGCTCTGTGCTGACAGCTCAGAGCCTGGAGCCTGTTTCAGATTCTGTGTCTCCCTCTCTCTGACCCTCCCTCGTTCATGCTCTGTCTCTTTCTGTCTCAAAAATAAATAAACGTTAAAAAAAATTAAAAAAAAAAAAAGAAATCAAAGCAAGCAGGAAGTTTTAAATGACTCCATAAAAGTGGGAGGAGCCTCTGTCACAGGTTAGGCCAAGAGAGTGCTTCCTGGGACTATCTTATAATATGAGACCCTCCTCTTCCTTGGAGATTTGCTAAAAGCTCTTACTGGACAGAAGCCCTGCTGCTAATATAGGCTGAATGTATGAGCTCCGTCCTGCTGAGCTGTCCCGCTACTCACACTGGGTGTGAGCCACTGGGCGACTCAGTTGGATAAGCATCTGACTCTTGACTTTGGCTCAGATCATGATCTCACCGTTCATGAGGCTGAGCCCTGCATTGGGCTCTGTGCAGACAGCATGGAGCCTGCTTGGGATGCTCTCCCTCTCTCTCTGCCCCTCCCCCACGCTCACGCTCGCCCCCTCTCTCTCTCTCTCTCTCTCTCTCAAACTAAATAAATCCACTTTAAAGAAATTAAGAATAATATCATCATACGATCCATCGAGCCCACTTTTGGGTAAACATCCAAAAGAACGAAAAGCAAGGGCTTGAAGAGAGATTTGTACACCCGTGTTCACGACTCTACTCCCAACAGCGGGGAGGTGGAAACAACCCAGTGTCCACTGAGAAGTGGGCGGATAAGCAAAATGTGCCGCGTACATAAAATGGAATATTATTCAGCCTTAAAGAGGAAGGACATGCCGACGCACGCTACGACGCGGATGGACGTTGAAGACATTACCCGAGTGAAATAAGCCAGTCGTAAGTAGGCGACAGCTGTCTGATCCTACCAGTACGAAGTACCTAGAGTTGCCAAGCTCACAGAAACAGAAAGTAAGACGGCGGCTGCCAGGGCCTAGGGGGAGGGGGAAACTGGGAATTGTTTGCCGGTTTAACGGGCATAGAGCCTCAGTGTCGCAAGATGAGAAAGTTCCGGTTGGTTATACAACAGCATGGACGCACTTAACGCTGCTAATCCGTACGCTTAACAAACAGTTCAGATGGTAAACGTTACGTTTCACCGCAGTTTTAAACGTGGCTAAGACGAAGTGTCTCACCCAACATCAAGATGCACGTGGCACTTCTGGGACCAAGATCTGTGCCCTTGACTTGTCCCCTCTGCTTTTCAGAGTAGACAGGGATTAATTAATTAATTACATTATATAATGTTTACTTATTTACTTTTGAGAGACAGAGCACCAGCAGGGGAGGGGCAAAGATAGAGGGAGACACAGAATCCGAAGCAGGCTGCAGGCTCTAAGCTGTCAGCACAGAGCCTGACGTGGGGCTTGAACTCATGAACCCATGATCTGAGCTGAAGTCGGATCTTAACCAACTGAGCTACCCAGGTGCCCCGCGAGTAGAGAGGAGTGGGGTGGAACTGAATATGGACCATGCATTTAAAAAAAAAAAAAGTCTCCTGCAGGGGTGCTTGGGGGGGGCTCAGTTGGTTAAGCATCTGACTCTTGATTTTGGCTCAGGTCATGATCTCGGGGTTCATGGGCTGGAGCCCCACGTTGGGCTCTGTGCTGATGGTGCACAGCCTGCTTGGGATTCTCCCTCTTTCTCTCTGCCCCTCCCCTGCTTGCACACGTGCTCTCTTTCTCTCTCAAAATAAATAAATAAACATTAACAACTATTTAAAAAATTAAGGCAATTCAAATGAGGAAAAGAGATGATCTTTCCTAAAATATTTAAAAAAAAAAAGTGTCCTGCATTTTAAATACCTTTTAAAAGTATTTACTGAGTCCATAAAATACTGAGACTTCGACAAATCTGCTAATGATAAACATCTGCTCTGGTGACCGCTGGGCTTTGAGGAAGCCTCCCTGAGAAGCCGTTAGTTAGCCTGCCACCAAGGCTCCTGATGTATCTGGAACCTTCCGTCAGAGCCAGTTCTCAACCTTCATCTTCTGGAACTCATAAACCCAGTCTCGGAGCACGACCTCCTGACCCCCATCTTCCTCACCCTCCCTCCCTTCCTCTTTGACTCCTCGTGACCTCTGCTCCCTCACCCACTCCACGTGGGCATTCCCCTTCACCTGCCCTGGCCTGGCCCACCACCTCCTCCAACTCCACCTCTGTCCCTGTCTCCCTGCCACCCTCACACTCTGTCCTCAAGTCGGCCCAGTCTGGTCACATGCTGCTCTCTTCAGGCTCCCCAGCCACCGGTCCCTGGTGCTTGGCTTTTCATTCTGCCTTGTTAACAGCCTTCCAGGTCCTCACCTTCTGTGCCCTGTCACATCCTCCACTTGCCCTCCAATCCTCGCCCACCCTCTCCCCCTGGCCCTCTGCCCCAGCAGGCCAGCCACGGGGCTGCATCGTGGGCTGATGGGCTCCTTGTCTCTGGTTTCTGGTTGGGTTTGGCCAGTGGGGGGATCAGACATTCCCCTTGCTCCCTCCCTGTGGGGACACCATGGGCTGGGCCCAACCCTCCACCAAAAGCCACAGCTGCCGTTGGGGATTCCAGGAGATGTAACCCCCTCACCCTTCGGGTCTGGGGGGGGGGGTGGGGACAGCTCCTCACTCTCAGTGGCTCTGGGTGCCACACCATCCTGGCTGGTTTCTTTAAGCCTGACTGCCTCTGTCGGTGTCCCTTCATGAAGCACCCACTCTGGACGGCCCTCTGCTCCCTGCCAGGACCCAGAGTTCCAGCAGTGAGCAGCTCTCCGGCATGGCCTTCAAGTCCCCTTCCCGCAGCTGCCAAGGGGATCAGAGTGGTCTTGCTGTCACCCTGCCTGGCTCACTGAGGGTCTCCTTCTTGTATCTTCTGGGGCGAGTCTCTTGCTGCTCTCCGGTTGCTTCCCTTGCAAAAGTGGGTTTGATATGCTGTGCTACACAGGACTGACAAAAGGTACGGTTTGGAGGAACTTTCAAGGTAGTAGGATAACATTTTTTCAGTTAAGTGGGGTCTGCGTGAGTGTGTGTGTGTGTTTGATCTATTTTTTTTACCTTTTGGGTCTTGGCCAGTGCATCCCCCCCCCCCAGCATCCCCCTTACTGCCTCGAGAAAGAGACGTAGTGCAGAAAGAGTGAAAACTGGGGTTTCCAGAAGAATGAGGATACGGGGAAACAGCTAGGCTCTGGCGAGATGTGAGTCTGGGAGGAGAAGGGAAGGGGAAATGTCTCTGCTTCCCTCTGTCACAGAGACCCTCCCACCCAGGTCCTCCTGGGAAAGCCCCGTGGAGGGGTGAGGCCTCAGGAAGAGGCTGGTTCCTAAAATCAGCCTGCCTGAGGGTGGTTTCCAGCCTCCGACCCACCCTGTGTGACCCCAGATTCCTCATCTGTAAAATGGGGAAAATGATAGCGCCTGCCTCATAGGGATGCCGATCGTCAGGACGAAATGAGTTAACACACACGGACGTGCCAAGGACGGGGCCGGGCACCGAGCGAGCCCTCGCTGCGTTACGGACACGTTACTGCTCTCTTCTCCGGCCCGGCCATGGCTGCTTCTAGGCCTCCACGCTGGCGCCTCTCCCTTCACCTGCCCCCAGCTCGCACGGCTCCTGAGGATTCTACTCTAGGGCTGGCTCCCGCTCCTTCCCCCTCTCCCGCTGCAGAGCCTTAATTCTCCGACGTGTATTTTCAACCCCTAGCTCAACCCCAGGCCTCCCTGTGCCCACCTGCCCCTGGATGCTGACACGCTCACCTCCTGCCTCCTGCCTCCTCCTGTCCCCTAAACCCTCTCCGTAATGACGGTAATGGCGTCGTCACACTCCCAGCCCGCGGACCACCCCTCTCCACGGCTCCTGACGTTGTCCCTACTAGTTCCCCCAAAAAGCTCTCCAGCAAGCCCCGTGACACCACACCCTCCCCATGGCAACAGTGCAGGTGAGAGGCAGGATTGACTACAGTGGGCAGAGTGGTCCCCAAAAGAGATCTACGCCCCAAATCTGGATCCTGCGAGGATGCTCTGTTACAGGGCACAAGGGACTGTGCAGATGTAAAGGTTACTAGTCTGTGATCTTAAGAGAGGGAGAGCATCCTGGACTGTCCAGGTGCGACTAATCTAATCCCATGAACCCTTAAAAGCAAAGAACTTTCTCTGGCTGGAGTTGGACAGATGAGTCAGAACAGGGGATCAGAGAGATCTGTTGGTTTTCTTTTTTTTTAAATATTTTTGAGAGAGTGTGAGTGAAGTGGGGAGGGGCAGAGAGAGAGGGAGACGCAGAATCCAAAGCAGGCTCCAGGCTCCGAGCCGTCAGCACAAGGCTCAACGCGGGGCTCGAACTCATGAACTGCGAGATCATGACCTGAGCCGAAGTCGGGCACTTAACCAACTGAGCCACCCAGGCACCCCAGGGATCTGAGAGATTTGAAGCACGAAAAGGCCTTGAGCCAATGCTGCTGGCTTTGAAGGTGAAGGGGCCCACAAGCCCGGAATGCGGGCGGCCTCTTGGGCTGGGAACCACTTCCGCTGACAGCCAGCCCGGAAAGGGGACCTCAGTCCGTAACAGCACAGGTTAACTTGCGCCAAGCACCCGAACAGACCTGGGAGCAGATTCTCCTTGGAGACTCTGGAAGAGCCCAGGTCCGCTGAGCACCTTGATTTTGACCTGGGGGCCCAGGGACAGAGAAACCAGCTGAGTCCACCCCAACTTCCAAAGTACAAAACCGGGAGATCATCCCCCTGTGTAGTAAATAGAACACAAATACAATGGCCCACATTTACTACGGTACTGACAACACCAGGCACTGATCTAAGCCCTTGACAGTGATTCACTCTCAAAACATGGTCCCTGCAACCACCCCCAGGGCACGTATACAAAGACCGCAGCTGAGAACAGCTGCATAACTTGTCTGAGACCCTCCAGCCCACGAGAGCGGAGCCAGGCTCTGAACCGGCCGCCCGGTGGGGCAAGGTCATGCACTTGACTGCTCTGTCCCAGGGCCACTCCATCTGCTCTTCTCCCACCCAAATAACAAAGATCACCAACTCCTCCCCAGCTTCAAAGCCTTTTGGCGAGGGGGAGGTTCCTCTTCACGTGCTTAGCCTGGCTTCCATTTTGCAATGTCACCACCAACATGCCATTTCGTCCTTTTCTCCCAAGCCAAACTGTTCCCCAAACATCTCTGGACCTTTGCATCTGCTGCTTTTTCAACACCTGGGGTGTCCTTTCCTACTTGCTCTGTCTGGAAAATCCCCAGACTTCCTTGTCTTTCCTCCTTTTCTTTCCTTCCTTCCTTCCTTCCTTTCTTCCTTCCTTCCTTCCAGTGCAAGCGGGGGGGGGGGGGGAGAGAGAGAGAGAGAGAGAGAGAGAGAGAGAGAGAGAGAGAGAGAATCTCAAGAAGGCTCCACCCTCAGGGCAGAGCCTGACACATGGCTTGATCCCATGACCGTGAGAGCAAGACCTTGAGGTGAGGGGTGCCTGGGTGGCTCAGTCGGTTAAGCGTCCGACTCTCGGTTTCAGCTCAGGTCATGAGCTCACAATTCAGGAGTTTGAGCCCCGTGTCGGGCTCTGTGCTGACAGTGCAGAGCCTGCTTGGGATTCTTTCTCTCTCTCTCTCAAAATAAATTAAGAAACTTAAAAAAAAAAAAAAAAAAAAAAAGACCTGAGCTGAGATCAAGAGTCAGACGCTTAACAGACTGAACCACCCAGGCCTCCCCAGGCTTCTCCTTAAAGAGGCAGCTCAAGTCTGGGCTTCTCTGAGGAGCTCCCTGACCCCCCGAGAGGATTCTTGTGGGGGGCTTCAATTCACAACCCCCACGCTCCTGGTCAGTGGGTGCCGCGTCAACATTCCGTCCCCACACGCACCCCCCCACTGGAGGGCGCCACCCCAGCTAGTCGCGTGAAGGACAATCACCAGAATATGCACGTCGTGTTTCACGGACAGTCCTCACTCTGGATTTCGCCCGATGGAATCTCCCTAGCTTAGTGAGCTACTTTGATATTCCAGGGAACTCGGAAGGAATTTCAGATATTCCCAAAGCTAAATTTACACTCAAGGAATGAAACTTCTTCTCTCTGGAACTGCTGAGTCAGACAACCCAGAATCTGAAACGTGGCCCCCACCTCCCCTGTGACCAGCTGTGTGATTTTTCAACTTGACCTTTCTGCGTCCCATTTGCACATCTTTAAATGAGGATAACAGTGATGATAGCAGCTCCTACACCACAGGGTTTTTTTTTTTTTTTTGGAGAATGTAATTTTCTGCATACATACTCAGGATGTACAATATGTATAAAGTCACGGGAGGTGAAGTAGTCTACGAATGCATGCTGTAGCTGTTTGTATCATTTGTGTTATCGGAAAGATTGTGATCTTCTGCCTCACGTCCATTGGAATGGCTACTATCAGAAAAACAGGATAAGGGGCGCCTGGGTGGCTCCGTCGGTGAAGCATCCGACTCTCGATTTTGGCTCAGGTCACGATCTCACGGTTCAGGGGATCGAGCCCCGCGTCAGGCTCCGCACTGACAGCTCGGAGCCTGCTTGAGATTCTCTCTCTCTCTCCCCCTCCCCCCACCCCTCTCTCAAAATAAACAAATAAACTAAAAACAAAACCAAACCAGGATAAAACAAATGTTGACGAGGATGTGGAGACAGTGGCACCTTGTGCCCCGTCGGTGGGAATGTAAAAAGGTGCAGCCGATGTGAAAAACAGGATGGTGGTTCCTCAAAAAATTAAGCATAGAATTATCATGCGACCCATCAAGCCCACCTTTGGGTATACATCCAAAACAATGGAGAGCAAGGGCTTGAAGAGATATCTGTACGCCCATGTTCATGACGTTATTTACAACAGCCCAAAGGTGCAAACAACCCGGGCATCCACTGACAGAGGAGCCGATAAGCAAAATGTGCTGGAAACACGCCATGGAATATACACCACGGATGAACCACAAGAGGGCAGATGCTGCCTGAGTCCACTTACATGAGCATCTACCGCGGTCAGACTCACACAGACAGAAACCAGGAGGGTGGTGGCCAGGGCTGGCGGAGGGGGACAGGGTTTTGCAAGACGGGGAGCTCTGGAGGCGGACGGGGCTGACGGCTGCACCAGGTAAATGCCTTTAATGCCGCTGAGCTGTACTCTGAAGACATGGCAAGATGGAAACTTCTGTGTTATGTGCGCTTTGCCGCGATAAAAAAGAAATAAAAATGTTCTAAAAAGCGAGCAAAATGCGATCAGCCCTTTTCTATGAGCTTTATCCCCCCTGGAAGCCCTCCACCTGCCGGAGGGAAGGTAGGTTCATAAATGGCTGTGGTGGGAAGTGATCGATGAGACCGGCCCCGGGTTCCGGCTGCCAGCTCTCCAACAGGGGAGAGAAGAGTTTCCCGAGGACAGAGGAGACCTGCTCTGTGTCCAGGCTGTGATCTTCAGGGGATTTCTGAGCAGGGGTGAGAATGCTTCTCCGGACCAGGTCCACCTGTCACCCCGTCTCTCAAAACGCAGGGGTTCGCTCATAAGAGAAGCACAAATTAGAATGACACGGGCGCGATGTGTCACCTGTTAGGTCAGCGGAGATCCAATCGGTAGACAACACGCACCGGGGAGGGTTGGGAAACAGGCGCCCATTCTGGCAGGACACCGCGTCGGTGGACCCCTGGTGGCCTATTTGGAGACGCCCATCAGAGGCACAGATGTTCGTGGCCTTTGACACAGCAGATACACCCAGACGTCTGAGAAATGACATAAACGAGGGGACGATCACCGCAGCCTTGTTTAATAATAATAAACAAGAATACGATGTAGGCTCTGATGGTTGTTTTTTTTATGTTTATTTTATTTTTGAGAGAGAGAGAGAGAGAGAGCATAAGCAGGGGAGGGGCAGAGAAGGGGGGTACAGAGGATCGGAAGCAGGCTCTGTGCTGACAGCACACAGCCCGATGTGGGGCTCGAACTCATGATGATGGTTCTTTTCCAAGAGGCAGCCCAGAACTGGCAGGAGCCAAAGGGACAAGCGTCAGCCGGCTGTCTGGGTGCTGGGGTGTGTGTTAGATCCGTCTTGCTCTGTGATCCTGAGATCCCCCGCGAGAAGGGGCTGCAACACGCGAGACTGTTCCAATCAGGAAGGAGCCAGCTGGTAGGGCGCTGTGCACCCAGGGCGGACAGGCCAGGGCGGAGCAAGCATTCCCCCCCCCACCCCGTTATTTCGGTCCTTTGCTCTGCTCCTTCACCCCCCACCCTCCCAGCCACAGCGCTGCGCTGCCTTGGGCTGTTCCGTAGCTCGGTGTTGGAGGGGATTCAGAAACCTCCCCAGTGTGGCCGGGTGAGTTCTCGGGGAGGGGCTGGGGTGGGTCAGCTGCCCACTGTTGAGCTCTTCCTCCTCCTCGCCTCTAAACAGAGTCCACGGGAACAGCATGCACGCTCCTCCGTCGACACAGGGGCTCCCACAGCATCACGAGGGGGGAGCCACGGGTGGCCGAGGAGAGAGAGGGAGGGCGCTGAAGCACGATCCTGGAGCCATCTCCACGGGACCCCACTCCCGACCTGAGTCTGGGGAGCGTGTCTAATGCGAAGGTTCCCAGCGGGGCAGCACGTCTAGGGGTTCATGTTTAACAAGCACTCGGACACGTGCGGACAATTCGACAACTACGGGCTGGCGGGATTTCTTCACTCTGGAAGAACGGAGCCCCTTTCTCAGCGGAGTCTGAGTGACAGCTCTAAACTCCAAATATCACAGTTCACAGGCCGCAGCCAATCACACAAACTAAAATTCGCGAGGTTTATGTCTGAAATGAGCAAGGCTGAGGCTTTTGAACGGTGTGAAACGCGAGAGGGGAGATTCTGAACGGAGCCCCTCGTTGCTAGTCTGTGTGTGGCAGCCAGGCTGGTCATTTCAAAATTTTCAAAATGGAGGTGGCCTCCCTTGCTCAGAATACCCCAGTTTCTGCCCATACTCTTCAGACAGGGTGGCCTGAAGGAGGCCTACTCATTTCTTAAGCTCTCTTCCTTCCCACTCTTCCTTCTGGACACACTGGTTTTCTCTCAGTCCCTTGGGCTCATAATATGCTCCTCTACCCCAGGGCCTTTGCACATGTCCTTCCCTTCCCCCTTGTCCATTAAGTTGTCCTTATCCTCCATGTTCCTTTTCTTTAGAGCCCCAGTGTGAATAAAACAACATATGTCTCTGTGGGATCCCCTGACTTCTGTGTCTCTCTCCTGGCAGCTTTCTGATTGCACGGACCACGCCTGATTCTGCCATTGCCTTATTCCCAGGTTTGCCTCAGTGCTGAGGCTCCAGGTAAATATTTGTGGAAGGAATGAGTGATAACAGTGGTAAAACCTGGCCCGGCCAACACAGGCTTCCTATTGCCATCGGGGAACCAAACTCCTTATAGGATACAGAAAAAGGTCTGCAGGGCGAAACCCTGCAAATATCAATATTGATTTTTTCCCTGAGCCAGAGGATTACACATGATTTTTATTTTCTCCCTTACACTTTGCTTTCTCCCAGTTTTTTTAAAACAATAAGCATGTAACTGCCTTCTATTATCAGAAAAAGTGAATGGTGGCAAAATAGAAGAAACATCGATGACCAGAACAATCTGTCAGCCTGGCCAGTTGAGTGTAAATCTCGAGAAGTATGACTGCCTATTCTTTAGGACTTACTCAGGTAAGTAAAACAATCATTTTTATTTGCTGGCTGTGCCCTCTGCCTAATTTTGAAGAAGTCTTTTTATTAATATGGATTTCTGAACTTTGTTTAGGGGAATGACCTATAGTGGCACAAATAACATAAACTATAAATCGACTGTTGAATTATTCCTCAGCGTGGACCATAGCTAACCAAGGGCGATTCTTTTTTTTTTAAATTTTTTAAAATGCTTATTTATCTTTGAGAGAGACAGAGTGCACGTGGCGGAGGGGCAGAGAGAGAGGGAGACACAGAATCGGAAGCAGGCTCCAGGCTCCGAGCTGTCAGCACAGAGCCCGAGGTGGGGCTCGAACTCACCAACTGCGAGACCATGACCTGAGCTGAAACTGGACGCTTAGCCGACTGAGCCACCCGGGTGTCCCCAAGGGTGATTCTTCTAATCAGAAAGACCCAAGGAAGTCAGCAGAGAAGCGATTTTCACTTTGTCTTGTTTTATAAAACTAGAAAATGCTGTCACGTCTGCAGGTTCCAGTTGTTCAAAATGGACCGGTGTCCCTACAACCCTTTTCAAAGCAAATCTCCTCTCCCAAATCCATTTAAGCTTTGGGAAGAGGATTTGTCTGAGAGCAGACAGGAGCACCCATCAAAAGTCTGCTCACAAAATATTTGGCAACTCGTGTGTCATCTGAGCCAATATAAGCTTGTGCCTCTGGAAACACAGCTGATTGCTTCATAAATCAGTGCGACTGTGGCTGGCGGTGGTGACTTACTTCTTAAACTAAGTCTGAGGAGCGGGAGGCAGTCAATTATTTTTATACGGTGAATGCAACTCAATTCCTGTCTGTGTAAAAATTGTCCTCATTAGTTCCTTTTTCCATACGGTTCCTCGTCTCGCCCCTGTCTGTGCACTTTTCAGGAGTCCTCTCAGTCTCCATTTTATGAGCCCATAATAATGACCGTGGTGTCATTTAGTTAGAAGCACGTGCCAGGCACTTTCTGTGCATTTCTCACTTAATTCTCACAACGATCCTGTCAGGTGAGTGGCTTATAGGCAGCGAAAATGAGCTCAGAGAGATCAAGTCATTTGCTTCAAGTCACACAACCAGCAAGTGACTTAGTGAGATTCAAACCCAGGCCTGTCTGTCTATCTCCAAACCCTGTGCTTTTAATTTTTTTTAAGTGTTTATTTATTTTTGAGAGAGAGAGAGAGAGAGAGAGAGAGAGAGAATGAATGAGTGGGGAATGGGCAGAGAGAGAGGGAGACAGAGTCCAAAGCAGGCTCCAGGCTCTGAGCTGTCAGCACAGAGCCCGACATGGGGCTCCAACTCACAGACCGGGAGATCGTGACCTGAAGTCAGATGCTCAACCGACTGAGCCACCCAGGCACCCCCAAAGCCTGAGCTTTTAAAAATTACTATAGTTTTCTAATATCATACTCAGGTTCAAAACACAGATCTCTATTTCTACCTTGGCCAGACATGAAATAAAACTACCCAAGACCTGTCCCTTGTTATGATAAAGAAGAATCTGCAATTCTTTTTCTTTACCCTGACTGTGCACTGAACAGATTTTCCGTGTCCTTGTAGGGAGACCACACCATGGATGAGAACCTCAAGGGGAGGTCCACTGACTTATTTTTAAGTCGGAGAGTTTATGATAAACACTCTCAGTTGCAAGTATCACTTAAGTATACAAAAATCAATTGTTTCTCTATATTGTCAATGAACATGGGGACACCAAATTAACACTATAATACCATTTTCAAGTTTATTTATTTTGAGAGAGAGAGACAGAGTGGGGGAGGGGCAGAGAGAGAAGGAGAGAGAATCCCAAGCAGTCTCCATGCTGTCAGCAGGGAGCCCAATGTAGAGCTTGAACTCATGAACGGTGAGATCACGAACTGAGCTGAAGTCAGATGCTTAACTAACTGACCCACCCAGGAGCCCCAACAATACGACATCACTTATAATCATTTAAAAAAAGATAAGATATTTAAGTGTATATCTAGCAAAACATGCACAGCGCTGGTATGCTAAAAATGACAGAGTATTTGTGGAAGAAATCAAAGACCCCCTGAAAAAAAGGAGAGACATACCATGTTCATGGATTGGAAGACAATATAGTAAAGATACCAATTCTCATACTGATTATAGGCTTATATACAATTCCTATTAAAATTCCAGCAAGAGGGACACCTGGGTGGCTCAGTTGGTTAAGCGTCTGACTCTCGATTTTGGCGCAAGTTATGATCCCACAGTTTTGTGGGTCTGAGCCCTGAATTGGGCTCTGTGCTGGCAGCACGGAGCCTGGTTGGGATTCTCTCTCTCTCCCTCTCTCTCTCTGCCCCTTCCCCTCTCATGCTCTCTGTCTCTCTCCAAATAGATAAACTTAAAAAAATTTTTTTTTAATTTTTTTTAACGTTTTTATTTATTTTTGAGACAGAGACAGAGCATGAATGGGGGAGGGTCGGAGAGAGAGGGAGACACAGAATCGGAAGCAGGCTCCAGGCTCTGAGCCATCAGCCCAGAGCCCGATGCGGGGCTCGAACTTGCAGACCGCGAGATCGTGACCTGAGCCGAAGTCGGACGCTCAACCGACGGAGCCACCCAGGCGCCCCAAAAAATTTTTAAAAAAATAAAGAAAATTCCAGCAAGATATTTTGTATATATAGACAAGCTTTTACTAAAATTTGTGTGGAAAGGCAAAAGAATTAAAATGGGTAAAGAGACATTTTTTTAAAAAAGAAAAATAAAGTGGGAGGAACCGCTCTACCCGATTCAAGACTTGCATAACTACAGTAACGAAGACCACGTCGTACTGGTAGAGGGGCAGACACCTAGACCCATGAAACGTAACAGGAAACTCAGAAACAGCTCCCCCACAAGTATGGCTAAGTGGTTTTTGACAGTTTCAAAAGGAGTCCAACAGAGAAAGGATGGTCTTTCCAACAAATGGTGCTGGAGCCACGTCATATCCACATGCAATCAAAATGAACCCGGACTGAAATCTCGCATCATATATAAAAACGAACTCAAAATGGTGCATAGGTTTAAACATAAAATATCTATAAAACTTTCAGAAGAAAATGTATGAGGAATCCTTGGGAATCAAGGACCCGGTGACATGTTCTTAGACATGATTCGAAAAGCATGAGACTTCAAAAAACCTGAAATTTATTTTTCGAAAGTCAGGTAAAATAAAAAACAGTGATAACACGAGTTGCTGGTGAGGATGCAGGGAAACCGTGTCTCATACACTGCTGGTGGGAATGCAAAATGGTCCAGCCGCTCTGGACAACAGTCTGGCACTTCCTTTGGGAACCATACCCTTACCATATGATCCAGCAAGCACCCTCCCGAGCATTTATCCCAGAGGAATAAAAACTTGTGTTCACACAAAAACCTGTGCACAAATGTTCATACGCAGATTTATCCGTAACAGCCCCCAAATTAGAAACAACCAGAATGCCCTTCAATACGTGAACGGTTAAACAAATGGAATATTACTCAACAATACAAAATAACAGATGATCTCAAGGACGTTATGCTGAGTGAGGGGAAAAAAAACCACAAATGACCTCAAAAGGTCACCTGGGGTATAATCCATTTATATAACATTTTCTTTTTTTTATTTTTAATGTTTATTTATTTTTGAGACAGAGAGAGACAGAGCATGAACGGGGGAGGGTCAGAGAGAGAGGGAGACACAGAATCACAGAATCTGAAACAGGCTCCAGGCTCTGAGCTGTCAGCACAGAGCCTGACGTGGGGCTCGAACCCACGAACTGTGAGATCATGACCTAAGTTGAAGTTGGCCGCTCAACCCACTGAGCCACTCAGGCGCCCCGATGGTTCAACTTTTAATGTTTATTTTTTGAGATAGAGAGAGAGAGAGAGAAAGAGAGCAAGTTGGGGCAGGACAGATAGAGAAGGAGACACAGAATGTGAAGCAGGCTCCAGGCTCTGAGCTGTCAGCACAGAGCCCCATGCAGGGCTCAAACTCACGAACCATGAGATCATGACCTGAGCAGAAGCCAGGTGCTTAACCGACTGAGCACCCAGGCGCCCCCCTGCTTTTTAAATAAAAATTGTTTAATGTTTATTTTTCTTTAAAAAAATTTTTTTTTAACGTTTATTTATTTTTGAGACAGAGAGAGACAGAGCATGAACGGGGGAGGGTCAGAGAGAGAGGGAGACACAGAATCTGAAACAGGCTCCAGGCTCTGAGCGGTCAGCACAGAGCCCAACGCGGGGCTCGAACTCACAGACCGCGAGATCGTGACCTGAGCCGAAGTCGGACGCTTAACCGACTGAGCCACCCAGGCGCCCCTATATAACATTTTCAAAATGTTATACACATCACAACAGTCTCCGAAAGCTCTAGAAAGGGCGAGAGGCCGTTGCCCAAGCCAGGTACTTCAGATGGCCCTCGCTGTCAGGCCCAGAGCAGGGGTCAGACACCTGCTCCATGCCCCCCTTCTAAATGGGTGCTGGGGAGGGGACAATGGGTGGGACATCCGTACACGTGGCCAGCAGAGGACAGAGGGCACATCACACTTTGCCTCATACCCATCTCTGCTACATATGCTGGGAACACCCAATATATTCGGCAATTGGGTTACTGGTGGCACGTGAAACGCAGATGCAAGCCAGACGGTGTGCTTTAGAAGAGCCTGGAATCCACAAGAATGGTAAGGCTGCGTGGAGGGAGGCGGGGGGAGGTGCTGGGAACAGCTCTTACCTCTAAAACAAGGTCTGAGTCTTCATGCCTTCCAACAGTAGTGCTTTTATTCAGGACAAAAAAGCCTTCTGCGCTCTTTAGGTAGGCTTTCATACCGTCTGCTTTCCCTGCATAAGGTTTTCAGAAAAAACTCCGTTAGGAAAATGCAGTCTTCTGGTCACTCAACACCACCACATGGAGAACGGGACGAAAAACGCACCGTATTGTTCCAAGGAGAAATCAGCAGGCGTAGGGGAAGGTAGACGGGCTTCCCCAATGACCACACTTTTGATTCTGCAGATTTCTGAGGCTCCCCCCCTTTTTTTTTTTAACATTTATTTCTTTTTGAGACAGAGAGAGACAGAGCATGAACAGGGGAGGGGCAGAGAGAGAGGGAGACACAGAATCAGAAGCAGGCTCCAGGCTCTGAGCCGTCAGCCCAGAGCCCGTCGCGGGGCTCGAACTCACGGACCGTGAGATCGTGACCTGAGCTGAAGTCGGATGCTTAACCAACTGAGCCACCCAGGCACCCCTGAGGCTCCCCTTTTAAACAGTGACATTTAACAAAGATGAGCTTGGTTCTGACAATCAGACAGACTTTTTTTTTTTTTTTTTTTTTACATGACTCGGAGCACAAACCACCAGTAGCTGAAAAAACCCAACGACAAATCTGAATTCCACTGATAATCGCTGTGCACCTCCCATTAAGCACAAGGGGAGTTATCTGACACAGTAAGTAATCGTGTTCCTAACCAGCCCCCTACTAGCTCTGTGACTTTGGGTGAGTTACTTCTCTCTCTATGCCTCAGTTTCCTCATCTGTAGAACGGGATCAATAATACTCTGTACCCCGAAGGGTTCCATGAGGATGAAATGGAAACATATGTGTGAAACATTCAGAGTGGACATCTGTCCTATTATTATTATTATTATTATTGTTACAAATGTTGGATCTAAAGAATTCTAAGCTTCTACAGAAGTCCTGAAACTGATGAGTCAGTCGGTGAGGGAATGGGCTTTACATGATACTTTCTTTGAATCATCGTGAGTCACTCCGTTACTTTACACACTTAAGGGAAGAGGGGTGACTTTGAAAGGCAAAGTATTAAGACTCTAGCTTGGAGATCTGATCAGGACTCTGCACCTATTTTCCCCCAACGTTTTATTAGGAAGATGTCTAAGATCCAGGACCGCTGAAAGAACTCCTTCCTGTCCACCACCTAGATCCTACAAGTAACATTTTGCTATTTTTGCTCTACCACACCTCCATCCGTCTATGCATTCACCTAACCATTGTATAGTCTGATGCATTTCAAAGTAAGTTCTACACTGGTTTCCTAACATGGAAAAATGTCAGTGACTTCAGTAGGATCCAAAACGCTAATGATTCATATGGTGCTTGGATTCTGATTCGAGATACGTCCAGTCACACAGTGTGACATCCCCCATCGCAACGGCCAGGCCAAGGAACGGAAGTCCCTGTCTTTTCAACTGAACGGTCCCTGAAACGTGAAGCTGTCGGACTGCGGAGAAAAACAAAGACCCTCTCGTTGTGATCCTACAGAGACTTGGGTCTGGTTCTACTCTTCATCGACGTCTCCATCATCAACTATTGAATCCCTACTAAGTGCCAGGCACTGTGCTATCCTTTTACACACAACTGCTTCTTTTCTTTTTTTTTTTCTTTTTTTTTTTAACGTTTATTTATTTTTGAGACAGAGAGAGACAGAGCATGAACGGGCGAGGGGCAGAGAGAGAGGGAGACACAGAATCTGAAACAGGCTCCAGGCTCCGAGCCATCAGCCCAGAGCCTGACGCGGGGCTCGAACTCACGGACCGCGAGATCGTGACCTGGCTGAAGTCGGACGCTTAACCGACTGAGCCACCCAGGCGCCCCTCACAACTGCTTCTTTTCAACCTCAGAACAACCCTGCGGGGTAGGTATGTTGGTACTGTCCCACTCTACAGTCCCTCTGAGACCCGGAGAGATTAGGGTCACTCAGCGGCAAGTGTCAGGGAGGCAACTCTGAGCCTCTGCGTGTAACTGCCGTAGCATCCGCCCGCAGCTCAGCCTTCTGCACAACTCCGCGAATGCTGGGTGGGGCAGAGCGGGCTGGGGGGAGCTGCATTGTCCGCTGACACTTGGGATGTGCAGTAACAGAGAGTCCTTGACAACCAGGATTCTACCCCCGAAAGGAAGAAAAGACCCCACGGGTGTTGGGGGGAGTAAGAGAAATAAAAATAAGCCAGATAGTTTATTTTCTATTTGTAAGCTCTGAGAGCTACAGATGCCTCGTAAGTATTGATGATCTCATAGAGGGAGAGATACATTTTGTTAAGTTCACCGTCACTAACAGAAGGGGACAGGCATCTCCTCTTCCAAAAGACCCATGCTCTGTTGTCATCAAATGACTTCAATTATTTACTTCAGCTGCAGAGGACCAGGTTGTCAAGCCACACGTTCAAACCTAATGCAAACCTGGGAGAAACGTCTCTTCTGCAGGAAAACCACGGGAAATGCCACTAAACTGAACCCCAGAACTTGGGCCAGGTGCATGTCTGAGTTTTAGCTCTCACCCCAGAGGTTCCCAGGGCTGGTGCCTTCTCTCTGCTCAGATGTCCCTCCTTGTGGCCACCTGCCACGTAGCCTCGTTTCCTTCCTTGTACTCATCACTCTCTGACATTTTCTTGTTCCTTTCTTTAGTTGTGTCTGTTGTTTGTTTCCCTTTCGCTGAGATGTGTGCTCCAGGAGAGCCAGAACTGTGTTGTTTTTGTTAAGGGACAATTCTTCATGGGTATCTTGTGTTGGTACCCATCTTTGGAGCAGAGGCATTGGCAAATTTTGTCCTGTGTCTTCTGCCAGCATCTATAAGCTGGCCAGGCTACCTTACTAGCTCACACACAAGGTAAAACCTCAGACCCTTTGCGGTTCCTGACAGTTTCGCTGGTTACCCCATCTCCAGCACCTGGAGCAGTGTCTGACACACAGTAGGTGCTCAATGAACACTAGCCGAATGAAGGGAAATACAAATGGCACATCAAAGCAAATCTGTGCAGCCAGTTGGCTACGAATCTCCCTATTCAGTGTCTGCCTTCGACATCCTTCTTGGAAAACCTAAATTCTATCTGTAGCTTTTGGGTTGGACAATATTTCTGCACCTTCATCTTGCCCTGTGCAGTCACTCCCCTGCCTGAAAACACGGTAGAAAGTAATTTGAAACGTGTTAAACTCTGTAAATTCGTTCTTAGTGCCCTGAAGCACCAGGCATGGGCAAAGAACCTCAGTCACCTGCCCTGCATCCCTCCGGACCACTTCGGATGCCTCAGAATCGGGCTAGAGAAGCAATATTTCTTGTGAGGGCTACAGGTCTTCAGTGTCCTGGGAGCTGCAGAAGTTCCTCAAGGAAGGGAAGGTTGGGGCAGGGGTGGGTGTTGCCCCTAAATCAGGGGAACCAAAGGGCACCCCGCTAATCCTGGCTGTACCCCATAGGATAGCTTAAAGCGGCACATGTGGTGCCAAGGAAGGTTCTGGAAGCTCCCGCGCAGGCTACTTCCGGAGGCAGAGTGGGTGGGGGGCCTGCATTTTAGGGAGGACGGACTGCTGTCGGGACACATGCTCTGGGGTGCTCCCGGGGACCCAAGTGTGGACCTGAGAGGAATTCGAGCTCGGGGTGGGTGGGTGGGTGGGGCCGGGTCCCGAGCCTCCTCTCCAAGCTCTTGACCTCGCAGGGCCGACCCGGTCGGGCCCCAGGTCTCCGCCCGCTGCCTCCTCCCGGTGCCGCACTCACCTGGCCGGAGGGAGAAGCCCACGCCCAGTCGCCCTCCGAGAGCCCCGCGGGCTCGGGAGGCGGCCTGGCCGCGCTCCCGCGGAGTCTCCAGCCGGCGGCCAGCACCCCGCGCGCCTGCCCGCCCGGCCTGTGTACGTGCGTCGCCATGGCAACGCCGCCGGGCCGCCGTGAGGGGCGTGGCCTGCGCGGCGGGCGGGGGCGGGAGGCGTGGGGACCCTGGCGGCGTGCGGGGCGAGCCCTCTAGGAGCCCAGCCTGCGGCGGCGCCCCGGGGCATCCCCGGGCCCGCCACCAGGGGTTCCCCGGGCCCGTTTCACAGATGGGGACACGGAGGCTCCGAGGTCACAGAGATAGGCCACGGTTTTCCAGGAAGGAAGGAGCCGACGCGAGAATCCTTCCTGCCTACTATCCTTTGCTCTGGCTGGAGGCGTGAAGGCGGGGTGGGAGGGTGATGGCGCTGAACCCGGAGAAGCTCAGGGGTTGGTAGCTCCTGCCCCCCGGAATCTCTAGTCCTCTCTGCTGCAGAAGAGAAAATAGAGTAAGCTGGGGGGGACCACCACCCAGGTGGGAGGGGGATGGGAGGGGGATGGGAGAGGGATGGAGTGGAAGGAACGATTTTAAAAGAATGAGGCTTTTTTCCCATGTGCTGGGAAAAGGATATTTCCAAACCGCCAACCCCACTAACAATGTGCCTGCCCTTTCTTGTCAAAACTGACGTTTATTCATTCATTTGTTCTTCACTCTACAGACATCCCCTGGGTCCCCAGAGTTGACCTGCATCAGTCACCACTGTCCCTGAAGCCCCCACCATGGGCACCGGGCTGGAGGGTGGGGTATCGGAGGAAACATGCAAATCCCAAGAACTCCCGCCCCCCCCCCCATGTCACCTGTTTCAGACCAGCCCCTTGTGCAGGGGAGCAGAACAGCCCAGCTGACTCTGGAAAATGCTTCCAATCCCTGGCAGGAAATGGCTGGCAAGGTGCCTCAAGAAAAACTCAAAGCGTTTAGGAAAGTTGAAATATGGCAGACTCTACCCCAGTCAATCAGAACAAGAGCTAAGAGAGAAGTCATGGAAATGGGTATAGTGAAGATGCTCAAACATGCCTAGAGGCTTTTAGCAATGCGGATTCCCCAGCACAGGCCTGATCACAGATCTTGAGTAGGCGGATGTGGAGCACGGCCCAGGAATGTGCATTTGTTACAGGCGTGGCAACCCCCTGACTTACGCAGTAGAACTGCAGAGACCTTCCCTGGAGCCTTGCCATAGAAATCTCTTCCAGGGCCTCACCCAGCCTGGAAGGTTCTGCCTGGGTCAATTCTGCACAACCAGAAAGACCCCAGGCATAAAGTTTGAGGAGTGACCACAGAAACTAGGGCCTGATTAGTAATAGCTTCACAGGAACAGGGAGGGTCAGGCTCAATTCCCCAAGGCCTTTCTACCCCAGGGCCTTTGCACTTACTGTTTCCTCTCCCTAGAAACTACTGGCACCAGAGATCTCCTTCACCTCCTTTAGATTTTACTCAAATGCCACCTCACTTAAAATTCTTTAAAAAAAAAACAACAAAACAACCCAATAGACAAGAAGGAGCAACAAGACAAGAACAAAACAAAATAAAAACCCTGACACTCTATCCCTCTTCTGCTCATCTTACCGCTTGTCATTTCACATATTATCTTATTTATTTATCTCATTTGTCTATCTCTCTGCCCCACCCTCTATTAGAAACTAAGCTCCACGAGGGCAGGGATTTTATTATTCTGTTCAGTTCACTGCTGGATCACCAGTACCTAGAACGGTGCCTGAGTGCGAGAGTGAGCAGGGGTGGCCCTTGACATCCGCCCACAGCTGCCTGGCCTCCTGCCTTCTTGGGCTGCTGATCCGATCTGTCCTTATCCCAGGACGTGGGCTTGTCTAACCACCTGCCTGGACGGTGGGCTCACGGGAGGCCTGAGCACCACCCCTACCTGCACCCCCACCTCCATGCTTGCCTTTAGTCCAGTTCTCATCCTCAATACGAGTGGAGGGGGTAGACTTGCTTACCGCCAGGCAGGCCATGAGCTGGAGCAACCCATGGGGCCCGATCGGCTTTCAGAGGTCATCTCTCAGTGAAGAACGTTGAACCGAGAGCACAGCCGACTTTCAGACCCGCTGGAGCAGAGATTGCTGAATCTGGACTCGACTCCCCTCCCCACAACATGCCGCCGTCGTCTCAAAGGGAGCGTGTCCCATTTTAATTTCAAAAGGAAAATAAAACACCCCAGTAACTTGAGACTTTATGATTTTTTTGGACTGAGAGGGAGTTGTAACTTGCAATTAAACAATGATGGGGGCGGGGGGTAGGGGCGCCTGGGTGGCTCAGTCGGTTAGGCGTCCGACTTCGGCTCGGGTCACGATCTCACGGTTTGTGAGTTCGAGCCCCACGTCGGGCTCTGTGCTGACAGCTCAGAGCCTGGAGCCTGCTTCGGATTCTGTCTTCCTCTCTCTCTGCCCCTCCCCTGCTCACGGTCTGTCTCTCAATAAATAAACGTTAAAAAAAATTAAAAAAAAAAAACTGATGGTTAAAAATACTTCTGAAGGAAGACATAGAGGTTTCTAGATTATATGGGCTCCTTGGTGATGCCTGTAATCAATCAATTTTATTGAGCTGTGCGTAGCTACCAAGGCCATATTGTATCATGACTGATGTACTGGTGTCTGAAGGGCCTGTGTTCAGATCTCAGCTCCATTGGTCCCATCTGTTCCCATACACTGGACTGACTAATGTTAACCGAGGGCTTTCAACTTGCTGGGTGCTCTCTCACTCCTACTTGTGGGTCACTGCATTGAATCCTCGCAATTAAACACTTAGAACAGGGCTGCTGCAGAGAAGACCTAAAAAAAAAAAACATTAGCCATGATCATTATTTCTAGCAAAGCACTCCCATTTTGGCAGGAAAATATGGCTCAGAGACAGGTAGGAATGTGCCCAAGGCAGTACAGCTAAAATATCTGGCAGGATTGGAATCTAGATGAGTATGACAGGAAAGGTACATCCCCCGGGACTGCAGGCGACCCAACCACAAGAGGACCCACGCTCCCCCTCATCTTGGGACTGGCCAGGCTCCTGTCTGCCCTGAAGGCCCCAGCTGGCGGTGCCCGAGGCAGGGAGGGAAAGGAGTCTGACCAAGAGAGGGCAGTGGGGGCAGGCCTGCCACCAAACTTGGCCTGGACCCTGGGCTTCCTTCCTGGGGGCCCTCTGCCCCCGTAGAACCTCCTTCTGTGTCAGCCACCGTCTCTGGGCTGTCCTTGACTGGGGAGGGCACACCCACCGCACCCCCTTCCGAGACCTGCCTGTCCTTCCTCCTGGTGCCCTTGTATTTCAAATCGAAATGAATGCCGGCCCACCAGGAGGTGGGAGGCTTGCCCAGGCTCTGTAGGGTGAGGGAGAGCCAGAGAAAGTGCAGGAACAGGGAGCAAGGGAGAGCAGGAGGGAGAAAGAGACCAGGACCAGCAGGAAGTAGCCAAGCAGCATGACAGATGGGAGAGCAGCTGGCCGGCTGGAGGCTCCACAGCCACTGATAACCTGGCCCTTCAGGCTTTGGAAAAACGGGTTTTTTTTTTTTATACACACACACACACACACACACACACTCACGAAAATAAATGCAAACCCCAGAAAGGACACCTGGTTAACGGAGGGCTTCTCTGCAGCTCTCCTCATCCTCCTCCCCTGGCAGAACGTGTGAAACCGTGAAGGTTTTTCTCAAGTGGATTCTTCCATTGCTGCCTTGGTGTCTCTTGCAAATCTGTCTCCAAAGTCAACTCCCCTTGGTTCCTTGGGCTTTGCCACGGGAGTGGGCGTGTGCCTCCCGTTTGTAAAGTATGCTGATCCTGGGTCCCACCGCGGGTCTGTCTGCGCCTCACTTCTGCCACCTGCACAGGTGCGGATAGCAAGGCCCGGGTGGTGAGGACTCAGGGGTTAGTGTGTGTTTACTACTGAGCCGTGCCCAGTACAACAGGCTCCCTCCGTGAGTGTTCGCGATTCTCATTGTTGGTTTTGTCTGCTTGTTTTGTTTTCTGGCTGAGGTGGGAGGATGGCCCAAGGTCACAGACACCCTGGGGAGAGCTCTGATTTGCATCAAGACTCAGTCCCAACTCAGAGCAAACCCGACCTCTGAACAGCCACACAACATCTTGCCCTTTGCCCTGGGATCTTTCTGGGTGTGGGTGTCAGAGACAGGCTGAGCTCCCTCCCCTGGGGACCCCTGGAGGGATTCCCAACGACCCACCTGGTCTCTATGGGGTCGCACCTGCTGGACAGGCATCGGGCCAAACAAACCTCTGCTAGTTTTTCGCGGGTGACAATGAACCTTTATGAATGTGGCAAGAGCAGCTAACGCTTCTCTAGGCTTGTTAGGCACCCGCCAGTATACCGTGCGTCGTTTATTTGATTCTGAGCCCGACCCATTTTACACAAGGGGGCGCTAGTCCGGTTACGCATCTTGAAAGAGGTCAGACCAGGATTCCACTCCGGCTGTTTGACTCCAGAATGCTTCATTTTTTTGGTAACCTTTCTATCGAAGAACAGCATAATTGGAAACATTACAAAGTGCACCAGTCATGAGCGTACCCTTGAAGAATTTTCACAAAGCGCATGCTTTCACCTGGCCAGAACCCAGGCCCGGAAGCAGATCGGCCACCGTTAGAGCCTCCTGTGCTCCCTTCGAGGCATTACCCACCCGCCACCCTGACCTTCAACGTCATCGATTCGTTCTGCTTCGTTTTGAGCTTCATCTAAATGAACTCTACAGATTCTATTTCCTGCCTGGTTTCCTTCACTCAACATGATGTTTGTTCACTCCCCGTGATTCGGCCTTGTTGTCTGATGGCACGGGCCCCTTCGTTCCCCTGCTGTACTGCATTCCCCGGTGGGAGTCATCCATTCCCACATGACAAATGATGACAGCCTTAGTGGCTCAGAACAACACATGCTTACCACCTCACAGTTTCTGTGGGTCAGGAACCCGGCCACCGCTGAGCGGCTGCACCAAGGGGCTGGCCAAGGCCAGGGGGGTCTCATCTGAGACTCAGGTGGGGAAGGATCCACTGTCAAGGTCATGTGGCTGTTGGAAAGATTCAGTGCCCTGAAGGTTGTTAGACTGAGGGCCTCACTTCCTGGATGACTGTTAGCCAGAGGCCCCCTGTCTTTGTTTGCTGTGTGGACCTCTCCCCGAGGTGGTGGCTACATCAAAGCCAACGAGAGTCAATGGAGGGAGTCTCCTAGTGAGGTGGGAGTTATGATCTCATGTAACATAATCACGGAAGTGACATCGCCATCAGCTTTGCGGCCTGGTGTTGGTTAGAAATATGGTACAGGTCTCACCTGCGCCCAAGGAGAGGGGATGACCCAGAGGTGTGAACACCAGCCATAATTGGGACCTATTGTGTACCTGTGGCTTTTGGTATGCCTAATGCACGTATCTCCTGGATATACAGCTAGGAGTAGAATGGCCGGGCCATGACCCGTGCGTCCAACTGTAGAAGATTCTGCCAGACATTTTTCCAAAGTGCTGGGATCATCTACTATCCTTGAGCAGTGTGTGAGCGTTCCAGCCAGAGCACCTGCTTTTTTTTTTTTTAATGTTCATTAATTTTTTTTTTGAAAGAAAGAGAGACAGAGAGTGAGTGGGGGAGGGGCAGAGAGAGCGAGGGAGACACAGAATCCGAAGCAGGTTCCAGGCTCTGAGCAGGCAGCACAGAGCCCAACGCGGGGCTTGAACTCACGGACTGTGAGATCACGACCTGAGCGGAAGTCGGACGCTCAACCGACTGAGCCACCCAGACGCCCGGCATCACTTGCTTTTTAATGCTATGCTCCTGTCTCTCCTTACAGGGGCCAGTGTGACCTGGGATTCCTCGGGACAGGAGGTCCTAAACCTGGCCCCATGTCAGAATCACCAAATTTCTGGCAGGAATCCTTGTATTCTCCACCGACATATCCCTGGTGCCTAGAGCATCCCCTGAGGTAGTTGGGCTCAGTAACCTTTTTTGTTTTGGTTTGGTTTTTAATTCAGTGAATGAGTTTAGGAACTGTTGCTCAAGAAATAGGCCCCAGGGAGGGTGTGAACTTCTGAAATCGGGAGGAAACTTTGATGTAGCTGAGCCCCGCGCATTTTTCTGGGAAGAGGGCCCAGAGCCTTAACCAGAGTCCTCCCAGGAGAGGCTAACAGCCACTGTGACGGGATCCAGTCTGGCTTGGTTATGTGATCACAGTAAGAAACAGCTGGTCCTGGGCAAGGACAGAGTTTAGAAGTGAGAAGAGAGACAGCGCTTGCTTGGAGAGCTCGTAAACTGACCCCTTGCCGGTTTTGACTTTTGACCCATGGCGACTCTGGGTACGGCGAGCCTAGCCACTGCCTGGCCTCTTGGGGCCAACAGCAAATTCCAGGAACCTCAGTTTCCTTCTGCCGAAGCTGACAGGAGCCCCACCTTTCCAGCAAACCTCTCACTTCACCTAGTTCGAGATGACCTCATCGTTTGTCACCCTCTCCCTTGTTTTCTGGAGGTTTCGCAGCATCCTCCCGCTGTCTGCATTCTTTTATCGTTTGAACAGAGCTCCTATTTTCTGTCTTGGGTCATTCCCATCACGTGCTTATTATCTTCCTTTCCGAGAGCAGATCAACCTCGTGCCCCTCTAGACGTTTCTTCTCGGGTTTCCTCTGAATCATTTCATTCGGTCCAGATAACGTCCAGCTTGTCCGCCTTCCTAGCCGCACTCAACATAGACCCTCTCTTTTCCCCAGAACAACCGTCCTTTCTTTCCGATCCCTCGCTGGAGTCCTCGTCTTTCACCGTGGTTTCTGACTTCTCCTGCCAACGGATTGTTTTTTGAAATTTAAGTCTCAAAGATCATCCCTTCCAACCTGGGTCTGAATTTGGATCACCGTCAAGAAGCAAGGAGGACAGGAATGTTGCTGGGTAATTAGGATCCTCAGCAGAAGGGCTGAGCCTTCCAGAGGGCGTCAGAGGGACCTGGGGGGAGAGAGAGGGAGGTCCATTCTTCTGCTATGGGGTGGCACTTGGAGGGGGGAGGGCTCAGGAAAGGCTCTTTTAAGAAAAAGGAGGCATTTTACCCGCGTCTTGAAGGATGGGTAGGATTCCAGGTGGCAGGGCAGGGAGAGAAGATTACATGGAGGGAAGAAGGGGCATTGGGAACAGAGGAGAGGCTAGAAGACTGGTGATCAGGGAAGCTAAGGATGAGGTACAGAGTAGGTGGGGAGGCCAGGTGCTGACACTGGACACTGAAGGCCCATGTCAGCTCTCAAATACATTTGTTTGGCTCTCGTAGTGTGTTAAATACTTTGAAGTAGTTGCTGAACGGCTTGGCCTCCTTCTGTGGAGTGACAGAGAAACCGATTCCAACTGGCTTCATCATGAAAGGAAATTCACTGGTTACCATAAATGAAAAGTCTAGGGGGAACGGCTGGATTCAGGCCCAAGTGATGTCATCGAGCCCTGGCCTCTGTCCAGCTCTCAGCCATGCTTTCGGCCATGTGGATCCGACCTCAGACAGAGTCTCTGTATCGTGGTCACAAAAGGGCTGCCACAGCTCTAGCCCTTGCATCTTCTTAGCTTTGAATCCCACGGGGAAGAGTGAGAGTCTTTTCCCTAAGGTTCCCCCAAACACGTCACTGCTTCTCATTTTCTATGACTGGGGAATATATCCATTCCTGAGCCAATCCTTGAGGGCAGGAGACTGCTCTGCTCCGACTGGCTGAGCTTGGGGGTCCACACCGGCTTTGAGAGAGCGGATGGGGGAGAGGTGTGGTCCCCAAAGGGGGATCATAACACCATAGTATTTTATTTTGTTATTATTTTTGAATGTTTATTTATTTATTCTGAGGGGGGGGAGGGGCAGAGAGAGAGGGAGAGAGAGAATCCCAAGCAGGCTCCACGCAAAGTCTGACACAGGGTCTGAACCCATGAACCTCGAGATCATGACCCGAGCCAAAATCAAGAGTTGGACTCTTAACCAACTGAGCCATGCAGGCGCCCCTCATTAGGAATCTTTGATTCAAAAATCTGTAGCGATGTTGTAGCCCATTAAAGTCATTATTTGGTTTGATGATCACCAGTGCCATCTCAGGGGTCCACCAAGATAGGCTCTGTGTCCTTTGTTTTTCCAGGTGGAAACCACACGATATTGAATTATAACCCCATGTTTGTGTTGCATTGGGGTGGTCTTTAGGCAAACATCTTTGCTGTAGTTTTCCTTCCCCAAACAAGGAAGTTGGACAAGATGAGCTCTGGGACCATTCCTGTTCTAAACTCTACTTTCTACAGCATTTTCACACGTAGTTTACTCATTGGACTCTCCCAGTCTTGTGGCTCAATCCAATTGTCAACATCTCCATTTTACACACGTGGAAATTGCCCCCTGAGTGAGAATATGTTTTCCAATCCCCCATACTGAATTTTCCCCCACTAGACTTCAAGCTATGGTTCTCAGTCAGGTATACTTTGCATCCCAGGGGACTTGTCACAATGTCTGGAGGCATTTTTAATTGTCACACATGGGAGAGGTGCTACTGGCATCTAGTTGAGAGAGGCCAGGGATGTTGCTAAACATCCCGTGATGCACCGGACAGCACCCCTCCCCACCCCCCACGTCAATGTCATCCAGTCCCAAGTGTCAATAGTACCAAAGCTAAAAAACCCTGACTTGAATCCATCCATAGAGATGGAGTCATATGCCTTTTTATCCAATGTTTATTCAATGAAAGGATGTATAAAAATGTACATATCTGAGGATTCAAGCACACACGAAATGGAATGATGGGACGCTCTGTTCTTAGCATATCCACAGAACTTAGCCATCTGATGTTCTCCTACGTTTCCCCTTCAGTCTTATTTCTGGTTCCTATTTTGCCCCTGGAGACTGTTCTATTATTGGCCCAAGGGAAGATTAATGGACAATTTTCCCTGCTTTCAGGCCAATAGGAAAACTTTAAGCCTTGATTTTTTCCCCCCTTATCTTGGGAAATAAACATCAAAATCAAGTTTTAGCCCAAATAGCAGTCAGCTTTTTTGGTCCTGTTTCTTCGCCATTTTGATCGATTGAATGGATGTTTTCAAGAAGCTTAGCATTATCTTTTAGAAATCGTTAAAACTATTGCACACTTCTGCTCCCAGCTTCTCCCGTATCCCTTCTCCTGCTGCATTTGTACTGATTTAAAATAACCCACTTGGTGCTGAAATGAATTTACCACGGGCAAGTGCTGGAATGGCGTGCCCTTTACCGATCAAAAAGTCAATTTGTGGGCTCGTATGTTGAAGCTGATTTTTAAAAAGACAACTAATTTCTCAGAAGCAAAACGCAGCATTTTATCTTATTTTATGATTTTATTTTACGGGCTCAATTTTTCAATGTTTAGGTAAGGCAGATGCATTTATTCTCTTGCCTATTTCAAGTATTCACACCCCTTTCCCTTATAAACACATGTTTACAGTTTATCATAGTTGCTATCACATTGTTACATTATCTTTCTCTCTTTTGTGATGTATTGAAGTCCGCACTAACAGTTTTTCTAGGCTGGACATAATTGCCAAGATGCTTTCTAAAATAAGACATCTTGAGGATAAAGACTAAGAATGTTCTTGGGTTTAGAGTTTCCATGCACCACTCACATTTTATACGGTATTGAGCCCAGCATATCCCTGAGAAGCACGCTGTATTATTGATATTGGGTTGTGTTTTTTTTTTTTTTTCTGAGAAGGCTTTCAGCTCAGAAAAGATCATGCCATAATTTCTGCTTCAAATTATATTGTAGTTGTTTTATTTTTTTTATATATATTTCATTAGTATGCTTTTAAGGAACCTAAACCTTTGAAAAATCTATTTGAGTTTGTAAATACTATTGACTATTATCTTTCCCACATCCGTTAAATTACAGTTAATAAATTCCAGTGCAGAGTTTTAATGCGCCGGGTAGGGACTGGGGATGGAGGAAAGAAGAAGAGACCTGTTTATATCATGCCATGCAGAATTAGATTTATAGTTCTGGACTGGGAAGGGATAGGAAAACAGTCTCTTTTTATGTAAAAGTGACAATTTTTTTTTTAAGGAAAATGGTAAATACCACACTTGGGCTGATATCTAAGGATGACCATTTCTTTTTTTTTTTTTTAAGGCATTTTTAAAAATGCTTATTAATTTTTGAAAGGGGGGAGGGGCAGAGAGAAGGAGACAGAGGATCCAAAGAGGGCTCTGAAATGACAGTAGAGAGCCCTATGCAGGGCTTGAACTCACGAACCGTGAGATCATGACCTGAGCGGGAGTTGGACACTTAACTGACCGAGCCACCCAGGCAACCCAACGAGGACTGTTTCTTGCTTTTTGATGGAGCTGACATCGGGTAGCCAGGCTCTATCCTCAGAGTCCCCACTGCCCAAGAGAATGGATCTTTCTTTGTCTATGGCAGGATTTGTCACCCTTGGTACTATTGACATTTGGGGCAGGATAGCTCTTTGTTGTAGGTAATGTCCTCTGCATTGTAGGACGTTTAGTGGCATCCCTGCCCTACTAGGGGCCAGTAGCAGCCCCCCTCCAACCATCGTAACCTTCCAAATGGCCCCTAAGGAGCAAAGTTAATCCTGGTGGAGAACCACTGATCTAAGGTGCAAAATGTCCAGTTCTGGCGTTGGTGTGAATGTCTCTGGGAGCGTTCACTGGGAGCTGAGAATGTTTTGTCACACGTGTGTCTGGGGGTTCACTGGTCTGTATCAGCATGCCGTCCAGCTGACTGCCTTCCTCCCACGTGCAGTTGGTTCCCCCCCACGAGGTGTCAGGTGCCGGGCCATCTTAGTGATCTTTTGCTGGAGTCCTCACTGGCGAGCTTTGATCTGAGTGCCATACAACAAGGAAGCTAATGGACGGCTTTGCCAATGGGCTGTAGGACTTTGGACATGTCTCTTGTCCGCTCCGGGTCTGATTCTCCCCCTGTAGAATTCCTGGGTTTGGCTCAATCACCATTCCCTGCGGCGTAGTCCACGAAAGCTGACCATGGAGGAGGTTTGTGGGGGAGAAACGTTTTGCAGCCACATTGGTTTGGGAAATGCTATATCCTGCAGCATCCGCGTGGAGATTCATAATGTGCATAAGCACATGAGAGACTTTCTAGAATTCTCTGCACTCAGATATCTATGTGGCTCACTCCCCACTTTTCTTCAATGTTGCTTCCCCGGAGACTTGCCCTGTCCTCAGATAGGCGATCTTCTTTTGCTTCATCTTTCTGCACAGGGCTTTTCGTTTGCTGACATTACAGCTCACATTCATTTGTTTGTTCATCATCTGTCTCCTTCCACCCAGAACATAGCCTCTGTGTCAGCAGGGACTGGGTCCGTGTGTTTGCAGCTTATGCCTAGCACGTGGCCCACAGTAGATGCTGAGTAAAACTGTGCAGAATGAATAGACTTTGTCTCATTTGTGGATTCGCAAATGAGTTTAATCAGGGGCTCTTTTTTGCTTCCACTCATTAGAGTCCAGGGGGGGAAAAGCTTGAGGAATGACCAGGGGAGAGGGGCTCTAAATCCCGATAACTGTGGCCTTCCTGGCACCTGCTTTCTTAGTATGAGCCACTCAGTGCTGAGTGTACTTGGCAAGCTGGTATTGGGCTGGAAAGCAAACAGAATGGACTGACTTGTCCACTATCCGTGAGGGGAGTTGCTGTCTGGTGAACCGAGGAAGAGAGCAACCTTTGGCCTCAATCATCCGCTTATGGCTTCCCCTTGGTCAGAGCTGTAACCAATCTGAGAAAAGTGAAAATAAAAATCGAGCACAGGCAGAGCGTCCTCTACGTGCCCAGCACTGTCTACAATGCAGAGGCAGTGCCCGCCTTCAAGGACTTTGGCTACATTTAGGCTCAGAGCTCGAAAGGAGAATTTATTGGGAGGACACGGCATCTCTTATGGAAGGAACCCAAGGGCTGGGCCGGGCTTCCCAAGGGACAAGGACCAAGGGCCAGAAAGTCATCAGAAGACAGCTATTTCTGAGGGTTTTTTAAAAAAAAATGTTTATTTATTTCTTTTGAGAGAGAGAGAGAGAGAGCGTGCACGTGCACAAGAGGGGGTGGGGCAGAGAGAGAGAGGGAGACACAGAATCTGAAGCAGGCTCCAAGCTGTCAGCAGAGTCCGATGCAGGGCTCCAACTCATGAACCATGAGATCATGATCTGAGCAGAAGTGTGACGTTTCACTGACTGAGCCACCCAGGTGCCCCGTCTCTGAGATTATGGTTCACGTCTGCCTCTTTCTGCTTCTCCCCTTGCTTCACTCATCTGTGGTCCATCATGATGGCCCCCAAATCCCTAAGACCCCATCACCCAAGAGCCTCTACATCCATTGCAGGACCAACCAATTCCTGGGAGAAAAGTGTCTAGCACAGCTCAGCTTCTGATTGGTTCTTCTAGGTCATGTGGACGTACACCTCAGGTCCAATCAGCTGAGGCCTGAGAGACTGGTGCTCACGTGACACCAACGTGGCTGCTGAGATTCCTCCTTTTGGGTGGAGGGCTAGGTGGGGATTGTCTCTGCTCTTTCTTGGCCCTGGGGCTTTTTAGTTCCAAGAACGAGTGTGTGGCTTCTTGAATTTTCTCCCATATCTCTGTCCTTTTATATTTAAGAACGGAAACATGATGATGAGGCAAGGGCTGGAACTTTATTCCGGTTTTGAGTTTTTATTTTTTTTATGGTCACAAGGTAGAGAGCCCTGATAGGTCTGGACCAATGAGCAAACAGGCTGAGTGTGCCTTGGGGAATTTTGAGGTGAAGGTGGTCCCCGCTTAATATGGTGGGTAATTTTTTTTTTTTTTTTTTTTTGCCTGTCTGGCACTGTCCAGATCTCCATTCAATAGCCAACGTTCTCAGCTAACATTCTCCTCGCCTTCCCTGTAGACGGAGGTGAACCGTCTACACGTTACATGTGATATGTAACAAATGCCCACAGACTTGGTGGCCTAAAACCAGCAGCAGCTGGGCCACAGAATTAGGTCCTGATATCTTTCGGGGTTACCGGTCAGCGCACCACAAGCCCCAAACCTTTCTCCTCCCCCCCCCCCCCCCCCCCCCAGGAGGGTCTAGGCAGGGCGGGCACCTTGCTAGGTGATCTACCAGAGCCCAGATTGAGGGCCCTTCTAGCCAGCTGTTTCTTAGCTCATTAGCTATTCTCCTTTTCTTTTTCTTCTTGTTTGTCCTCTCAGGAGGAAGCGTGAAGAGTAACCAAAGATCAAGTCCCGCCCACAGATACGAGGAGAGACACAGGCTGGCTCAGCAGCGGGCTGGGACCAGGCAGGCCAGCCCTCTGGTGTCTTAGCCACGAAGCAGGCCCTTAGAGCTCCCTTTTAGCAGATGGATTTGTATAAGGAAAGTGAAAGTTTGGAATTTAGGCCCTGTTGCCAACCCCGAGGTAAGGAGGCGATTCACTTCCTATCTGCTGCCTCTTCCCTACTTAGGGGCTTTTAGGCAACACGCAGGGCCTCAGAATGGCAACTATGCAGAATTCATTCTTCTCCTAGCCATGCAGGCTCCACTTCAAGCTCACCAATACCAGGAAGGCACCCCTGGGCCCGGGTGCGTCTTCCCAGACTCCCCCTCCACGGTCAAGACCGTGACCCCAGACGTCGATGTTCCTCTCCTCTGGTTCGGCCTCAGCAGTCTGCAGTCCCCATGGACATTCTCTTTCGTTGGACTGCTTTCCTGGGCTCCCCAGGTAGGCACTCTGCCCTCTCCATGAGGACACGCTCACCCGGCCCGGGTGAGCATACAGCCCAGCGGTTCCCTCTCGCCTGGCCTCAGGAGGGGGACGTTGGGAGGATGTTTAGACAGGGAGGAGCTGCTGTCTAAACAGCCACAATGTTCTGTTGGGCGCGTGGGTTGACGGAGCAGCCCCAGCTCTCGGGAAGCACAGTTCCTCGCTCTCGTTCAAAGTCTGGAAAAGCTCTTTGCGCTGGGTTGCACAGTAGGGCGTTTAAAGAACTCAGGCACTGGAGCCAGGCGGCTTGGGTTCAAACTCCAGCCCTGCCGCGTGCTAGCAATGGGACATGGGGCACTTTAATAAGCCCCAGTGAGCTAACCTGCAAAATGGCCGTGAGGCCAGGATACAGAGGAAGTGGGATAACATATGTGAGATACTTAGCACAGCGCCTGGTAATACGAAGTGTTCCATGCATATGAGCAATTCTTTTTTAATTTTTTTAAAGCTCATTTATTTCTGAGAGGGAGAGAGAGAGACAGAGTGTGAGCAGGGGAGGGGCAGAGAGAGAGAGAGGGAGACACAGAATCGGAAGCAGCTCCGGGCTCTGAACCGTTGGCACAGAGCCCGACGCGGGGCTCGAACCCACAAACCGCGAGATCATGACCTGAGCTGAAGTCGGACGCTCAACCGACTGAGCACCCCCCCCGCCCC
>NW_026057585.1:93767023-93917785 GCF_023721935.1 Panthera uncia
CCCCCCCCCCCCCCCCCCCCCCCCCCCGGCGCCCTTGCATGTTAGCAATTCTTACGATCAGCGGTGTTTCTCTCGAAGCAAGCCAGTGTTTTGGAAGAGCCGCTGCAGGAATTCAGCATCCGAGTGTGGTCCATATAAAATATTTTATTATAAAAAGCTCAGTTGCATGGCATTTTCGAAGGAACAGAGCATCTCATAGTATGTTTCCTTTTTTGCCCTTACACAGGAGAGACTAGGAGAGGGAGCCAGGAAAGACTCTGACGGAATGCATCACCGGGCCTTGGACCCTCAGAGAGTGGGTGGCTTCAGGGACTCTGAGAGAGCCCCCCCCCCCCCCCCCCCGGGCCTCGCCCCCCCCCCCCCACCCCGCCCCCAATCATTCAGCCCCTGGTTTGTCTTCATTCACGAACCGACCCGTGTCCTTTCTATAAGGCTGAGTCACATCTCCTGCCCACCGCTCAGGACTCCAGTGAGGAAAGCAAAGGCACGATAACTTGTTTTCTCTTTGACACAAAACAGTCCTAGTGGAAGCAAAACAAAGATCACAACCTCAACCGGCCGCGCGGGGTCCTCTCCTGATCGGAAAGAGGGGCGTTGTCGCCAACAACTCCGAGTCGGGGAAGGAACAACAGGGAAGGTGCCTACGCGGCGGCCCCGGCGGGGTGCACGTCCCGAGGCCCGAGGCGGCGGCTCTTTCGGACGCACCTGCTAGGTGAGGTTCTGGGGACGTCAGGCACCCCCTAGTCCCGGGACCCCCCCACCCCCCACCCCCCACCCCCAGCCACATCGCTCTGGGTGCATCCGGCCCCTCTGCTTCTCGACTGCAGCTGAAGTGGCTTCACTGGGGGCCCGTGGTGCGGAGGGTGAGTGACCGGAGGGACACACGGAGCGAGGTCGTCAGTCAGGTGGCCGGGCGTCCGAAGGCTTCTCGTGGACTTCGTCGTACTGTGGCGGGGGAGTCAACGGCTCAATGGAGGGGGCAGGGGCGTTTTTGTCCGGGAGGCTGATCCTGAAGTCCTTGAGGTGGAGCTTTTCGGATTTAATCCTTCGCACTTTCAGCGGCTTCAGGCGCTTGGCCAGCTTGGAGTTCTGCCTGTCGGGGGGATTCCCTGCGCCGGTCTCCGCGTTGGCCCTGGCTGCCGTGGGGCTCGGCTCGTCAAGCCCCGTCAAGGACTCGTAGGAGGGGAGAGAGATGCTCATCCTCGGGTTCTGGTCCGCTTCCCTCGCCTCTGAGTAGTCTGTGTTCATCACCTCCTCGTAGCTGGGGACGTAGTACCTTGAGGAGGCCTCCTCCTCCTCCTCCTGGCTGCGAGATAACACACAGCGACAAGGAGAGGGTTAGCACAGACTCATGCCCCTGAAAATCACAGGTAGATGAGCTCCACATCCTGTGTCAGCACTGGGTCCTCCTACAGGAGTCGGGTGCTGTTCTAGGTACCTTAACACATACCAGCCACTCTCATCTTCCTAACAACACTGTGAGCTAGGTACTATCACTGTACCCATTCTGTGGATGGGGAAGCAGACACATCGAGGTCATGTGATTTGGTCGTATATCGAGGAAGCGGGAGAGCAGGCACTGAACACCACACTCTCAATGACTACACTGTATTATCTGGAAGCGTTAACACAAGGACGTATTGAGCCCCCTTTGCTTTTAAGCCTCCCACTTAACCACCTGCGGGATGGGCTATTCTGGTGCCCTGCTGGGTCCTTTGGCCAGAGGCAACACGAACGTGCATGAAATCGCTGCCAATTTGAAGCAAAATGGTTTTCCCGAGGTAGAGAATGAGTATCTGACATAAAATTTATATGTATTTCAAGTTATTCTGTGATTTTTGTCTTCCAAGTTCACTACAAGACTTAAAAGACAGGTCAGGTCCTCAGGCTTACTCTCATTTGACTGTTGAAAGAGAAAACCAGAGAGTCAGGGTGCTGGTTGTTGTTGGTGGTGTTTTTTATACACTTGAACCTTTGGGTGATAATGGCCGACATCTGACCCTCACTGTTTGTCCAGGCCTCCCTCTCGTGTCCCTTAGCCATGCGTGTGCTCATGGCCATGAGCACTCACATGGCGAGGGTAGTAATTACAGGGGACTGATTTCCCTTCTTTGTTCTTTTCTATATTTCCTAAGTTTTCTAGAATACGCCTGCACGATCTTTTATCAGAAAATGGACTGAATTTTTCCAAACTGAAAACAACTCCCTTCCCGCTAGAGAGATAACAAACTTGCAGAAAATCCAGACAACACGGGGAAACCTAACGCACAAAATAAAACCATCCCAAGTCCTTCCACCTGGACACAACCACTAACACTCTGCTGTGCACTTTTCCGGACTCGTCTGTAATCCCACAGCCACCACATTTGATGAGATTAGGACCTTACCAAAGATGCTGTTAACACCTCCTTTTCTCAATGTGGTGCCTATGGTCCCACGTTAGCAACTGTAGATCGACTGTGGCTGTGTAGAATGCCACTGAATGGGTGTGCCATGATTTAGCCTGAATGGTGGAGAGTTAGGTTGTTTCTCAGGTTTTGCTATTCTAAGCAATGCTCTGGTGAAGAGATGGGTACAAATTCCTTTGCACTTGTGTGATGACCTTCCAAGCATCGGCCCTCGGGAACAGAATGGATAGGTCCACGCATCCTCCATACCTCCTCTTACTTTGAAACTCCCCTTCGGAAGGGTTGTGTCAATCAACACCCCCATTTCCCTACAGCTCTCCAACACCGGGGGCTGTCTGCCTCGGCCATTAAGATAGGCAAAGAATAATGATACCTATTTGTTTGTATCTCGTGACTAATGAGGTTGAACATCTATCGTCTGAACATGTATGAAAAGCTTGCTTGTATCTTTTGTCCGTTTCCCCATTGGTGTGTTCGTCTTTCTCATTTGTTTGGAAGGGCTCTTTCTATAGTAGGGATGTCAACCTTTATCATCTGTTCCCCAATTTATCGCTTATCCCTTGAACGTGTTTGTGGCGTTTTTTGGTCCAACAGGATGCTGCTTCCCAACCTTTTCTTTTCTTTTTCTTTTTGATTTTCTTTTTTAATGTTTATTTCTGAGAGAGAGTAGGGGGGGGAGAGGCAGAGGGCAAGGGGGACAGAGGATCCAAAGCAGGCTCTGTGCTGACAGCAGAGAGCCTGATGCGGGGCCCGAACTCATGAACCATGGGATCATGACCTGAACCGAAGTCGGACGCTTAACCGATTGAGCCACCCAGGTGCCCCCGCCCCCCAACCTTTACAATGCAGGGCGTGTGCCCACAGCATGCTGGGGTGAATGGACAAGCCGTCTGCCTGATGTGGCTCTGGCCACCCCAGGCCCCATGCATCTTCCCTGCGGGTGTCAGAGTCTTGGTACCTCTGTAATCCATTCATACCACATTATTTGGGACTCTCCGGGATAGAAGAATACAGTTATTTGGGCAATTAGAAATGGCTGTACAGAGCCTTAGTGGGGGTGGTGGGGAGACTCTACCCCTAGACTAAAGGGGCAGTCTCCTAGAGTCTCCCAGACGCAAATGGTGTCTTCGGGGAGCCCTGAGAGTATGCACACGCGTGTGTCCCCCTACCCCGCCCCCCCCCCACGGTCTGGGGGGTGGCCAGTCCTCACCTGTCTTCCTCTGGGGCATGTGGCTCGGCCCCCGCCTGGTGCTGGATGTGGGCCATCTCCTCGCCTTGTCGTTGCTTCCTCTTGTCCCGGATGCTCAGGCAGATGGAGAGCAGCAGGAGCATCACCCCAGCCCCGACCAGCACGTAGGCCACGGAGAAGGTCTTACTCTTGAGAATCCCGCTGCCGATCTCTGTCTTGTTGTTCCCCTGGGCGGTCGGCTTTTCGGCGGCGCTGAACCCGGGCACCAGGTTCCACATGGCCATGATGACCCCGAGAACCAGCATCCCCAGGCCGATGGCGGTCAGCGCATAGTGGGAGCCGTTGGCCTTCGACTGGGCCATCATGCCAGGGTGGGGGGGGGGTGTTGCGCAGGGCAAGGCCCGGCTCCAAGGAAGAAAATCAATAGATAAGGGCGGCAGCAGCAGCCAAAGCAACCCAAAACCCGCTCAACGTCCTGCACAAAATCCCTAGGGCCACCCCAAAGAAACAGCGGCTGAGCTCTCGAGGGATGGCTTCGGGCAAGTTCGAGGCATCCTGTGTGGACGGCTGCGGCCGAGAGGTCTGGAAGGAGAAAGCAGAAAGAGGAGAGGGGAAGATCAGTTCGGATCTGAGACGCTCTTGTGAGCACAGCGGCCGTACTGTTGAAGCGGCCACGAAGCAGGACGGAGCCACGGGCTCTGGCGGGGCCTCGCCTTTGATGCATTCCAGATGTCTTACGTGCTGCGCTCGGCTCCTTCTGTGAGGCTGCGGAAGGAGGGCTGACCCGCCTACCCCGCCCGAAAAGGAAAAGCCGGACCTTTCCATGCAGGAGACCAGAAAGGTCAGAGCTCCGGGTCCTTAAAACAGTTTGTGGAATTCAACAAAGTGCGGTAGAGTCTGAGCTCTCACTGGGTCCGGCGAGGAGCGAGAACGAGGGGGAGCCTGAGCCGTGGTCAGTAGCGGTACCCCAATCGCCTGGGTGACGGGCATCCATCAGTGAAACGTCCCAGTCCGCACAGCCTGCGGTCCGGCCACCACCTTCGATGGCTCCCCATTTCCTGCAGCAGAAAATCCAGGCTCCTAGGATCACGCCCGTGACTGCCTCCCCCCACCATCTCTCACCTCGCCCTTCTCCGCACCCCCCCCCCCCCAGCATCTCTGCTGTTCTCTGGTCACCCCTGCTCAGCTGCCCCTTTCCGTGGGCTCCCACAAGCCCCCGGCAGCGGCTGTGGCCAGTCTCTCTCTTCCTGTGACACATCGTCTTTATCTCTGCACCTGGGACATAGAGGGACTCCAAACACGTCTGCTGATTCATTGAATGAAATGAACAGAGGCCATCTGAAGCCGTCCTGTGAGACTAGCTTCCCTTCGGCCATATGGAGTTTTGTTTTCCTTTTTTTAAATGTTTATTTTTGTGTGTGAGAGAGAGAGAGAGAGAGAGAGCGAGCATGTGCACAGGGGGGCAGAGAGATTGGGGGCGGGGGGTGGGCAGAGGATCTGAAGCGGGCTCTGTGCTGTTAGCACTGAGCCTGACAGGGGGCTCGAACGCACAAACCGTGCGATCATGACCTGAGCTGGAGTCAGACTGCCACCCAACTGGACCACCCAGGTGCCCCGGCGTTTTGCTTTTCTTAAAGGAGCAGAAGCCTGCCCATTCCTCATCATAGCTGCTGTGCCCGGCTAGATGAGACACCTTCTTCCCCCGAAGTGGCTCGGAGACTCTGTGCTAAAGGGAGCAGCCCCTCGTCCCGGGATTCCACAACCATTTGTTGTCGGGAAGAGTGAGCAAGACAAGCAAGTCCCCTTAAGGTTTAGCTGAGAACACTCTCAGGGGCCAGGAGGACCAGCGAGCAGCACCCTTCCTGGCTAACTGCTCCTCAGAACGTTATTCCCGGGACAGCAACCTTTGTAGAATAGTAAAACTTGACAGATGTTTGGCTGGGCAAGGTCCTGTTTTCAATTGTGCATTCTTTCCAATCTTTCCAGAAGGACGGCTAACCAGGCCACTTGAAATCCAACGCCGCAGAGATATTTTCTCATCAAACAATGGGCTCCATCTGAAACTGGCCACTTTGTTAAAAAATACTCTAAAAATATTTGGGATAATATCCTTTATCGGCTTGAAGTCTGTTCCTTCTTTTTTGCACTCGACAAATATTTCTTGCGCATCTGCTAAGCAGTGTTAGGCACTGGAGAAATACTGGGTGAGCAAGTTAAGGGCTGGTGGGGCTTCCGGGACAGCAGGAAAAAGTCCACAAGGAATAACAACAAAATGGGAAGAAAGTATAGAAGCTGGAATTTGGTAGGTGTGTGTCCTACGGAAAGTCTCCGTGAGAGAGAAGTCCCACTTCACATAATAGGGTCTGCACCCTGTTCGTGCTGTCCTATATGTATTTGTATGTATGCATATATGCACGCATCCTGGTGTGTGAACATGTATGTGTGTGCGTGCAGGGCACTGAACAAGGATCCATTCCGCTGCAGCCAGTGGCGGTGGGACCAGCTGAAAAGTCTACCGTATACACAAGGGTATTTGTTTCTTACAATATCACTCACAGCCCGCAAAGGAAAGGATGAGGGGATCGGCGGTTCTGCCACATGGACCTGAGATGAGACCGGCAGGGGAGGGGCGGGGCGGGGGCTCCGGGGGTAACGGTTCAGCCTGAGGCTGGTGTGGGAAGCAGATTAAAAAGCCCATTACTGAGCACCTGCTAGGGGGCCCTACAGGTAGGCCTTGAACGTGGGAGGCTGACAGTGTGTTTTCTCAACCAGTGATCGGGGCCACTTTAACATCCCACCTTCCCTGCTCTCTCAACTCCAGCTTCGCCTTATCCTGTCACATGAGTAAAACAAGCCTCAGATAAGAGTCACCGACAGAGATGCAAATGTCAGGATTCACACATTTGGGCCTGTTCAATTGTCAGTGATGGAAAACAGGCACCAACACCCAGTGTGGGTAATGGTATTGGGATAAGTCATTTCATACAATTTTTCTAAGTGGCAGATTTTGGCATTTATGGATCAAAAGTCTCAAAATGCTTATACCGTGCGGCTCTGGAATTCCAACTTGTTAAGAATTATGTACAGGGCAAGGATGTTCATCATAGCTTCGTAGCAGTGGGAAACTGGAAGCTAGTGAAAGAGCCAATAATCTGCATCTGGTTAAATAAAATATGGTACGTGTGCTTATTACATTACAGTTTCAAGCCGGCTAATGACACGTTTTAAAGTCAAACAAGGTTAAAAAAAAAAAAAACAAAAAAAACGGCACGTGCAGTGTGATTATAATTTTAAAAATTCTATACACAGACATGTATATATGAATACATGGGAAGGAAGACTGGATCCTTCCTACGTTCAAACAAAGAGACAAAATATTTTCACACATGCAAACATGTTTGTAAAAATCTCAGAGGAGGGGCACATTGCAAATTTAGCAATGATTGCTTCCGAGAACGGAGAGGGCGTGGAGCGTATACCTTTCACTCAATTTCTGTAGCTTGAAGGTGTTACAACCAGAACAACGTATTGTTGCAAGGCAACATAGGTTGGTGGTTAAACATGAACTTTGGAACCAGTTTGGAAACCGGCTGCCTGAGCTCAGATCCTCACTCTACTTTCCTAGCTGTGTGACTTTGGGCAAATTACTTAACCTCCCTGTGCCTCAGTATCCGCCACTGTAAAGCGGAAATAAAAGCCTTCTAGTATTCACCTCATAGGAGAGTTTTGACAAGTGAACAAGGAAAGATACATAAAGCACCGAGAACTGTATGTGACCAGCACAAGAGTCAGTCCTTAGAGAAAGGTTTGTTATTTAATATTATTTAAAGCTTGCATTGTCAATGGGGTGAGACCACCCACGAGGGGGGCAAAGATTACATGGTGTTGGATATTATGATGGCTTGGGGCCCTCCATAATACATAAACAGATACACAAACACTATTTGATGTATTATATTAAATTTCAAAACACTCAAATGATGCATACCACGGTGGTTTAGTTGTGTGTGTGTGTGTGTTGTGGGATTAGAATGATTTTTGTTGTCTTTTTCTTACTGGGAGACTAAGGACTGGAAACAGAAATGGGCCTGTGGTGCCTTTAGAATGAACAAATGAAATAAAGGTTTCTGGGTTTTGGGTTCGTGGCAGGGTTACGCTTCCAACGGTCGCTCAACATCGCTCGTCGATTGCACGCTCCCTCTGGAGCCCAGGATCCTGTTGGGTTCACCAGGGATGTGGAAACCCAGCTCCCGAGCTACAGCTGATGGCTATTTATGTTGTTTCTGGCTTGCTGACCCACGTTATATTTAGCATGATGTTCTTTCCCTTTCAAAAATATGGAAAGAAGCTAATTTTGTGCTCGGAGGATTTGGACCACATAGTTTCCAACACGTCCTTAAAACAGGGCAGCCTTGGCACGCAGACTAGGGTCCCAGCTCAGCCAGACTCATGGACCCATCGTGGCTCATGGTCAAGGCTGCCCTCAAGGATAAGTGAGTGATTCTACACCCGGGTGTTCAAGAAAAGTTGTTAACTACTTAAGAGAAGCATCTACCTGTTGTTACCTGGGGTGCTCAGGGCAGGCTGGGAAACAATTCTTCATACTAAAATCTTGAATTAAGGACCCACCTGTAAAAAAACCAGAAACACAGCTTTCTAAGTAAGTGGTGAGAATTTCTTCTCCTTTTTTTTTTTTTTTTTTAATTTTTTAAAAAAACGTTTATTCAGTTTTGGGAGACAGAGACAGAGCATGAGCAGGGGTGGGGCAGAGAGAGAGGGAGACACAGAATCCGAAGTAGGCTCCAGGCTCCGAGCTGTCAGCCCAGAGCCCGACGCGGGGCTCGAACCCACGAACCGTGAGATCATGACCTGAGCCGAAGTCTAACGCTTAACTGACTGAGCCCCCCAGGCACCCCAGCGGTGAGCATTTCAATTTGAGATGCTTTCTGGGTGGATGGGTATGCGTTTTCTTTGTTTTTTCTTGGGGAAGGGAGGGCATCGGTTGGGGTACCTGCAAGAAAGATTGTCCCCAAAGAAACCAAGACTCTGGACCAAAAAAGTGGGGCCGCGGAAGGATGACAGTTCAGTAGCTGCATTTACCAGACCCTTATGTGGTTTTATGTGTCTTACACAAGTGCTCTGGAGACTCCAAGAAGAGGAAACACTCCCCCAAGTCATTTTATGAGGAGTGTATAACCTTGATCCCTAAAGTAACTAAGGACAAGGCAAGAGAGGAAAATGACAGGCCCATCTGATCCACAAGCACACAAACAAAAATCCTAAACAAAATATCAGCAAATGGAATCCCACGATGTCTTTTTAAAAGCAGACAATTACATAATACATCACCATCAAGTTGGGTTTATCCCCAGAATGTAGGGTTGGTTCAACACGAGAAAACCGAGTGATGCCAGGCACCCGGAAAAAGCGTGAGCCACGACAGCATTATCCAGTGGAGTATTACATGGCCATGAACACAACCCGCAGCTACATGCACCGATGTGGCCCATTCTGGCAAGCGCGAGGTTGAACGGGAAAGCAAACCCGGCATGTTTCCATTTATGTGAAGTTCCGAGCGAGGCAAAACCAAACAACACGCGTCTATTTTTGTAATAAGAGGAAGAAATGCAAAGGTTGCCAAAACTAAAATTCAGGATCAGAGCGACCTCCCTGGAGGAGTGAGACACAGTGCCTGGGGAGGGTGAGAGAGAAGGGTACGTGGGTGTTTACTTATGACGTCATTCCTTAAACTTCATAGATATCTTATAGGGGCCTTTTCGATTGGTTGAATTATTTTGCGGTAGGAATTTCCAAAACCATCAACATTTCTCCCACACTCGTAGCATAAAATCCAAACTCCCTCGTCCCACCAGATTGGATTGGCTCCTGCCTCTCTCATTTCTTCTCTCTTGGCTCATCAACCCTCCGTGGCTTCTGTTCTGTTTTTCACTCACACCAAGCACATCCTGCCACAAGGCCTTTGCGCTTGGTCTGGCTACCTAAAAACAATTTTTTTTAATGTTTAGTTTCGAGAGAGAGACATATGGAGCGCAAGTGGGGGAGGGGCAGAGAGAGAAGGAGACGCAGAATCCGAAGCAGGTTCCAGGCTCCGAGCTGTCAGCGCAGAGCCCGACCAGGGCTCGAACCCACGTATCGTGAGATCATGACCTGAGCCAAAGTTGGCACTTAACCGACTGAGCCACCCAGGTGCCCCTGGTCTGGCTACTTTTTACTACTTCTGTCTCTCACCTCAAACTCCACCTCCTCTAAAAGGATATCCCTAACCACTCTGTATAAAATGCCCCTCCTTCACCCAGCTACTCTTAAGCCCCATGCTTGTTGGTTCCCTGATGACATTCCTTCCCATGGACGGATGACATTACCTCACCATTTAATAGTATTGTTTTGTTTTCTTGTAGGCTCCCTGTCTCTCCCACTGGAGTATAAACCCCCTGAAATAAAGCTCTTGTTAGGGAACCCTGCAGGTGCTTAATAACTAACTCTTCATTGAATGAATATCTCGCAAGTTAAAAAGTTTAACCAATGTCCCATATCAATTTGGGGAAATTCCTAGTCCACAGTTGGCACCGAGGGGGAGAGGATTCGTCAGAGCAACTTTCAGGAGTATCCCGTGCACAGACGGCTTGCCAGCAACATGGGAGAGGTGCCCAGTTAATTGTGATTTCCATTCTGACCCAAAGTGGTGACTCTACCAATGTCCCCTGGTGTTCCTAGGCAGGAGTGGGCAGGGGTGAGAGCCCTGAGCCTCCTTCCTTTTGGGCAGCCGCTGTCTTCCCTCCCACGAGCACCCTTGGCCCAACCAGAGCCAGCATGGATTTCCGGGGTGGGGGCGGATAGTCACAGCTCTGGACACTGGACGCCCCACTTGGCTGACACCCGAGTGTAGCCACCCCACACCTAGAGGGACTTGCTATGAGTCTGATATGAAGACAACACTTGGAATAAAATTGAACGAAAGAAAGGGAATAAAGGCTCTGCTCTGGCTGAAATGGAGCGAAGGGCCCCAAACGATGGTAGAGTGTTCCCTGGCCCAGTTCCCGCTGAACCCCAGAAATTCTCTGGAACGCAGTTCAGAAACCAAGGATCTGATCTAGACCCTTGAGTGGCCACAAAGCTTGCCCCCTGGCCCCAGAAGGAAGGCACAGCTCCAGCCCATCCAATCTTCCATGGGAGGGGATCTCAGTCCTGGCAGAGTGACCAGTTCCCAGGACAAAGAGCCTCCTTGACCAATCTCCCTGTGCCCTGAGCTCTTCCTGCCAAGCTGCATAATTGGGAAAGGGATCCCCAGCTGCATTCAGGGAACCAGGCCACATTCCCATCACAAAGGAAGAACTCAGTGGGGGCCCTCTGGGCCAAGTTTCAGCCCCTAGTCCCTTTTGTCACCAAGTTCCGGTCCCATGCAGGGGGGAAGGTTGGGGGGACCGGGAGGAGAAGGGCTCTGAGCCACCACTGCCTCAGCTCCCCTCCAGCCTGGGAGTGTCAGGCCACCTTCCTACCAACCAAGGTCAAAGGCATCAGGTTCCCATTCGTTCAGAGCATGTTCTTGTAGACTGAGCACTCAGGAAGAATGAAAGTCATGTGGCCAAAAGAGTCATAAAGGTAGAGGGGAGGGAAGAGGGTTGCCTGGGCCCCGAGAGAGCTGACTAAAGGAAAAGGTGCTAAGCAATCTGCAAGGCAGAGCCACAACTGTAGGAAGAGTAGTGTAAGTCCCAGCAGCAGCCATCCTTCAAGGAGCGAGGAGCCCACTCTCAGAATCTCAGAGAGGTTACATAATTCGTCTTAGGGCACACAGTGCTAAGCAGCAGGCGAGATTCACAATCAAATCCTGCTGACTTTGCCCATGTTCCTCCTTCCCTTGCACGACGCCGCTCCCTGGGCAGGGCAGGCGGGCCAGAAACGAGCACGGCAGTTTATTCTGGGAGATATTTCATCACAGAAGCACGAGGGGTAACAGGTGTCCCTTTCTTTTAAAATGGCTTTCTAAGGAATTTGCATCTGACAATTGCTGGGTCCCTATTGTGTGCCAGGGGCTCTGGGGGACACACGGATGTGTGAGATACTTTTACAGTCCAGCAGGAAGACAAGTGATGCTTTCTTATAGGAGGGAAGTCAGCATCAGGTAAGAGTGAACGTGGGTCGGGTGCCGACTCTGTGCCAGGTCCTCTGTCCAGCTCCTTCCGCGTACGATCACCTGATCGTTACTATTTCTATTTTACAGATAAGGACACAGAGGCTCAGAGAGGTATAGTGACCTGTCCAAAGTTACACAGCTAGTATACAAGGCAGGTATAAGGCACGTCTGATTCTAAAACCCATAAATCACAAGGCAGTACTGATAACATGGGGCACAGGGAACGAGCCTACAGAAGGGGCAAGAAATTACCTTTGAGGGAGGTGGGGGAAGGAAGATCCAGAAGCTTTGCAAGGCCTTGAGGTGTATGTAAATTTACCTTGGGTGGAGTTTGGGGGTAGGAGGGGATTAAGGGCGATCTGTGGGGAGGGTTCAGTCTGAGAAACTGCACAGAGATGGGAGAGGGGACGGTTCCCAGAACCTAACACTTGCTGCACTGAAAAGAGGCAGTTTTCCCCTCCCCAGTGGAAGATCTTGGGGAATTTTTTTAAAAAAATGTTTATTTATTTTTGAGAGAGAGAGAGGGAGAGAGAGAATCTGAAACAGGCTTCAGGCTCTGAGCCCGACGCGGGGCTCAAACTCACCAACAGTGAGATCATGACCTGAGCCGAAGTCGGTCGCTTCACCGACTGAGCCCCCCAGGCGCCCCAGATCTTGGTGAATTTTATAAGACCTGACATCTCCAGTCTCCCCGCTAATCCATTTAAATATCGGCGCCTGATCCTTAATCGGAAGATAAATTCATTCTGAAGACTCCAGGAGCCATAAACAGAAGCAGTGAGTTAAACCAGGTATCTAGTCTTTGGGAGCTTGACAAGGTGTCTCTCTCTAAGCAAGTGGCTGGCGTGTGACCCTATTTACAAGGCTGGCTGGCACCAGGGAGCCAGTCCCGAGGGCTCCGGCCACATTCGATATTTCTTGGGAAATGTGACCTCGCTGTGTGTTTCCCTGCCAGGACAGAGTCTGGTGCCCATGAGACGCAGGGCAGGAAGCAAGGCTCCCATCATCCTCAACTCAGTGAGTCTGACACCTTGATCCTCCTCCAGGCTCTGGGGCTGGGCCGCCAGTGGCCTCCCTCTCTGGAGAGCAAGGCCGAGCACGGGCACTGACCACCCCGCCCGGGCCCAGCATGCAGCCAGCTGCAGCCACCTGTTACTATTTCCTGGGCTCCTTCGGGCTCACGCGAAGCGCTCTGCGTGGGTTGAACTCATTCATTCCGCCCAAGCATCGTATGAGAGAGGCGCTCTTATCCCCACCTTGGTCCGTGTCATCGCTGAATGCACTGAGGCACAGAGAGGTTGAGAAACCTGCCCCGGGTCTCACAGCATGTAAGTGGGGGTCCTGTGCGCAGCCCCTCCTCATCCTCGAGGCAATAGGACACCAGCCTTTCTGCCAAGTCACCAAGACAGGACCTGTTATCATCCCACCAGTGAGGCCAGCAACAGGTCATTCCCCAGAGACAGGGAGCCCCTGCGACTCCGCTGCTCGCTTAGTGTGCTGGCCAACCCGGGCACCACGTGGACATAGCCTATGTCCTTGTGCGGGTCATTTTGGACGCTGACCTGCTTCATTCGTTTCTCCTCCCCAAGAGGCATTTTGCAGCAAAAAGTAGGCAGAGGGGAGAGCTTAAATCAGGGACTGCAGAGACTGTTTCCGAGTATCGAGCGCTCCCAGCACGCACTGGGCTTCCCAGGGTGGACTCTGGGCCCCAGGCCGTGTTCCCATCTCGGCCCGGCGGCTTCAGTCACCGAGAGGCCTCCTCTCATCACCGTCCGCTTTAGCTGTCTCACTGGTCAGGGAGCCGGATGGGGATGGAACTCATGGGTTGTTACGCGTTACGGGCTCAAAGTTTGGGGGTATAGGTATTTATTCATTCGCTCAACAAAACATTAACTGGGCATCTACCACGTTCCAGGGCTTGCTGTAAGTGCTGGGGATAGAGGAATGGCCAAAACAGACGGAAGGCCCTGTCCCCGGAGAGCTCACGGACAACCACCTGTCTGGGAAAACCCCATCCCGTGCTAGATGGGAAGACAAGCTGAGAACAACGACACCCGCACCTGACACGGAGGCCGGTGGTAAGGGGTGCTGGGCGGGGGGCGGGGGGACTTTAAATGTGGTGGTCAGGGAGCACAGTGACTGAGAGAGTGTTATTTGAACAGGGCTTTGAAGGAGGCCAGGGAGGGAACCATGTGGCTATTTGGGTGAAGGACATTCCAGGCAGAGGGAACCAAAGTAAAGAGGCCCCGAGGCAGGAGACTGTCTGGCTGTTTCCAGGGACAGTAAAGCTAGATAATCAATGAGTGACTGCATTAAGGGTTTTCCTGCACCTGGTGACGGGCAGAGAGGAACTGCTCCGGGTGTGTTAGCGGTCATTTCCAGCCTATAGAGGAAGTGAGCATCCGTCATTTTTACAGAGGCCCGGAGGGGGTGAGAGGCTAATTCAAGGCCATTGGAGTTGGGGGCAGAGAAGAATCTGGGGTTCAGCTCGGGCCTATTTGCCACTCACCCCTCTGTGTCTCTCAGAATTTGGGAGAAGGCATGTAGGAGGCTGAATGATGACCTCCCCCCCAAATATCCCAGTCCTAATCCCTGGAATTTGTGACTGTTAACTTTAGGTGGCAAAAAGGACTTTTCAGATGTGATTAAGTTAAGGGGCCTGAGATGGGGAGATTAGCCGGGATCATCCGGGTGGGTCCAATTTAATTACAAGTGTCCTTACAAGAGGGAGGCAAAAAGGTCAGAGGAGGAAGTGAGAGATGTAAGGTCGAAGCAGGGGGCTGCGGTGATGAGGGTATCACTTTCTCCCCTCTAGCCTCCAGAAGGAACCAGCCCAGCAGACCTGCTGACTTTAGCCTGTGAAACTGACCGCAGGCTTCTGGCCTTAGCAAGAGAGTGAATCTATGTTGTTTTTAGCCACCAAGTTTGGGGTCATTTGTTACAGCAGCCACGGGCAATGCACGCAGGGCACACCTTCCCCCGGCACCTGCTAATTCTCAGACCTTCTCTCGTCCAGCGGCTCATTTAATCGGACACAGTTCCTTGATCCTGATAAAATGGACCCCTTGGTGGATTTTGCACCTCTTCCTCGCGTGGCCAGGCTGGACGGAGGAGGGCTGGGCAACCCGGCCCTCCTGCACCGCATTTACATTTTAACCAGAGATTTCTCCGGAGGCAAGCCTGCACTCGTTCTGACTTGGCCGGGGTAAAAACTGCGGCAAAGGCATGCGTCCTCACGCTGTATCAGCAGGCACCCGCTCTCCTGGTGGCCCAGTTCCTAAGCCCTCAGGACAAAGCTAGCCAGGCGTTTATTTTATGTGGTCCTTACGTGGGGGTTTCTAACCCAGACTGGAGGTGTGTAGAGAGGACAGGCAGACCGTTGCAGGCCGATGGATGCTGCAGAAGCAAAGCCCTCCCTGTTCCCAGGCCTTTATCAGGGCGGCCCTTGATTGGGGAGGGCAGGACGCAGTCCGAGAGCGGTCATCCTGCCCATATCTGGACATTTTCTTTTTTAGCCACAGTGATGCCTCTTCCACAGAAGCGGTTCCCAAACCTTCTGCCAAGCGCCTTTCTGGAATTCGCTCAAGCTTGTCCAGCCCTCTCCCAGCCCTCTCTTCCCTTGCTACCTGTGATTCCCACTGAAAGCCCCCCAGCCAGACCTGCTTTCTCCAGCCCCGGCCTCCTCCTGCTTCCAGTTTTCAGGATGTCACTAGTCACACCAGATTCTTTTTCCACCTGTCACCTCCTGGGATCATAGCGGCAACAGTGAACGATCCCCTAAGCATTTACCAAGTGCCAGGCCCGGTGCTGGGTGCTTTCCGTGCATTTATTGTTATTGCTATTGATTGTATTTAGACAATTTAATATATCATATTTATTACTTAAAATAATTATTTTTAAAACTTATTATTCATGATCACATTAAAAAATTTTTTTTAATGTTTATATTTATTAAAAAATTTTTTTTAACATTTATTTATTTTTGAGAGACAGAGACAGAGTGTGAGCAGGGGAGGGGCAGAGAGAGGGAGACACAGAATCCGAAGCAGGCTCCAGGCTTTAAGCCATCAGCACAGAGCCCGATGCGGGGCTTGAACCCACGAACCATGAGATTGTGACCTGAGCCGAAGTGGGATCTTCAACCGACTGAGCCACCCAGGCGCCCCTTCATTATCACATTTAAAATGTCCAAGAACCCTGAGGAGAAGGTTTCTAGAGTGATCCCCATTTCACAGAGGAAGAAACTGACGTTCAGAGAAGTTGAGACACCTGCTCAAAGTCGTCCAGCGAATGGCACAGCAAAGATCTGAACTAGATACGTCTGAGCCGAGAGCTAGCTCACTCCACCACCTGCTGCCTCCCAGCACCCCACGTCCCCACCGGGAGCCCCCTCCCCACACCCTGGCTGCTTGGAGCCCTTCCTAGGCTGACCTCAGTCTCTGTGGTCAGGTGGTAGAATTCCTTGTTTCCCTTCGTGTTATTTCCCCTCCATAAAAACCAACTTCTCCCCGTGTGAGTCACTCGGCCCCCTGCAATCCTGATACTCATCTGGACATATTGTAAATAATTGACGCTGGAATGTTTAATCATAAAACTGGGGCTGAGGTTAAAACGGGGCAGCCCGCAGGAGATGGGGACGAGAATAACAGCTCACGGGGGAGGCGCGCTTTGTGGGGCTTGGCACCTCTTTCACGTTGGGAGAGGGAGTGAGAACGACCCTCGGTCGAGTGCTCACCCACCTCCACGAGCGGGCGTGCTCCCCAACATCGTTTGCCTTGTTGCTCCCAGCAACCCGGGAGGAAAGCGCTACCCCCACCATCCCCCTCCGCCGAGAAGTCAGGGCACAGCCCGCGCACGGGGCGGGGCTCGATCCCCTCTGTCTGGCGGCAATCAGAACAGAGAGAATCGACCTCACAAGGTTGAGGAGTGAGTGTTTTATCCACCTTAGGTGAACAGAGCTAGCTAGGTATACAGTAAGTGCCAAGACACGGCACAGGGATGATGGGAGGGATGACATTTGGATTCTACACTCGCCACCACCTGCTCCCCCAGGTTGTAAGGCCTCCTGGGAACTGAAAAAGACTCACTGTGCTTCCTTGGCAGCCAGCACGTGACGTTGAAGCGGCCTCCTCCTGGACAGATAAGCCCCGATGAAACTCCCGAGGCGCAAAACCGTTTCTGGGGGGCGCCAGAGGGCACGCCTTGGCTGCCCTTCCTCCCTGCTGTTCTGGTCTGTAAACGCCAGTCGGGCCCCCCGCTCACGTGCTGGAAAAGGCGACGACCTCCTCGGGATGCACCAGAGCCAGCTGGCTGGAGCCACACGTCACCTGGAGGGCACAGCTCACCTCCAAGCTCAGTTCACCTGATCTTTTCTTCTACCTGTGCTGGAGGGCGGGTAGTGCCGACTCACTGGCCGGATATCCTCAGTAGGGTGGTTTTGTTCGGGCGGTTCAGGGTTCCGAATATCCACTCTGTCCTTCCTCCGCTGTGAGAAAACTCCTGATGCTCAGTTTTCCAGGGCTTCCCAGAATCCAGACCATTACCCAGCCTCTTGAGAGGCTCGCCGGGCCACATGACTAGGTTCCACCCAATGGGACATAAGCAGATGTGTGTATCAGGGGAGGGGGACGTTCAGGAAGCGTTCTTAAGTAGAAGGGACATCTCCCTCTCTCTCTCTCTTTTTTGCACCTTCCTCCTTCTTACTGACTGTGGTGTAGATGTGATGGCCGGAGCTCAGCAGCCATGCTGGAGCATGAAGTAGAGGATGGCAGAACAATGAGAGAGAAGGAGCCTGGGTCCCTGGTGATTGCTGAGCCACCCTCCCAGCCCCAGACTGCTGAACTCTGGACTCTGTTTACATGGAAGAAAAACAATGGTTTATTCTATTGAACCTATTGTTATGTAGGGCTTTTCTACACCTACACCAGCCCGGGCCGGGCTGAATAGTAACAGTGAATTTGTTTTTATTTATAAGCCTAACAGCTAAGCCAACGACAGTGCCAAAAACTCCACCTATAGAGTTTATTTAATCGTCACACGAACTCCAAGGGACAGAGGGTATCGTCCCATTTTACAGATGAGGACACTGAGGTCTTGCCTAAAGCCATACGGCAGGTCTGACTCCACTCTCCCATCCTGCCATTAAGCAAAGATAACCAGAGGGGAAGTATGGCCAGCAGACTCGTAAAGTGGCCTCACAATCCATACCTCCTGGTGTTTATGCCCTTGCGTGACTCCTCCACTTGAGTGTGGGAGGAATCTTGGTTTGCTTCAGGCCAGTAAAATACAGCAAATGTTGGGATGACGGTTATTATGTGAGATTATATCACGAAGGACTGTAATGCCCACCTTGCAAGGAGACCTTCTCTTGCTTATTGACTTTAATAAAGCGAGTAGACATTTTAAGGGAGGTCCATTTGGCAAGGCCTTGAAGTAGGCTCCCAATGACAGCAGCAGTAAATGAGGCCCTCGGTCCTACAACTTGAAGGGAGCAATTCTGCCGCCAACCAAGACAGCTTGGAAGCGGGCCCTTCCCCACTCGAGCCTCCAGATGAGAACCCATCCCTGGCCCACACCTTGACTGTGGCCTGGCAGAGGACCCAGCTAACCTGTGCCTGGACTCCGCACCCACAGAAACTGTGAAATACAAAATGTGAGTTATTTTACGCCACTAGGTTTGTGGTAATTCGGTATAAAGCACTAGACCAAGAGGGGAACTTTTGTTGCCAGTGGGCTCTGGCGAGATTAGGGGAGGTCAGTGAAGGAGCCCATCTCCTGGAGAAAGGGGCGAGGACCGGAAAGGGTGGAGAAGTCTGAAAGTCAGGTCGAGAGGCTGGCAACAGTGGGAGCGAAGCCTGGAGGCTGGCTGTGGGCAGATGCGACTGTGAGATAAAGGCACGACGTTCCAGAACCAGACCTGGGCCACAGAGCCACGCGCGGATCAGGAAGGGGGGCGGGGGGCGATGGACGCTCAAGGCAGGACTCTGTATGACTCCCGGCTCTTCCACTCAACTAGCTGATATCCTATAGAGGCTCGGTTTTCTCATCTGTAAAATGGCTGTGACTATACCTTTCCAAAGGGATGACGCACAGAGAAAGTGCTTGTCGGTGGAGCACTGGCCTAAAAGCAACCTTCACAGGAATGAGGGGCACGAGAGACTCAGCGCGGGCTCTCTGGGCGCTCGAACCTCAAGAGGGGAAAGAAACCAGTCTGGACGAAGAAGCGGAGAAGGGCTCCTCAGGCAGAGAGGCGGGGAGCGGGGATCACAGGGTCCAGAGGTTCCGGGAGGCGGTGCAAGGAGGGAGGGGCCGTGGTAAGCCTCACCACGTACCCTGGAGAGGCTCAGAGGATGCTGCTGTTTCACCTGGGCCATGACCATTCTCTATCCTGGTGGAACAGCACCCCGATTTTCCTGTGCCAGGACCTCCCCGCTCTCAGTCCAGTGTCTGGCCCTAACTCTGGCCACTGAGGGCATTCCCCACAGCAGGGACGGTTGCTGGGAGACAAGGAAAGTGGAGTGGGGGAGGGGAGAAGAGGGGACTAAAATACTAGCGACGATCATAAAACGGGAGCGTGGCCTCACGTGGCCACTGAAGACGGTGTGGCACAGGTGAAGGGCTGGATTGACCCAACCTCCTGAGCCGAGGCCCAGCCCCCTCCGCCTGCCACCCCACAAAGAGACACGCTGGGTCCCTAATCCTGCAACAACCCAGCCGCAAGGAGCCGCAGAGCCGAGAGCGGCCAGTATAACCCCAAGCTGGACATTAGCGGGGATGGACGATGGCTGCTGAGCTCCACGGGGGGGTCATGACACCAGCCGCACCCAGGTCGCTGTCTGGATGGGCGTCTGCCGTATCCAAGAGCCGCACTGTCCAATACAATAGGCACGGCCACACGCGGCCGGTGAGCTCTCGAAACGCGGCCGGTCTGTACTGAGATGTGCTGTCAAAGTGTAAGCTACAGACACCAGATTTCAGAGACAGAGGAGGGCAACGAGATTATCTCGTTAATATTTTTAGTCAGTTTCGTGTTGAGGTGATAGGTGTATCAAGTTAAATAAAACTGATGATTTTCACCTGTTTCTTTGGACTTAAAGAACAATGTGGTTACAGGAAACTGAAAACGACACCTGGGGCTTGTATTCTAGCTCTAGGGGATGGTGCTGTGCTGGAATATGAGTTCTCCAGGGCGGAGACTTTGGTCTGTTTTGGTCACTGCTTTCCCTCTGTCCTAGAAGAGGCCTGGCACGTGCAGGAGGAGCCTCATAAATGCTGAACGAACGAACGAATGAATGAATGAATGAATGGCATGACAGAGTAGTATCGTGGAACATACAGGATTTTAGAGTCTGTCCAACCTTTGTTTAATTCTGTGTGCCTCTGGCAATGCCCTTCACCTCTGTGAGCCTTGTTTTTCTCTGTAAAAGGCAGATGCTGGGGGCGTCTGGGTGGCTCAGTCGGTTGAGCATCCGACTCTTGATGTCGGCTCAGGTCATGATCTCGTGGTTTGTGGGTTCGAGCCTCGCATGGGGCACCGCACTGACAGCGTGGAGCCTGCTTGGGATTCTCTCTCTTCCTCTCTCTCTCTCTCTGTCTCTCTGCCCCTCCCCTGCTCAAGCTCTCTCTCTCTTTCTCTCTCAAAATGAATACATTAAAAAAACTTAAAAAATTAAGAGAAAAGGAAGATGCTGCTTTCAAGAGTCTGGTGACACAACCTAAGCCAGCTCTGGTACAGGACTGGCACACTGTTAGCTGAGGCTGTCGGCGGGTGTGGAGGCCCGAGGGCTCTGTCGGAGAGCCACTGCTGTGTGCGGTGCGTGAATGATAAACCCAAGTTAGGCTCCAGGCTGTGGCCTCCAGCAGCTGCTAAGAGGTTTATCCCCAAACAGAAGTGCCTCCCCTATCGATCCCGTGGCTGGGAGCGCAGCGGGTTTCCCCATCCAGGCAGGCACCTGCAGGTTTGAAGAGGGAAGCCGAGAGCCGGCGTCAGGAGAGGCACGCACCTTGGGCGTCTGCGTGGGCCGTGATCGAGAAACCCCCAGAGAGATGGGACACGCTGTTCTGTGGGGCTTCTCAGGGTCTCTTCCAGAGGAAAAACAAATGGCTAGTGAAAATATGCCTGCATTTCAGACACGCGACACGGGAACACAGAGGGACAAGGAGGAGGGAGTCGTGGGTGTACTAACACCTAGCGGGGGGGCTGGGGGTAGGGGGGGGCTCTGGGGGCCAGTGGGAGACTCTGGACCTGTGACTGTTCATCACCGGCCTGCCAATGCAGGGGCAGATCTGAAAAATGACCAACGACCCTCTCCTGAGAAGGGCTGTATTCGTTTCCTGTTGCTGCTGTGACAAATCACCATAAACTTAGAGGCTTAAAGCTACGCCAATTCACCCCCTTACAGTCGTGGAGGCGAGAAGTTCTAAATTGACGGTGTCGGGGCGCCTGGGTGGCTCAGTCGGTTGGGCGTCCGACTTCAGCTCAGGTCACAATCTCACGGTCCGTGAGTTTGAGCCCCGAGTCGGGCTCTGGGCTGACAGTTCGGAGCCTGGAGCCTGCTTCAGATTCTGTGTCTCCCTCTCTCTCTGCCCCTCCCCCATTCATGCTCTGTCTCTCTCCGTCTCAAAAATAAATAAACGTTAAAAAAATTTTTTTAAAAATAAAAAAATAAAAAAATAAAAAAATAAAATGACGGTGTCAGCAGACCTGCCTTCCCCCAGTGGATTCAGGAGAGAATCTCTTTCCTTGCCTTCTTCAGCCCCTGGAGGCTGTCCACACTCCTTACCTCCTGGCCCCCTCCTGTCTTCACAGCACTCCCCGGCCATCTGTCTCCATCACCACACCTCCCTCTCTGACACCCCTCACCCCTGCCCCCTCTTACAAGGACTCTTGCGACTACAGTATGCCCCCCCCCTGGGATAATGTGAATCTGCAAAGGCCTTTGATCACGTAAGGTAACATTTATCACAGGCTCTGGGATTAGGTGGACATCTCGGGGGTGGGGGGACATTATTCGTTAATGAATGTGTTATCCAGCCTACCGTAAACGCCCTCGGCACAATCCTGTCCAATCTCGGGTTCACTGGCCTTCCAGGACTGTCCTCCAGGATAAGAAGCCCCGCTCTGGTATCTCACAGCACGGCTCTTGGAACCCCAGGGGTACCCGGCTATAGACAAGGCACGTCAGACGCAAACTGCAGGATTATACATTTTACAAAAGGGCCTTTTGTTTTCAAAAGCATGTGTCTTTAAATCACGATAAGAACTGCTAACGTGCATTGCTTACTCTGAGCCTGGATTATCTCACTGAATCTTCACAAAGAAGCGGCCACCATCACCCCCACGTTACAGATGCGGACACTGAGGCCCGGAGAGGTTACATAACTTGCCCAAAGTCTCATGTTAATAAGTAGCAGAAGGAGGCTGTGAACCAGATGCTCTGAGTCCAGAGTCCCTCTAAAATCCTGCCTCTCATCTGCTCCCAAGCCAGGCTTTGAAAGAATAATGAGTTTTTAAAATGTCTATACAGTGCTTGTGTGGACAAGGCCCTCCTTTGTCCACTGTCCGCAGCCACGGTTTGGGGTTGCCGATGGAAGAGAAATGGGGGGGACTTGGGTTCGTCCCCCGCCACTCGGTGACAAAGACAAACACCAGCGTCTTCAGTAACCTGCTCGGAAGCCGAGGGTCAGGGCTGAGGGCTGACCTTGCACCTCTCCGCCACCCGGGCTCGGCCCTGTGACCCGGGGCTTCAGGCGGCTGGTCACATGTCCCAGGACTGTGTCCCTTTCTCGGACGCCACAGCACCGTGTTGGGGGTTGCAATTCCTTCCTGGCACGAAGCTGGACACTCGAACGTCATTTTTGTAATCATCCAAACACTCCCTGGCGGCCCCCTCTTCCCCACTGTAGAGCAAGGAAGGGGGGCTGAGGTTGGTGAGCAGGTGCACACTGCTCCAAACTGGCGCTGTGCGCATTCGGACCCGGATCATCTGCCTGGAAGCCCCACAGCGGGTGTCCCCCGTCTCCAGTGCATCCGCGGGTGTCCCTGTCGTGTTCCCACCCCTTAGGCCGGGAGCTATGCCAGATGGTCTCTACCCTGCAGGGGGCCCAGGCAGTGCAGGACTTTATGACCCCGATTCACCAATCAGTGGAGGGACTGTAACCACACATCTGGGCATAGGATTACTAAAGCAAAGGTAGCCAGAGGGGGGAGGCACAGCACAAGTCAAGACTGCTCTCCGAGTCAGGAGAAACGTCCAGGCTGAACAATAACAAGGACAATGACTAACAATAATGATGATGACCCTGAAGATAAAGTAGCCCCTGTCTCCTGAGTACCACCCACAAGCTGGGCTAGGCTGGGGGATGCGCCGGGGAGGGTGGAGCCTGGGGGGGGGGGTGGGCAGGAGCAAGGCTGCGGACCCCTGGCTCCTGGCAGTCTCCCCACAAACATTAACTGGGCGCCCACAAGTGCCGAGCAGAAGTCCAGGTGCTGGGGGACGAGCACACAGGCCCTCTCTTTACAAAAATCCAGGATCAGGTTGGAAACTCCCAAACAGGTAATCGAGGGTTATCTATGATTATCACAAAAGTCTCTGCAGGGACCCTTTAAACGAGGCCCTGCTGTGCTCTCCACAGCGCCAAGTTGTCCAGAGCCTGTCGCACAAGTCACTCCCAAGGAGTGTCCCCGGAGGTCTGGGGACCGGGCTACGCTGGGCCGCGGGAGCCAGGCTGCCCAAGGCCACCTGGACCAGGACGCAGGTGCCATGTGGTCAGGCGGGTGCTCCTCCCGGCCCTAAGTCTGGGCGCGACCAAGCCTGGCCAATCAGATCTTCCCATTTCTCAAAGGGCGGGGCCTGGGCCAGCCAGGACCAATGAGACTTAATTCTTCCTGGTTGAGGAAATGCCCTTGAGGGGAACCCCCAGCTGGGCCCCTTCCTGGCTGGGTTTGCCAGAGGGACTGGAGGTAGCTGGTGGCCATCTGGTCCTCCCCTTTGGGGGGCGGGGGGTAGGCTGCTCCAGGAGGGAGCCAGCGTGGAGGAAATGTGAGCGGAGGTGGACGGTGAGCCCGATGCCAGAATCCATCCAGGGGGACCTTACCGATGTTTCAGTTGGATGAACCCAGATAAATCCTCTTGCCTAATAAAACAATAAAATAAATAACTTAAAAAAAAAAAAAGCCCCCAAAGCAAAACCAAACTGGCCAGTTGCCCCCATTCTTCCCCTTTCTGAGGCAAGTTTGGTGCCAGCGAGTGAGCAGGGATCACCGCCCTCCCCGAGGCCCCACCCCCCTCACAAGTGCTCTCGGATCGCCAAGTCAGGCCCCGAGCACCTGCAGAGGGAGGCGTAGGCGTTCTGGAACACACGGTCAAGAGTCAAGGTCTGCTTGCAGGTGATAGGATCGCCTTCCTTGGTGGGGATGTTTTGAGGAGTCATCCTCAGGGTCACTGTCAGGGTCACTAAGACAGCTCTCTGGCCTTGGCAGTGACTAAAGAAGGATGTGATCCCGGGACTGAAAGCTGGCAAATCTCTCCCTGGGCCACACTGCCCTCCAACATGCCACCCCGATAGATGCTGTCATAAATCACGAGGTCGGGAATGCCTCTAGGCCGTTAGCAGGAATTACAAGGCAGAGAGGAGAACCAGGCCTGCCCTTGGAAACTTACCAAGGTTGTCATGCACATCTAGCGAACGGATACACACACAGGAAGAAAGAGGGAAGCGGGCACCGACCGAGCCTGTAGGGACGGGCAGACGCATCCAAGGGGACGCCATCGCTCTACCCTGTGGGCCGGGCACTGTGCCGGGCACCGAGAGGGCGGTCAGCGGCACTCTGCCCTCAGCCTCCCGCAAGCCCAAGAGGGCGGAACAGAAGAAATATGAAGGGGGGGCAGGGGGCAGTGGGCAGGTAGAACAATGAGGCACAAAGGACCCAAAGGAGGGAAAAGTGAGCAAAAACGGAGTGACCCCCGTGAAAGCACAGGAGGAGGAAGAAAGGCCACTAGAGTCAGGGGCAAGGAGGACCCGGCCCCTGACAGGCAAGGGGGTGGTTGGGGAGACTGCTGGGGGGGGTAGGGCGCAGATACAGCACCGGGGTGTGGGTGAATTTTTGGAAGCGGGGTGAATCCCGTGCTGGGTACCCACTGGGCAGCTCCTGCCTCTCTGGTCAAACAGCCAGGCCTTTGTCCTCCGGCAGCTGTCACAGGGGCGGGCCCAGCATATGCTCTGTGTGCACAGGTAGGCCAGCGGGCACAGAGGACTCCAGACCCCGCCTGCTGGGCAAACATCTGCCACCCCACATTCGCCGCAGTGGCTGCTGAGCACAAAGGGGACCCAGCAAGCAAGTGGGGCCCTGGGGAGAGGCCGCACCCTAGGATGGCCCCCCCCTCCTTCCCTTAGGTCAAGGCCAACCTCCCCTGGACGTGGACCATGAAGGCCTCCTCCGTGGCCTCCCTGCCTCCTGGCCTGCCCTCTCTATGCTGCTTTTAGGTGGGTCTTTCCAAAAGGCAAATGTGATCATACCACCCTCAGTCAAGATCCCTCCATGGCTCCCCATCACCCTCCTGGCCCCTAGCACCTGCCTGCCGCTCCCCCCAGGCCCGGGCTGATTTCCATGCACTTTCCACACACAACCTCATTTCATCCTCCCGACACCCCTGTGTCTCACCCCATTCCACAGACAGCTGAGGGTGGGAGAGGGTAAGTAACCCGATACCCAGCTTCCCACCTTGGCAGAGTCACCGTCCTCATCTGGGCTCAAAAGCCAGCTCAGCTGTGACTGCTGGCTCTCTCTCGTCCTTCCCATCGGCCCCTGTCATCCCCAGGTCCATCTCTTCCTTCTTTTCTGTTTCTTTTCTACTCCAGGGTAGAGCCTGACACCTCACTGTCCCTACCTGGCTTCCTACCCGCGCGGTCCTTCGTTTCTGTCCAACCCATCCAGCATGCTGCTGCCATTTTGATCCTCCAGAAACGGGTTTTTTCATCCTGTCACTCTCTCGCTCAGAAACCCTCGGTGGCTCCCCATTGCCAGAGGATCAAAGACCGAAGTCCTTAGCTTGGTGTTCAGGCCCTTTTGCCCAGCTCGAGGGGTCCGGGAAACAGGTGAGGAGCCTTCCCAAGGAGCCAACCTGAGGCATCCTGGCCTCGCTAGGGGTTCTTCCTCTCCCTGCTGGCCTGCTGGGGCAGGGAGGGGCTGGCTACCGCAGACCATAGCTGTATTTCAGACACTGAGGTCCTCGTGGCTGCCAGAGCCGACCTCCCTGGCCTGTGGGGTCCTTGCCTGGGGTTTTCCAGGGGCAGGGAACACTTATTTCCACTTTGGGGGCTCCGTGGGGCCTCCTGAAGGACGGGAGCATGGGGACAGGCGGGTGGTCACAGCCTCAGCACTCTGAATCTGAGACTCCGCACGGCTGTGGGGCTCCACGGGCAATGGGGTTACCGCCTTTCCCTTCTGCCACAGAAGGGCATCAAAGCAAAACAAAACCCAAACAAAAAGTATCTTCTCTTCTCCTACTGCCGTCTAGTCATGGCGGAAAGGTTCGTGTGACAGTAAAAACAGTAGGAGAGAATCTTGGGAACACAGGGCATGCCCTTAGATGACATCGATTTTTATTTGGGGAAAATTTAATACACTGTCCTTCGTCTTCTAATTCTGCTGTGAATTGATGAAGGGATTCTCACCCACAGGCCAGAGTCTACATGCAGCATTTAGAAGCTACAAGGCTAAATTATGTCTCCCTCGTCAGCCATTGTAACCAACCTCTCATATGGATGTGACCAAGGGAAAAAAAATCAGAAACATACACTGTTACCACGCATCGCATTAAAAATCTGAGATTAAAATCCCAATAAATTAAGAAGAGACAATTTATTATAAAAGGATTGTCCCACTTACAAGAAAGTCTCAGGCCTCAGTTTTCCCATGTGGGAAATAGGAGGTCGGGTGAGACTATAGATTATCCCCAAATTTCTTCTGGCACTGAAATGCTCAGATTTCCTAAATTAGTCCCTGGTAAGAGAAGGCCTGTATCATAACGATATGCAGGGTTTTTGTTTGTTTGTTTGTTTGTTTGTTATTATTATACTTTTTTTTGGGGGGGGGAGGGGCAGAGAGAGAGGGAGACACAGAATCCGAAGCAGGTTCCAGGCTCTGAGTTGTCAGCACAGAGCCCAACGCGGGGCTTGAACTCACGAACCGTGAGATCATGACCTGAGCCGAAGTTGGACGCTTAAATGACTGAGCCACCCAGGAGCCCCTATATGCAGTTTTTAGAAAGCTCTTTAGAGAAAAGAATTTCCCAAGTTTTAGAGGAAATAGGTTTTAGGCTACTTGCCCATCTCCTGGCCCCTCTGGCTGGGCTGTGACCTTCATCTTACGGTGAGAGCAGAACAGATTCGGCAAAACAGATGCCCCCCCCCCCCCCCCCCCTAGAACCTCCCCCAGAACCTCCCCCATGTTTTGAACACTTGCCTCAAATGTACGGGAATCTGCGTATGTGCACAGAATAGCGCCTGGACGGCTACGTAGCAAACCCAGCGGTTATCTTTGGGGTGTGGGTGGGGTGACAAAAGGGGGCGATGTCCTTCAGACCTCCTACAGCCTCTGCACCAGGCTTTCTCCACCTCAGCGCCGCTGACGCGCCTGGCTGATAATTCTTCGTCGTGGGGGCCATGCTGCGCATGGCAGGATATTTAACAGCATCTCTGGTCTCCACCCACTAGCTACCAGTAGCACCTCAATCCCAGCCGGGACAACAAAAATGTCTCCAGACTTGGCCATGTGTTCCCCGGTGGTGGGAGAGGGGAGATGCCCCTGCCAAGAACCACTGCTCTTATGATTGGTTTAAGATTTTTGTTTTTAAAAGCAGCGTGTGCAGTACGTTTTATTAAGATGATTAAGGATATCTCCATTCAACACTCTGGCAGGTGTTCTCAATTCTCTTTGCCCTAAGACGTCGAATGCACCCACGTCCACATACACCGACACCTACTTCCGTCGCTGGAAGTATCCATTACCCGGATATCTACATCTGCCTCCTGCGTGGTCCCCCTGCTGCTGCCCTTGCCCCCATGGCAGCCACAATGAGCTTCCAAACGTGCCCTTGAGTATGTCACTCCACTGTCCAAACTTCCCACCTGCCCCCCGGGGCAGGCTGTCGTCTGGACCCCGGCCCCCTCTGCCTTCTTCCAGGCTCTGGCGGCTCACGGCGGGGTCCCCAGCTTCCCGGGCAGCCCTGGAGCTGGTTAGAAAAAGCGGAATCCCAGGTCCACCCCAGACCTCCTGGCTCATTTTCTGCAAGGGCATCGTCAAGTTCGAAAAGAGCTGCTCCAGTCTGCTCCTCCCCCCCCCCCCCCCCCCCCCCCCCCCCGCTCCGACCACCCTGCCCGTCACCACTGGCTCCTTCTCACTTTTTACTCACACGTCACTCTCATGGCGAGGCATTCCAACGTCTTCGATCGAGTAAGTTGCCTCATGTGATTCCCTATCTTGGCGCCCTGCTGGTTGGGGACACAGCTCTGAGCGCAGCCTGTAAGCATCTTGTTGGTTTACCCTGTGTTTTGTCTGTCTCTCTCCCCCGTATCCCACAGCCCAGAATAGGCTGAATGAGGTCAGGTGAAGGGAAGACAGAACCAGACACACAGAAGGCATTCTGCAAATATTTTGGGGATGAGCAAGAGTCACAAGTATTACACCCCTACTGCGTGGCAATACTTTGTTTTTCACATGGATTATCTTGTTTATTCTTCGTGAAACCTACGAGGTGAGATGGGTAGTATTTATGATAATCCCCATTTTGCAGATGAGGAAATAGAGGCACATGACACAAGGTCTCACAGCTGGTGGCAGGCTCCCCACCTGGAGCCGGGTGGGGACAAGGTCTGGCCCCACGATGACACCTGTCACCACCGCCCAATCCCACCTCCTCATTCCTAACCACAAAGCATCTTACACACGTACTCTCGGGGGCTCGACACTGAAAAGGATTTCCTAGTGAACAGTTCTACAAGATAAAGAATTCTGCTGTTGGGAAATCATCATCCCTTCATGTGCTTTCTGGGAAAATTACATCTTTGTGTTCAGAATCTGTTTACGCCGGGTCTGTCTCTCCAGATGGTCCCAAAGACTGTTGCTATAAACCATTTTACCTCCAGACACGAGTCCAGAAACAAACCCGACAGGGAAGACACAGGGATGTTCAAGCGAAGGAACAGTTGATATTTCGATGCCCTCTGTCCGGCGGGAGCACCTTCACCCCTTGTGGCCACCAGGCGAGTCACTGTTCGTCTTTGGACATCCATCCTTTTATGACCCTCCCTGTCTGCCCTCTCCAAGGAGCACCAGCCACGCCCCTTGTCACTCACTCAGGGCTGTACCAAGTACTCCCTCCACGGCAGCTCCGTGACCCTCCGGGCACTTATGACCTTGCCCGACCTCCCTGAGAGTGATGGCCATGTGTCCCCACGGCCTTATCATGGGCACAAGCTACCGCGTCTTCCCACTTCCGGAACCTTCTCACCGCACCACGCCCGCCATGTCCCAGGCGCTGTGCTAGGCTGTGCGCGGTAGTCATCCGTCTTAATTTAATCCTCAGGTCAGTCCTTTACGTGAGGGACGTGGGGTCTCAATTTTGCAAGAAAAGAGCCTGAAGCTCAGAGAGGTGAAGTGATTTGCCCAAGGTCACACAGCCGGTCAGTGAGAGACCCCCAAATTTAAACGGTTCAACTCGGAATGGGCCTGGCATACCGATAATCGCGTTAGGGAACACCAGGCACGGTGCCCACACCTTCGCTGCTCGATCTCACAACGGCCCCGTGGGGAGGGGGTACGATTGTGCCCATTTCACAGATGAGGAGACTGAGGCCCGGAGAGGCAGATGGGCATATATTCGAGTTCGCATAGCCAAGAAGGGAGCAGGGATTTGAACCCAGAAGGGACACGCCAGGCTTTGCTACCACTCTGCTTGAAGCCTACGGCGATCACACATTTTTTCGTCCATTTACCTATTTTTTTTTTTAAGTTTATTTATTTACTTTGAGAGAGAGAAAGAGACAGCACGAATGGGAGTGGGGCAGAGAGAGAGGGAGAGAGAGAGAATCCCGAGCAGATTCCACAGTGTCAGCACAGAGCCTGACGCGGGGCTCGATCTCACGAACCGGGAGATCATGACCTGAGCCGAAATCAAGAGTCGGACGCTTAACTGACTGAGCCCCCCAGACGCCCCACACATTTTTCACTGAGAAACCAGCATGCTCCAAATCTCATGCAGGCAGCCGGATATCACGGTTTGACTTTTGTCTTCAACCCAAGGGAGAGAAGCCTGAGAAACCCACGCTGTGGTCCCCAAAATGCAGGCAATCAACCGGTCAATCAATCAATCACACAGACTCAACACACAGAAGGGTGGCTCGTCCGCCTTGAGCACGGTCTTGCTGAGCTCCGGTCTCAGAGCCAGCTCGGTGTGGCGGGAAGCCTGCCCTTCGTTTGGCCGTGACAGCACCTGTCGGCCCCGCATCTCTCCCGATGGTGGAAACAAGATGGTCAGGAAACAGCTTGGGATGAAGGTTTTGAGTGTTTAAAGTGAGAGAATCCGAGAGCGGGTTTAATCGCAGACCTTCAGATTCAACTGGACGTGGTCCAAAAAGGCTTTTTGCCGCCCCGGAGTCTGTCCTGGGGCCTCCTCGAAGGCCTGGAGGACAGCTTTCCAAGCACCTGCAGCCTGGAGCACCCCCCCCCACCGCCCCCCAGCTCGGTCCTGAACCCAGAGGGGCTTGTGACCTTGCAGGTGACCGTAAATAAAGCTGATGGGTGACGGGCTTATCGGGTGCTGGGTGCCCATCTGTGTGCCGTATACCTACTGACTCTTTCATTCTTACAACCGCCTTTTATGGTCAGTATGAGCACCCCCATTTTACAGATGAGGAAACCGAGGTGGGGCAGCCACTTGTCCAAAGTCCCGCAGCTGGTCGAGCCGGGACTTGAACCCATTCTCAGAACTAGCACATCCAGCCTTCCTGAGGCAGGGCACATCTCTCACTCAACCAGAGATGGATTCTGATTCCAGGACACGGGGGTCTTCTGTAGTGATCCCCCCCCCCCGCCCCCCACAAAGCTGATGGCGGGCATGGCGCAGCGGGAGGCCTCGGGAGTGACGCAGCCCCAGGTTTTAATTCCAGCTGCTCCAGCTCCTGCCTGTGTGACTTTGGGCCACGGACCCGGCTTCTCTGAGCCTCAGATTGTGCTCTGTAAAATAGGGATAAGAATAGCACCTAACCCATAGGGTTATTAGAAGCGTTAAATTAGGTAATAATAATAATAATAATAATAACAGCCAACATTTACTACATGCTTCCCATGCTCAAGGCACTGTGAAGAAAGAGGTATTGCCATCCCCTTCATTTCACAGACGAGGAGCTCAGAGAGGCTAAGCCACTTGCACAAAGACACACAGCTAATTGCGGAGATGTGGGGACCTGAGCCCTGGCGGACTCTGAGCCCAGGCTCCTAATGACTGCATCCTCTTATATAGTTCAACATGGACACAAACCAATCGGCATGGTGTCTATAACACAACAGTTCTCCAACACAAGCCCAAATCGTGATTATCTGGAGGGTGGCCCAGAGAGGGCCTATCTAATTCTGCCCGATGCCCAGCATCTGGCAGACGTCTGCAGCCCCGCGTGGAGTCCTGCCCCCTGATCCTAGCATAGCAGACCCTGTGATGCCTGGCCGACAGCCAGGATCAGCCCGGTGACTGAGGGCGCTTTGTCCGTGGCTTAGAGCTGGTCTTGCCGATCATGGGGAGTCAGGCCCAGGGCCAGACTTTGACCCCAGTTAGGTTTATGCTAAAAAAAAACCCCAGACTAACAGTAAGTGCTTGACATCTTCAAAGACTCAACTGTCTTGGCCAGAAGAGACTTTTGCAGTTAGAGTCTGGGGGTGCCCATCCCAGGTTGGGGGGCAACGCTGTGCTACTGATTGAAATGCAGATGCCCTTAGGTCCCCTCCCAAGACCTGCTGACTCAGAGTTGTTGGGGCTGGGGCGGAGGCAGCTGCTTGCTCATTTGTTTATTTGTTTGCCTAAGGCAGAATTTATATATAGTAAAAGGCATAGATCTTAGTGCGTAACTTGAGTTTCGACAACTGTATATGTGTATACATGTAACCACTGGCCAGAGTGCCCTGTGTGGTGCCTTCAGCCAGTGAACCCCCACTGTCCCCATCCAGGCGGCCGCTGATCTGCTTTCTGCCATGATGGGTTCACTGAGCCCGTGCTAGAAGCTTCTCCCAACGGACTCCTACAGCACGTGATCTACGTCTGCCTCCTCGCGCGCCTCCGCGGAGCTGCCGGTATGTGTGGTCTGTTTTGTTCTTTCTCTTGCTGAGCAACAGCATCAGAGTTGACCTGTTCCCCTGCGGAAGGACACCTGGGCTGTTATGCCGAAAGCCACCCATGAACATTTGCATAGGAGTCTTTGCGTGGGCCCTTCTCGCGATCGATCCCCAGGAGCGGGGTTGCTGGGGGCACAGGTAGAAGAATTTATCTTAACCCTCTCCCCAGGTGCTACACCAGTCCAGCGCGGGTAGGATTCCCTGCCGTCCTCTCCCTTCAGCCCCCTCTCCAGGCGGGAGGCCCCCGGAGGTGACGGGACCCGCTCCGGATCACAGAGGAATCCGTTTTCCAAACCAGGGATCGTTCCTCATTTTGATTCACATTTGGCTTTGAAAGCTGAACCGACTCTGGACGGTGTGCTCTGACTGATGATGTCAGCTGTTCACACCAGGGCTCAAAAGCCCAGGGAGATGGCACCAGGAATATTCTGGGTACCGAGGCTTTAACCGAGTCTCGTGGCTTCTCTCCCTATGGTCTACGGATTGAAGGCGTTGATCAAGACCCATCATTCACGGCCCTTCCTCTAAACCCGACCAGGGGCCCTCAGGGACCACCCCCCTCCCCCCATGCCCATTTAGCCCAGGCAGTAAAGCAAGGTGGTTAGAGTCAGTGATGATTAGATCCAGGGGAGCCTCGCTCCCCTCGTGTGTAAAATGGGGATGCTTAGCAGGGCTACCTCATGGTACCGGAGGAAGTTCGAAACAGTCCCAGATGTACAACAGGGAGCGGCAGAGGTTGGCTGCGCGGCAGAAGGGGGTCAAGAAGCAGAGGGAACGGGAACATGAGGCCCGCCGTTCCCTGAAGTCCCCTGCGCCCCCAACCTTGCATAGGTAGGGTGACGTCCGCTAAGCGAGCAGGTTCTGGGGCTCCGTTTACAGGCTTCATGGAATCAGAATCTGGGGTGGGGCCCAGGATCTGCTTTTAGCACGCTGCCTAAGTGGTACCGATGCTCGCCAAAGCCTTGAAACCCTCATCCCGAGCGTGGAGCCAGGCAGAGCCTGGGAAGTCAGCCGGGCACGAGGGTGCAGAGACCAGTGGGGTGGAAGGAAGGGCAGTTGAAGCTTTCTGGAAGAGCCACCGAACGGAAGGAGGCCAGGGAGGACTAGAGGCGGATTTATTCCCCCGCCAAGACTGGCTCCTGCCTCTGCCCGGGAGTGCCAGCCAGAGGGGCCTCGTGTGGCTCTGGACTTAGGAGGCCCCGGGTTCAACGCCCAGCTAACACCCCTTCCTGGCTGGATGAACTTGAACAAGCTATTTCAGGTGAGCTGTAAAAAGGGTATCATAAAATGTAGGGCTTCTCTAATGCAATTGGCAGAAGGAGGGCACGAGCTCGAGTGGGCAGAGCGTGTAACGCCAGGCCGGGCATCCGTCACACGGTTATTGCCGACGTTGCACCAGGACTTCACCTTGCTTCCGCTTTGGGGCTGGGAATGCATTTCCTGACAACCAAGAAACGTTCCCCAACCCATACGACCCAGGGACAGGGGACACAGCTCTCTCACGCGTCTGGCTGGACAGCCTCTTTGCCTCCGGCCGCGTTCGCCTTCTTTCTGTCTCAGCTGTAACACAGCTCCTCCAAGATGTCCCTAAGGTACCCATTTGCTGAGCTCTGTGCGGCTGAGTAACGGGTCTCCCGCCAGCCAGGGAGGCCCGGGGCTGCAACCTGAGTGGGGGGTGGGGAGCAAGCAACTTCACTGCACTGAGCCTCAGTTTCGTCCTCTGTAAAGTGGACGTCATAATAGAACCCACCTTAGTGTGATGTTGTGGGGCTTAAGTAAAACAGGCAAGCCGGATACACCAGGGAACCTGATGCCTGGCCCCTAGTAAGTACTTAACAGATGTGATCACAAACCTGTGGCATCCCTGACCAGGGAGGTGGCTGGTAACTGTTTCTTAGGATCCCTCCCCACATGGCTGGAAGCCCGTCCATGGGGAAAGGAGATTCTTCTGGGCTGTTTAGGGCGTGCTGTGGCATTTAGGTGGCTGAGGGAGATTCTGCCTCTGTTTCCCACCTCCGGCCAAAGCGCATTCAGATTTCAAGGAGACCTCCGTGGTGGGGACCACGAAGCCCAGGCGGGATAAGTGGAACCAGGAAGGACCCTGGGTTTGTCCCATCTGTGTCCCTCATTTCAGAAGAGAAGGCAGGGGCCACTCTGGAGGGAGGAGAGCCAGAAGACAGCAATCTCATCCGTCACGAGTGGAGGATGAGCACCGGGGAGGGGGCCTACGGATGCCCCCGCCCAACCCGTCATCCCCAAGTGACAGGAAGGAGACATCCACCAGAGACCCAGGAGATGACAGAGACCCAGGAAAGTGGGCCCGGAGGGACTCTGCCCCAGGTCCCCAACAGCAGGTGGCTGGGCCAGGACTTGAACCCTGTCTCTAAGGCTCTAACACCAACGTTCTCACATTTGCCTCCAGCCAGGGGCCAAATCAGGCAATCTTAAAAGAAAAAACAAAGACGGAAACATAAAACACACATGAAAACAAAAGTCCCAAACCAGTATAAAATCCTTGCAGAAGCACAGAGGGTCCCAGAGAGACCACGTCCATACTGGTTACCAGGTGGCCACAAACAGGCCCTCCCTCCGGTCTCAAACGCACTGCCTTTCCCCAGGATGAGCTGTTTTTGTCAGGCTGTGTCTCCTTTTGTCATAAGACCACCCGCGTCACTTCAGCATCTTCCACTCTGCCCACCCCTCTCCTTCGTCCTTCCTGATCACGGTGCAAGAGCTCACTATTGTCCCGGCGACCTGGTCTGGAAATCTCAGTGACCGCGGGCATTCTCTCCCCTCTTTACTCCACCCCTCCCCCCCCACACCGCCCCAAACACGCACACCTCCAGGTCCCCACCTGGCAGCCTGAGGGCTGGATCTGGCCCGTGGATGTATCTTACTCGGCCTGTGAAAGGTTATTTACGGAACACGGAATGGTGACCAGTACTGACAGCCATGGGTGATCTCCTACACAGAACTTGAAAATCTGGAAACCCTGGCCCCCATCCTCACAGGTAGCTGGTGCTGAGTCAGAGCTGCGTCCTGCGGAAGGGGCCTGCCTTCTACTTTGCCACGATCCCCGCCACTCCCTGCTGCCTCATACCTGGCTAGACTCTCTCCTCAACAGCCCCGCTGCCCCCTTTCAGACACGTGCGTTTGCAACTCCTGTCCACTGCCCCGTGCAGTGGGTCCCAGCCTCGTTCCTTCTCCCTTCCCAAAGCCTTTCTTCGGCCCCCAGCCGGCTCTCCTCTACTTCCCAGGCATGGTTCATTGTGATAATTACGATCACCCACTTCTCCAAGGCTTTCTCAGTCCCCACGTCCAGCCGGGACATCCCTCCAGCCCCTGTGTGGCTTCAGAGGAGTCCCTCACCGCCCACAGGACAAAGTCCAGCTCTTACAGGAGCGTCTGGACCACCCCATTCAACATTCCTTCCTATGTCAGTGTTCCCTGGGCACCTGCTTGGGGCGGGGGGGGGGGGGGGGCCCTGGCACCAGGGAGGGACAATCAATGAACACAACAATGAACAACAATATAGGGTGAATAAAAACGTGCTTTCTCCCAGGAGAAAGATCAGGGCAATGTCAGGGACGTGTCCAAGGGAGGGAAACAGTCCTGATGTCCCCCCTCCGGTCACATGGCCCTGTGCTCTGCCCTCTGCATGCTGTCTGGTCTCCCTGACTTGACTTTCTCCCCTCCCCCCGCTGACCGTGAAGGCCTAACCTCCTTCCACACCCAGCTCTCACGCCCTTTCTCTGGGAAGCTTCCTCGCATGGCCAGCGAGAAGTAGCTGTCTTCTTCTCGAGCCTCGTCCACGCAGGTCACGTGTATGAGCCTCCCGATCCTGGCCACTCAGGGGGGTCTTGAGGGCGTAACTTTCATGCTACTTTCTGTACCTGCATTTGAAGTTAAGCAGGCAGGGCTTCAAACCTGAGTTGGTCTTATCACGGCCTCTGGGCATTTTTACCTTTCTCTGGGACTCTTCTCACACTGAGCCCCGGAACGGTACACATCACAAAATCTCAAAGACTCTCTGCTGACTTCATTCATTCAACAAATGTTCCCTGGGCAACACTGGGTGCCAGACACAGGAATGAGCAAGACAAAGGCCCGTTTCCAGGAAGCCCGTCTTCTACTGAGAGAGAAACAACATAAGGGATGGGATGAATTGTTCAGAAAAGAAAGAAGAAAAAATCAGCATCAAGGTGAAGGTGGTTCTTTAGATAAGGTGATGGAGGAAGGCCTCTCAGAGAAGGTAACAGTTCAGCTGCGACCAACAAGGCAGTAGCACAGCAGAATGGGAAGGTGGGAGGAGTCTCAGGTGGGGACAGCGGGGGAGTGCAAAGGCCCTGAGGCAGAAATAACCTCAGAAGGTGGGCAAGGCAGAGGGGCAGCAGGGAGCCAGTTAGGAAGGTACTGCCCCAGCCCAGGGCAAAGCTAACAAATGGAGATGAGCTTATTATTGATTTGATTGGGGAGAGAGAGTTGGGGTGAGGGGGCCAATGATTTTAGCCTGAGCAACTAAGAAGACACTAGGGCACCCTTAAGGACTGAATTTAAATCCATGTGTTGAAGCCCTAACCTCCAATGTGATGGTATTTGGAGATGGGGCTTTGGGGAGGAGATCGGGTTAGATGAGGTCATGAGAGTGAGGCCTCGGTCTGATGGGATTCGTGCCCTCGTAAGAAGAGACTCTAGATAGCCTGCTCGCTCTCTCTCTCTCTCTCTCTCTCTCTCTCTCTCTCCACACACATGTACCAAGAAAAGGCCACGTGAAGACACAGCAAGAAAGCATCTGTCTGCAGGTCAGGAAGAGAGCCCCCCACTGGGACCTGACCATCCCTCCTTTTCTACCCTCGTAGCAGCTGAAACGCAAAAACCCTCTGTTTTCCATTTGGGTGCTCATGCTTGCTTTGGGAATAACAGCTTCTTTAAAAGCCTATTTCAAAGCCAAGGGTCCTTTTATCAATCAGCCTGGCCCACGAGGCATTGCTTTGACCCGCGGAGGAGCAGCAGACATTGCAAAATCTTCCAGCTTGCTTTCTCGGAAAAGTAGTTCATTCTGTGGCGCAGACCCCAAAAATTCACCGAATGTCAGAACGACAGACACGAAAAGGAAAGACGGTTATGGAAATGTTCCAAGAAAGCTTCAGAGATTCCAGATTTAAGAAAGAGTTTTGAGATGAAACAGGCCTGGAGGTTGGAATGATCTTGATGGAACCATTTTGGTGTAAAGGTGGAATCTGTGGGGCACCCGGGTGGCTCAGGCGGTTAAGCGTCTGACTCTCGGTTTCGGCTCAGGTCATGATCTCACGGTTTGTGGGATCAAGCCCCGCATCGGGCTCTGTGCTGACAGTGCGGAGCCTGCTTGGGATTCTCTCTCCCTCTCTCTCTGCCCCTCTCCTGCTTGCACTGTCTCTCTCTCTCTCTCTCTCAAAATAAATAAATAAATAAATACACTTTAAAAAAAGATGGAATTTGCGAAATTTGCCCAATGAAGAAATAAGCAACTGCTTTTTGAAGAAAATTAAAAAAAAAAAAAACAAGTATAATTAACATACGGTGTTAAATTCATTTCAGGTGTACAACATAGCGATTCAACAAGTCTGCACATTACTCAGTGCTCATCATGAACAAGCGTGCTCTTAATTAATTCCCTTCACCTATTTCCCCCATCGCGCCCCCGCCCAACCTCCCCTCTGGGAACCATCGGTTTGTTCTCTGTAGTTAAAAGTCTGTTTCTTGGCTTGTCTCTTTTTTTCTTTATTCGTTTTGTTTCTTAAGTTGCACACATGACTGACATCATGTGGCATTTGACTTTGTCTATTGTATACTCTCTAGATCCATCCATGTTGCTGCAAATGGCGATATTTCATTCTTTTCACGGCTGAGTAATGTTCCATTCTATATATACACCACACCTTCTTTACCCACTTACTTGCTTCCCTATCTTGACTTTGGTAAATAATGCCACAATAAACATAGGGGTGCACATACCCTTTTGAATAAGTGTTGTCATTTTCTTTGGGTAAATACCCAGTAGCAGAATTACCAGATCACGTGGTAATTCGATCTTTAATTTTTTGAGGAGCCTCCATACTGTTTTCCACAGTGGCTGCACCAGTTTGCATTCCCAGCAACAGGGCATGAAGGCTCCTTTTTCCCCCACATCCTCACCAACACTTGTTATGTATTGCGTTTTTGATTTTAGCCATTCTGACAGATGTGAGGTGATATCTCATTATTGTTTTGATTTGCATTTCCCTGATGATGAGTGGTGGTGAGCGTATTTTCCTGGTCTGTTGGCCATCTGTATGTCTTCTTTGAAAAATGTCTAGTCGTGTCCTCTGCCCATTTTTAAATTGGATTCCTTGGTTTTTTGGTGTTGAGTTGTGTAAGTTCTTTATATATTTTGGATACGAACCCTTACTCAGATATGTCATTTGCAAATGTCTTCCCCCATTCAGTAGGTTGTCTTTTTGTTTTGTTGATGGTTTTCTTTGTTATGCAGAAGGTTTTTATTTTTCTCAAGTTTATTTACTTATTTTAAGAGAGGGAGTGCAGGAGGGACAGAGAGAGAAGGAAAGAGACAGAACCCCAAGCAGGCTCCGTGCTGTCAGCACGGAGCCCGACGCGGGGCTTGAACTCACGACCTGTGAGATCACGACCCGAGCCGGAGTCAGATGCTCAACCAGCTGAGCCACCCAGGCGCCTCAAGTTTTGTGCAGGGTGTAAGAAAGTGGTCCAGTTTCATTCTTTGGCATGTAGCCGTCCCGTTTTCCCAACACCATTTGCCACCTTTGACATAGATGGAACATAAAAGTGTGTGCATTTATTTCTGGGCTCTCTATTCTGTTCTATTGATCTTTGTGTTTATTTTTGTGCCAGTACCGTACTGTTTTGATTATCATAGTTGGGTAGTATATCTTTTTAAACATTTTTTTTTAATTTTTTTTTTATTTTTGACAGAGTGAGAGGGAGACAGAGAGGAACAGGGTGTGAGTGGGGGAGGGGCAGAGAGAGGGGGAGACACAGCATCCGAAGCGGGCTCCAGGCTCTGAGCTGTCAGCACGGAGCCCGCCGTGGGGCTTGAACCCACGAATTGTCTGATCACGACCTGAGCCGAAGTTGGACGCTTAACCGACTGAGCCACCCAGGCGCCCCATGGGGAGTTCTGATCCTGCTGATTGATGATCTGAGCAGAGCATCGCTGGGGTGGGCCACAACTGTAGCAGCCAGAGGTCCTGCAGGGAGAGCTGGGGAGCCCACAGCCAAGCCCCCGACAAACCGCCCCCCCACCCCACCCGTGGGTTCAGGGAGGCAGCCCCGTGGCAAAGACTGATTGATCTGTTACGGCAGCTTAGACTGTGTCAACTCGGTTAAGCTGCAACTGCTGTCCCCAGAATCCCCCTCCCTCTTGGCTCAAGGTTAGAAGTGGCCAAGAGAGGAATTTGTAGGAAATCTGGGAGGAAACTGCGCTCGCGAGGAAGACGCAGCGATGGGCGGGCGCCACGCGGCCCAGCCAGTTTGAGCTGCTGTCTGATCCGTGCCCAGCTCTTCCCTCTGACTGCGGGTCCCACTGACCGACAGTGTCCCCAGGGCTGTCACTGGACACCTGCTGGGCACCCACTGGCAACAGCCGCCCACAGCCTTCTCCACAAGTGTCCCTGTGGTCTCACCTTGGTGGCTGGACATCCGGGGCCCTCAGCTCCTGTGTCACTTTCACTTCTGACACCCCCCCTCCCCAGCCATGGCCGTGTAAGATCTAATTCTTATCATAAATCCCCAATTCCACAGGTCGCAGTGGCCCAGTGTTCTAGGTTCAGCCCGAACGAGGTCATCACCCACACTTGCCCGCGGACCTTTCCACCTCGGGCAGTGGTTCTCCAAGTGTGGTCCTGGACCTCCGGCATCAGCGCCCCTGGGAGCCTGTTAGAAATGCAAGTTCTTGGGCCCCAGCCCTCCAGACCTACTGCATCAGAAAATTCTGGGGAGCTTCTGACACGTGCTAAGGTTGAAGAACCACTCACGCGTGTAGGCACTTAAAAAGCCTTCCTCCTCCGTTTCTGCCCGGGATGATGAAAAGGTTCTGGAAATGTATATGGTATCATGTTACTCATGTAATTTTACGTTGTGTGAATTTCCGAGGCCTCCCCTTATGCCCGCGAACGTTGGCATTTATTGAGACATTGTGCTAATCGCCATATCACCCTCACCCCAACCCTCCAAAGGTGGCGTCACTAGTCTCCCCATTTAATCGATGTGGAATCCAGGGAGTCTGACCCAGAACCCATGCTTGTAGCCACTGACTTATCTCTCTGTGCAGGAGACAGAAACCAGACGTCAGCCAGTGCGGCCCCTGGTCTCCACTTAGAAGCAGGATCTCAGGCACCCGGCTTTACCCTGCCCTGCAGCAGAGGCCGGCGGGAGGGAAGGGGGTGTAGACTGGCCCGCTCCCAGGTCCGCACCCCCAGGCCTGTTGCAACAAAGCCCCCCTCCCCCGGCCGGCCCCAGGCTACTGGAAATGGTTCCTTTGGATTTGGAGTGAGTTTATCGGAATGGAAAGATTTCAAAAATGTTTTAAGTTTATTTATTTATTTTGAGAGAGAGAGAGAGAGTGCGAGCAGGGGAGGGGCAGAGAGGGGGAGAGAGAGAAATCCCAAGCAGGCTCCTCCCTGTCAGCGCAGAGCCCAGCGAGGGGTTCGAACTCACAAACCGTGAGATCGTGACCTGAGCCGAAACCAAGAGTGGGACCCTGAACGGACTGAGCCGCCGAGGCACCCCTAGAATGGAAAGATTTTTTTAAAGTGATAACGACAATAGCAGAATCTAGAAACGTATTGCGCATTTACTGTGTGTTTAGTACTTTTTCCACATAGATCATTCAATCCTCACAAAATCCTAAAACCGTCCTCCTCATTAGGAGAAATTCGGCCGGTGCCCAAGTCACTGAGGTCCTGAGGGCCAGGGCTTGCACGTAAATCTGTAATTTTAATACAAACTAATACATGTTTCTCTATAGGAAATTTAGAAATGGTCGCCATCCAGATTTTTACCCCCTTTGTGTCTTTTTTAAAGCTAAGAAATTCACCGCCTTTATACTCTGCTTTTTTACAGTATTAGATTAGCGTTGTCTTTCCATGATGCTCAGGGTCCCCATCACCGCCACGTTTCACAGCCACGTGGCATTCCCGTGCGTGGACGTACCACACGGTCTCGTCCAGGCCTTCGTGTGGGACGTTTGGGTTGTTTCCACAAGAAGGCACTTCAACTGGGGAAACACGTGTGAACTAGGGCGCTGAAATTTAGCGAAACCTCCTCCCTACAACAAGCAGCAATTTGGGGCACTCGGCTCTGCAGGGATGATGTCTGTGGTGGAAAGACCCGCGTCCCAGGCAGCAACGTAGCCGATACATGTTTATTTGGGGTGCAGACATTTGGGGGGGCAAATGCTTTCATCTTCGTGTGCAGAAGACGAGGTAAAAACGTCTGTGAGGTTTACCCATCTCACTCCTCAGAAAGAAAAGCTTCATCCCTTGCAACGAGGTGCCAATGTTCTTCAGAACACCAGCACGTCTCCCTACCTGCCAGTTCTGAGTTGACACAGCAGGTGCATCGAGCTAAACAGCAGTGCTCTCGTTTCTCACTAGAGTGTGGTAGTTAAGAACACAGACTCTAGAGCCAGCCTCCCTGGGTTTAAAACCCATCTCCACAGCTAGTGGGTGGTGTTATTACCTCACCAAGCCCTTGGAATCCAAGCACACTGAAGACGGAAGGAGCCTGGGTCTCTGAATGACTATGTCCCCGAAGTCCCCACCCTCCCCACCCAGCAGGCTCCATTGTGACCCGACTGTCTTGAGCCTTTGAGATGTGAGGCTGTTTGCACAGTAGCTAGCCTACTCCTGCCTCAGTTTCCCCAGGCCACTGAACTCTTGCGAGGGTGATTTGCGAGTGACGAGTCACTACCCGCAAAACGCTTAGGCTGGTGCCTGTCACAACTTTATACTAACGTTGGAAACGCCTTGTAAGGTCAGACCCTCCCTCCCTGCAGCCGACCCAGGATCTGCCTCCTCCGGGGCCACCCCACAACTCCATCAAGAGTACTGACCCCACGAAGGACATTTTTCCCCAAAACGTTCCTGACACTCATCATCAACCAGACGTGGCTCTGGCTGCCAGGAATTTCCCTAAAATCTTTTTGAATGTTTCTCAGCCTGAAATCCTCTCGTAGGAAGCAAATGTGTGTCCTCCTGTGAGAAGTTCCCAGTAAATGGATAACTCCATCCGGGGCAAGAGCATACGCGTGTTGTTCTAAAGCTGCCAGCACACTTCCCCACAGGCAATGAGTCAGTAGAAACACGCAGGGCTGAAGAACTCCGTGAACTTCACGGCTCTGGCTCAGCCAGGCACAGTTCCCCCTTAGCCCAGGACGAAACTGTCCAATCGGAGGTTCCATCAGCTTCCATCCACACAACGAGGCACCAGTGATCCAGAAATTTGGAGCTTGTATCCGCCCCCCAGCTAATTACACATTTAACTACTTTCTATCAGTAAAAGCTTGCTTCTCTCGTACCCGCTCACCATGCTTTTTTGGGTAAGCCATGTTTCTTCGTGTGTGTGTGTGTGTGTGTGTGTGTGGGTGTGTGTGTGTGTGCGCACAGACCCTCATGAAAGCTACTGACGCCCCAGAGAAAAATGCAGAGGCAGACGGTTTGCCATAAGATTTCAGATGGCTGGTGGGTCCTCAAAGGCAATCTGAGGACCTTGATATGAGTGATTATATGTTTAAAAGGTCCCAACAATGTCAGAACGATCCTGACAACCCTTAACACGTGAATATCTAAAAGCAACACTTAAAAGTATCTTATACCCACAGAGAATTTCTGGAAGCATATACAAGAAACCCGCGAGCCGTGGCTATCTCTGAGGAAAGGCACTGGGGGTCTGAGATGAGCGGGAGGTTTACATTTTTCCTTTGGCTATCCCTTTTATGGCATTTGAGGTTTTGTTTTTTTTTTTTTTATATTTTTACTGTGTGTAAAATTTTTTTTCTAATCAGTTAATTTTCTAATTGAAAAGAGCCAGTAAAAAGTTCTTTTAAGTTAAGAACTAGACACAACCTGTTGTGACTGCCATTTCTGTGACACGGGGCAGGGACAGATCACCATGGGGGAGAGGTCAACTTATTTCCTGGCAGAGGAAGACCCACGTGGGAGGGGGGAAAGGCAAAACATCACTCAAGGAGGGGTGACACTGTTTTTCCTGTTTCTCCTTCAACACAGGTCATTATAGTTCCAGATTGAGGGATTATTCATATTTCATTAGGTCCCTACCCAGCGGGGTGCTGGCAGGAGGAACTGGGAAGAACCTTCTTATGGAAGTTCAAGGGCTGTGCACTCAGCCCCATCAGCTCTGCACCAGGCAGGGGGTGATGAAGATGTGTAAATGCTAGAACAAAGCTGGAACGTGGAGGGAGACATAGAGTGGAGGCTAAACGGCCTCCTACCACAAACCCCCTCCAAATACAAAGAGAGTAGATCTCTGTTGATCAGATCGAAGCACATGTAATCACCTTTTCTGAGGGTCGTCTGTAAAGGGGCAGCCAGAGCCCGTATTTCGCTCGGCTGTGCTGGGGACCACGCGAGGCCACGTGTGTGAAGCTCTTGCCTCTGTGAGGGGCACACAGTAGGAGCTCGGCCAGAGTCTACTACTCCCTTCCACCCTCCCCTCCCTGGGTCCTCAGCATGAAACTTTTAAGTTTGGCCACTTCATCTACAGATCCACTCACCAGACACAGCGGGCAACCCCCACTCCTTGGTATTTGCGCGAGAGAAATGAAAAACGTACCTGCACAGTAAAACCTGCAGGAGAACGTTTATAGCGGCCTTAGTCATCACCACCCCAAACTGGAAACAACCCAGATATTGTTCAGCAGGTGAGGGGATAAACAGACAAACATTTGCCACATCCGTAGGATGGGGTAACTCAACGTGGAGGAACCTCAAAGCACGACACTCCGTAAAAGAAGCCGGACTCCAAAGGCGTCACACTCTGATTCTATTTGTTTCTTAGATTTTTTTTTTCAAAGTTTTATCTATCTATCTATTTATTTCTCTTGAGAGAGACAGCGCAAGTGGGGGAAGGGCAGAGAGAGGGGGACACAGGATCCGAAGTGGGCTCTACGCTGACAGCAAGGAACCCACGTGGGGCTCGAACCCGCAAACCGCGGGATCATGACCTGAGCAGACGTCAGACGCTTAACAGACTGAGCCACCCAGGCGCCCCCCCTCTCCTCTTCAGGGCACTAATCCCATCACGATAGACCTACTTTCAAGACCTCAACTAACAGCTAAGTATCTCCCAGGGCCCCATCTCCTAATACCGCCACACTGGGAGTAGGGCTTCAACCTGCGAATGTGGGGGGGGGGTGCAGAAACACAGCCTGGAACCGGTCGTTTTCCCCGCTGCAGATGAGAGAGCCGCCGGGTGTCCACAAGGCACCTGTCGCAGCTTTTTAAGTCTGGGAAGCAGGAAGCAGACGCTCAAGGTTGAAATCATCCAAGACCCGCCTGGGCTAGGGGCCGGTCCGCGCCAGTCCTCTGCAATTCACCAACACCTCACCTCGTAGGAACCCTCGGGGAACCCACTGCAACCCTAGATTGTTTTTTTAAAAAGAAAACATTTTTTTCTCTTATTAGAAAAACCATGCTTCTTTAGTGAGCAAACATTAATAAATCTAGATTAGCAGAAAGGAAGTCAACATCACCAGTGACCCCACCATCCGTAACGACTGACAGTACCTACGGTGGTGTTCAGACTTTGTGTGTTTTGTAAGCAAACATACCTTTTTCTTTTTCTTTTTTGTCTTTCGGCAAAAATGAGATCTGGCTGCAACAGGGCTTGGTGACCTAACTTTTTTTTTTTTTTTTTTTTAACGTTTATTTATTATCGAGAGACAGGGTGTGAACAGGAGAGGGTCAGAGAGAAAGGGAAACGCAGAATCGGAAGCAGACCCCAGGCTCCGAGGTGTCAGCACAGAGCCCGACACGGGGCTCGAACTCACAAACCACAAGATCATGACCTGAGTCGAAGTCGGACGCTTAACTGACTGAGCCACCCAGGCACCCCAACTTTTAAAATGTTGGTAAATAATGGACAATTTTGCACATCATCAGTATTCATCTAAACCATAACTTTTAGTGGTTGAGGAATATTCCAGAACATGGAGGACTCATAATTTACATAACGAACCAATCTCCTATTGCCAGACACATAGCTGGTTTCTAATTTTATTGCTATTTTTAAAAATAACAGTATTAGGGTGAGACTGGGCAGCTCCGCAGGTTAAGTGTCTGTCTCTTGATTTCGGCCCGGGTCATGATCTCGAGGTTCATGGGTTCAAGCCCCACATCAGGCTCTGTGCGGACAGCGTGGTGCCTGCTTGGGATTCTCTCTCTCCTTTGCTCTGTGCCCCTCCCCCACTCACGCTCCTCTGTCTCTGTCTCTCTAGAAAGTAAATACACTTAAAAGAAAATCAGTATTGAAACGAACTCCTTAAACAGTCATGTTTCCTCTGAATAAAATCCTAGTATTGAAACTGCTGGGGTTTTAAGGCTTTGACACACATTTCAGACAGTCCTCCTGCCCACCATGAGCTCGTGAAAGATTAGCATTCCTTTTTTAAGCTAAAATTTTGAAGCGTTCAAAACATTTCAACTTTCATATGTGAAAGATGATATTGTTTTAAGTGGTATTTTCTTTACTACAATGGGGTTGACTGTTGGTTTTTTTTGTTTTTTTCCACGTGCTTATGAGCCAAGGGCACTTCTCCTCCTCCCCCTCCTCCCCCCTCCCCTTCCTCCTCATCGCCCTTCTCCCTCTCCCCCTCCTTTTCCTCCTCCCCTCCTCCTCCTCCTCCCTCTCCTCCTCCTCACTCTTCTCCTCCCCCTCTTCCTCCTTCTCATTGTTCTTCTCATTCTCCCCCTCCTCTTCCTCTCCCTCCCCCTCCTCCTCCCCCTCCTCCTTCTCCTCATGGTTCTTCTCCTCCCCACTTCCTCCTCTTCCTCCTCCTTCATTTTCATGCTCTCACCTGCTGTGCTGACAACTGTATCACAGCACGTATGAAACTTTCTTGCCATAAACCCATTTTGCTAGTAGTAATGTGAATTTCTTAGTTTTGTGATATACACCATGTTATGTAAGATACTAACACCAGGGGAAGCCGAGTGAGGATATAGGAAATAGGAACATAGGAATGTAGGGAAACTAGGATATAGGAAAACTATACTATTTTTGTGAGTTTTTTTACAAATCTAAAATTATTCCAAAATAAGGGGCGCCTGGGTGGCTCAGTTGGTTCAGCGTCAGACTTTGGCTCAGGTCATGATCTTGTGGTTTGTGAGTTCGGGCTCCGCTTTGGGCTCTGTGGGTTCTGTGTCTCCCTCTCTCTGTGCCCCTCCCCTGCTCATGCTCTGTCTTTCTCTCTCTCTCTCTCTCTCAAAAATAAACATTAAAAAAATTTAAAAAAACCCCTAACTTTAAAATAAAATGAAATAAAATAATTCCCAGATAAAGAGAGTTTGAGGTTTTTTTTTGTTTTTGTTTTTTGAGGACTTTTGTTCTTGGACAGAGGATGATCTAGGCAGAAAAGCAGAAGGAATAGAAAGAGAAAACCCATCGAAGTTCATGGGTGGGGGTGTAGGAGGAAGGTGGAGATAGGAAGTGGTTCTAGTTCCTTACTGCCCATCTGTTGGTGGGGGGAGGGTTGGGGAAGCGGCAACAGGTCTAGCAAGGTAAACTGAGTCTGAACGCTAAGGAGTCCAGTATTCAAAAGAGTACAGTCTTCAGAGCTTTGAAAGGTAAGGGGCTTAGCCTGGTCTTGGTCCTACAGGAAGTGAGGGGCTGATAAAGATTTTAGTTCTGTGAGTATATGATTACTGGTTTGTTATTTCATTGATTTGTGTCCTACTTTACAGACTCCTCATTCCTCCCCAATAAGGAGTAAGCTCCAGGAGAGCAGGGACCATGTCTCCCTTATGGACCATGTTCTGCCCAAATCCAGAATCCCTGGCCTGTAGAAAGAACGCAATAAATATCAGTCAGATGAATGAGTCTCGCTTCCAAAATGACTTTTTTTTTTAGAGAGATCTGCGTGAGAATTCTCAATTCTAAGGATTGAGGTGGCTAGGTAAGCAGTGGTTTCCAGCTTGCTGTTTCATTTTGTTTTCAAAGGCAGAGAACTTTTTTAAAGGAATCTTTCATACCCCTGATATCTGGAACATTAGTAAGCGGCTTCCTTCCAGCTGGCCCTGCCTCCCACCACTCAGCTCTATCCCTGACTGTTTCTGGGACCCGTCCAAAGAATTCCAAGGTCCCCGGGATCACAGTATAAAAAGCAGTGGGCTGTTACAGCATATACACAAGTTAACTCACAATGGATTAAAGACTTGAATGTAAGACCTGAATCCACAAAACTCCTAGGAGAAAACGGAAGCAGTAAGCTCCCTGACATTGGTTTAAGCGATGTCTTTTTGGATCTGACTCCAAAGGCAGAGAAAACAAAAGCAAAAACAAACAATTGGCATATGGCAAACCGAAAGCTTTCGCACGGCACGGAAAACCATCCACAAAACGAAAAGAAAACCTCCCGAATGGGAGACGACATTTGCAAACCATCTATCTGAATAGAGGTGAATATCCAAAATATATAAAGAGCCCATACAGCTCAATAACAAAAGAAACCCCCAACGAATCTGATGAACAAATGAGCAGCCGATCCAAGACCCTTTTCCAAAAAAGACATCCAGATGGCCAACAGACACATGAAAAGAAGCTCAACGTCACTCACCATCAGGAAATGCGAGTCAAAACCGCCACGAGATATCACGTCACATCTGTCAGAATGGCCGTCATCAAAAAGATGAGAAGTCATAAACGCTGGCAAGGATGTGGAGGAAAAAGGGAATCCTTGCGCACCGTCGGTGGGAACGTAAGTTGGTGCGGCCGCTGTGGAAGACAGTATGGAGGTTCCTCAAAAATGAAAACTAGAACAACCCTACGATCCAGCAATTTCACTGCTGGGTATTGTATACAAAGAAAACAGCACTAATTTGAAAACATACATGCACCCATATGTTCGCTGCAGTATTATTCGCAACAGCCAAGACATGGAAACAACCTAAGGGTCCATCCGAGGGTGGGCAGATAGAGAAGATGCGATGCATATATTCATTTATATGTATGTATGTATTTTATGTACATATATTCATTGATACATACAAATGAATACTACTCGGCCCTAAGAAAGAATGAAACCTTGCCATTCGCAACAACACGTGTCCACCTCCAGAGTATTAGGCAAAGTGAAATAAGTTAGAGAAAGACAAATACCACCTGATTTCACAAATGTGTGGAATCTAAAAAACAAAACAAAGAAAACAAAACAAACCCCAGGCTCATGGATACACAGACCAGAGCGGTGGTGGCTACAGGGGAGAGAGCAGTCAGGTGGGGGAAGTTTGTACTTCCCGTAAAATGGATAAGGTCACAAAATAAATAAGTCACCGGGGGTGTAACGTACGGCATGGGGAATATAGTCAATAACACTGTACAAACTTCGGCAGGTGACAGATGGTAATTTGGCCGTGTTGATCATTTTGCGACACACACAAAGGTCAAATCACTGTGTCGTATACCTGCAACTCGTATAATGTTGTATGTTATCTGTACCTCAATTAAAAAAGAAACCCAATGGACGGCAGCATCTCTGCCCAAGGTTCTGACCACGCAGCTGGAAATATATTTATCTGGTGACTCGGTGCTTGTCCACATACTGTCTGTCACCTGACGTGACAGTCTTACTAAAGAAGACTTCTCAGGACAGGGGATGCACTTTCTTTTCTGGTCTGCTTTCTTCTATTTCACTTTTAGAAAGCTAGTGGAAAACTACGTAACTGATCTTAGTTATTTTTTATTTTTTTTATTAAAAAAATTTGTTTTTCATGTTTGTTGACTTTTGAGAGAGAGAGAGAGACAGAGTGCGAGCGAGAGAGGGGCAGACAGAGAAGGAGACACAGAATCCGAAGCAGGCTCCAGGCTCCGAGCTGTCAGCACAGAGCCCGAAGCGGGGCTCCCACTTGTGGACCTTGAGATCATGACCTGAGCCAAAGCCAGAAGCTCAACCGACCGAGCCACCCAGGCACCCCTACGTAACTGATTTTAAACCCCACTTAGTTGCCGCCCGCAGTCTGTAGGCATCAGCCTAAGGGATCTCCCGGATCATTTCTAGTATTGGCAATTTATAGGGCATTAACAAAGCTGTGATCCTGTTAAGAGTCCGAGAGCTGCCGGGAGAACCAGTCCCAAAGGTGAAGTGGCCAACCTGGGTCACCTGAGTGGGTACCAAATTCTCTGCTCATGTTTGCCATAGAAATACTTGCTGTCCAAGAGGCAGGCAAACCAAATACAGTCTTGATTTTCCCAGGGACCCGCACTTGCCACCCCAGGGCCTAATCCTGGGAAGATTCAGGGCAAGGGGTGGTAAGAGCGGGTGAGAGTACCTGGCTGGGTTAAAACCGAACACAGGAAAAAAAAAAAAAATCACAGGAAACAGAGGAAACAAAGCTTTCACCTTCCTCCCTATAATCTTTGGATCACACCCATCCCGCCCGGATGGCTAACCTCCTCCATTTCTAAGAGGCTCCCTAAGAAGAGATTTTTGCTTTCGATTTTGTAAACAGAGCCCTTTCCCAAACACCATGGCGGTGCAGAGACATGGCCCCCTGAAATCCCACGGGGTGGAGAAGTTGCAAAGCGTTACAAGATTTTGGTTGCTGGAGTGTTCCTACAGAGCCACAAAAGGCTGGCCTCCTGAGTACCCTCCGGCCACCAGCTAGCAGAAGCATGGGAGACTGGCGGGTTAGAACCGGTGGGGAAAAACTCTCACTGGGGAAAATACCGGTCATGATGATGAACTGAAAAGCCAGGATATTAAACAGCAGCGCAAGCAGGCAAGCAAGCAAACAATCTGCATGAACACCAAAATATCAACAGTGGTTGCCAGCATATGGCGAGGTTTTCCGTCCAGGTTTTCTACCAGGGGCATGCACTTCCCTTGCACTCCGGGGGAGAAAACAACTTTAAAAGCCTGTCCATCCGTGGGTACCTTGTAGGGAACTTTTACAGGGGCAGCAAAAAGCTTCATCACTGGCTTACCCCCTGGCGTTACCATGGGGTGGGGGTGGGGGGGTTTGAAATTGTCAAGGTATCTACTTGAAATTGTCAAGGTATCTACTCCTTGTTATGCATCCTCCTCCCCCGTCTTCCAGGGCCCTCAGCATTTGCTCGTCCTAGACAGGTCACGGTGGTGGCCTCCAAGAACACCTGCCAGGGTGGAGCAGAGAGAGAAAGCGGCTTCTGGAGACGGGGTCCTCTGACTTTACTGTCTTGTTTCTGTTTGTTTGTTTTGTTTTTCAAGAACCATCCTGGAGGGGCGCCTGGGTGGCGCAGTCGGTTAAGCGTCCGACTTCAGCCAGGTCACGATCTCGCGGTCCGTGAGTTCGAGCCCCGCGTCCGGCTCCGGGCTGATGGCTCGGAGCCTGGAGCCTGTTTCCGATGATTCTGTGTCTCCCTCTCTCTCTGCCCCTCGCCCGTTCGTGCTCTGTCTCTCTCTGTCCCAAAAATAAATAAAAAACGTTGGAAAAAAAAAAAAAAAAAAAAAAAGAAACAGACTAGACTTTCTGACGGCTGAAGTCCCCTCTGGCTCCGATATTCTAAGAGCCAGGCATTCAGGTTTAAGGGCTGCAAAGGCTGATAAATCTAGGGCAAGAGAGAATAAGGGGACTGTTGGCAGCTCAGCCCAAGTAAACAACTCTGGATGGAAGGCAGGGCCAATCGGCCTCTGGAGATAAGGGTTGGGACTGAGGGGAGGGAGGAGTCAAGAATCAGTCTGAGGCCACAGCTAGTGGGAGAGCTCAGCACAGCCCCTGGGAGGGCTGCCTCTGGCCAGGGTCTTGGGGCAGTCTGGGCTGAAACGGGGAAACCCGAACAAGCAACCTGTTTCTTTGGGGAGCCAGAGCTCCCAGGAGAGGCAGCCAGTGTGCCAAGGGCTCGATCCAAGAGAAGGAGAACAAAAACTGTTAACAGGCCAAGCGGGCCACCTGTCCAGGCTGGGGAGAAGCGAGACTCTATATGAAGCAAGACAGACATCCTGAGAAACCACCAAACCTGTGCTAAACTGGGCTCTAAAACAAGTCTCTGACCTGATTGCGGTCAGACCTCCTGGGAGAACGCAGACGACCCTAGAGCGGTCAGGTGGGTTTCCGTCCCAGTTCTGCTGCTGCGTGCCCTTCCCCTCTCTGAGTTTTTTTTTTTTTTTAAGTCTTTTATTATTTATTTTGAGAGAGAGACAGAGCAAGAGAGAGAGCGAGCATGCACGGGAGAGAGAAATGGAGAGAGAGAGAGAATCCCAAGTAGCATGGAGCCCGATGTGGGGCTCGAACTCACGAACTGAAATGTGAGATCACGCCCTGAGCCGAAATCAAGAGTTGGACTCTTAACTGACTGAGCCCCCCAGGCATTCCTCCCCACTCTGAGTTTTACTCATCAAATGAGCGTGGTCCCTTGCACCCAAGGCATTCTAGGGTCCTCCTGTGGCAGGTGAAAGACAGTGTGGCCCCTCTCCAAGCAAAGGGTAACTTCCATCCAACACGGAAGGTTCTCTTACAGCTGCCAGTGGCGAGAATGACCCATCCAAGCTTCACAACCAAAGTGAAAGCAAAAGCCCGGAGCCAGAAGCAGACCCTTCACCACATTCTGGAACTTTCCTAGTGCTTAGGGAGAAAACTCTGCTGGGTCCCTCGAATTCCACCTTAATTTGGAGCCCCGGGGAAGAGAGGCCCAGAGCCAAAGCCCTTCATGCTTCAGCCTCGTCCAGCCCTGGGGCTCTGCAGGGTTTTACTGCCAGGCCCACAGAGGGAGAGAACATTTACCAGAACCATGACCCGAAAAACAGGAGCCCTGAAAGAGGCAGGTTGCCCAGGAGGCGGGCTCCTGGCTCAGCCTCCAGCTTTGCCATTCTTCACACAGAAGCTCCTGGGTCTTGTGCCTCCTGGAGCCAGGGAGCGGGGAAGCGACGGGTGGGGGGGGGGGGGTGGGGGGGCGGGGAGGACGGGCGCTTGGACCCTGCCAAGGTCCCGGGCACTCGCCCGCTCTCTCTGGTAGAAGACAGGCTGGCAGCTTGGACCCCACACCAAATCCACAAACGTCACCCTTGACCAGCGGGCACGTGTTAAGACCGTGTGTTAATCTCCGCCTCCTGTGTGGGTCTCCACTCCAGCACCCCCTGCTTCATTCCCACTGCCCCCAGCCTAGAGGTCCGCCTCCTCCCACCCCCTGCCCCCAGCAGCCTTCCCCAAACTCTCATGTGACTTCACACAGCCAGAGTTATCTTCCTCGCATATCAACGGGATCGAATGACTCCCTTGCGTCTTTCTTGTTCAGTGATCCATACCGAGCACCTAGAACAGTGCCTGGGCCACGGAAGGCACTCTGTCACCAGCTGTTGGATGACTCCAAGGCGCTCACGTGAGAAAGTCCCATCTGTAACGACCAGCCCCCTGCCTATTCAGTCTAGCTCATTCCAGCCGCTCCGTTCCCTTGACTTTCTCCACCTTCCCACAAACCTGCCTGCCACTGCCTGAGCACAGCCCTCCAGGCCCAGCACGCCCCATTACCCCCGCACCTCTGGGCCTTTGCTTATGCTGTTCCATCGACCCAGACACCCTTCCTCCCTCTCCCTGGGGGACTGATACACTGTTCAATATTCCAACATTCTTTTTTTAGCAGGACCTCCTGGCACACCTCAGCCCGAGTTCTTTTCTGTCTCTTGTTCTCTTCTAAGCCCTGTGACATCATTTCCTACAGAATACTTGCTAGGGGCTAGGCATGAAGGTCCCACTTAGGAGGGCATCATTCCCAGAGTACAGATGAAGAAACCGAGGCTCGGTGAGGCAGGTCACACACAGTGAGCCAGTGCTGGGGCCTGACTGTATCACCGCCTCCCAGCAATGCTTGTCATTTACCAGTCACGAGGCTGGGAGCTTTTAAGGCCCCTGGGCCCTGCATCCCTGGGGCAGGCCTGGCCCTCGCGCAGCTCCCAGGAGGTCCCAACCACCCAACCCCTGGACAGAACCTCCTGAGGAGCAGATACACCGCCAGCCTCCTCCCCTTCCTCTCTCTTCTGCCTTTTCTCCCAGGCGGGGCAGTACCTCTGGCAGGCTGCAGAGGAAGTGTTTGGAGGGAAAGGGGCTCCTTCCCAATTCCACGTCTTCCTATAAACTTAGGACGAGATCCTCGTGTGACAAGTCTCCAAAGCGCAAAAGCCGTTCACAGGTCCCAGAGCCGACCTTTCAACTACAGAAGCTATGCTCCAAACAAACCACGCAGAACGAAAACCAAAATCCAGCCCTGCAGGGTAACCCCTCTCCAGTGGCACTTCTGGGCTGACCCCGGCCCCGCCCCCGCCGCCGCGGCCCCGCCCACCCGGGCCCCGCCCCCGCCGCTCCCGCGGCTCCTGGGTTCCCAGGGCCCGGACCACCCGCGCGGCTTGGAGGGATCTGGCCGGGGGCCACCCAAGCTCAACCGAGAGAGCACAGGTGCCGCACGGCAGCGACCGGCCGGGGAACCGTAAGGACATCCAGGTTCCCTGTCCCCCCACCTCTCGGTTACGGAAAGCTTGCTTTCTCTAGGTGACCATCCCTGTCAACCAGACTTGGCGCTCCCAGGCCACACGTCTCCCGTCAGGAAGCAGACAAAAGATCTGGGTTGGACGGCAGGCAAGTACCTGCTGTGTGCCAGGCACGAGTGCCCCCGCCTCAGCCCAGGGGCCTGTCATGCGCATTGAACAGCGAAAAAACTGAGTTTCACCCCACTTTGCTCGCGCCCGATTTCTCACCGTTTTTTTTTTTTTTTTCTAGTACGTGAAACACACACTCCAATCGAAATCCCTGAAAAGCCTCGATTTCCACAAAAGTTAGGGATGGGAGAAGGGGGGTCCATCGGGCAGCGCCAGGGTGGTTTCCGGGGACTTCCTGGGAAGCTCGGCTCTAAGCACGGGTGGAAGGTGCCTCTTGGGGGAGGCCAAGGGTTCGAAACCCGCCAGGCGGAGGGCACCTGTCCCCGCCCACGGGGAGCCCCGGAGGCCGGCCGCCTTCCCCCGGCCGAGGCCAGCGCGATGCCGGGAGGCGGGGGGTCCCGCACCGCTGGGGCGCGGCTCCGGCGACTGCGGGTTCCGAGTCCTCCCGGCCGCAGACCCGGGACAGGAAGCTCCCGGACGGACGGACGGACGGACGGACAGACCCAGACTGCCCTCGACTCCCTCCCCGGCCGGGCGGGGAGCCAACACTCACTCCGCCGGGCGCCGCGGAGCGGAAGGCGCGGCGGCGCAGACTCACCCGGGCGGCTGCGGGGCCAGCTCGGTCACGGTCGCACTACCGGGGACCGGGGGCTCCACGACCCCGTCCCCTCGGGCTGCCTCTTCCGGGGCGCTGTGATCCCAGGGCTCGGGGAGTCCCGACCCAGCGAGGCGGTGGCGGAGAGGGCGCACCGCCCGCGCCGGGACCGGGATGGGGACGCAGGAAGCGCAGCCTCGAGGCGCCGGCGTGCAGGAGGGAGGGACGGCGAGAGGCCGAGGGCGGCGCCGGCCCCGAGCGGACTCGGGCCTGGAGAGGCGCCGCCCACCGGTCGACCCTCCCGCCCTGCCCTCCGCGCCACCCCCGGGCCGGCGGCACCCACGTCCTCGGGTGGGCTGGGGGAGTGCCGGGCGGGGACGCTAGGCCAAGTCCTCCCCCGCCCCCTGCCGCTAGGAGTTGGCGAAGCAGGGATGGGGGGAGGGAGCAGGGTCCAAACCTCCCCAACCCGGGGCCGCGGAACGGGACGTGGGGGTGGGAGGGGGGGAGGGTGACTCGGGCCGGGAGTCCAGGTTAGTTAAGGGTTAAGTAGCGCTGGGAGACTCCTCCGCCCCGGAGGCTGGTACGGCCCTGCGGACCCGCCTGCCGCGCCTCTACCTGGCGGGACACTCACCTGGCCGCCCGGTGCGCCGGCCTCGACCCCCACTTCCCGGGGAGGCTGCCGCCTCCCTCTCCACCCTAGGGCGTGTTCGGGGCGCCGGGGCCCGCCCGCACCGCCCTGGGCCGGTGGTTTGCGAGGTGACTGATGGGTGGAGTCGGGGAAGAAGGAAGCAGGTTTTTAAAAAGCGAGTCGGCTCCTGCCCTCCGCCCGGTCGCCCACCCCTCCCCGGTCCCCTGAGCACCCCCTGCGGGTTCCCGGTGGCCCGGCCCCGGGTGGAGCCCCTTCGGGGAGCCCGCGCCTGCATACGGGGTGCGGGCGCCCTGGCCGGAGAATTTCGCCTGCCCGGTGCTCGTTCCCAGCTTTCCGGAGAACTTTCCCGGTGGAACACGGGCTGTCGTCGTCCCGACCACCGGGATGCGGGCGGCGGCCCACCTCTGTTTAGCGCCTCAGAACCGCTGCCTGAGACCTGGCTCTGGGGAGGGTAAGCCCGAGCTGGCGAGGGCGCCTCTGCCCCCCGCACCTGGAGGTTTGCCCTGGAACCTGTGCGGCGCCCAAATTGATCTCAGCCAGACCGCAAAAGAAGCTGGATTCTGAACACAGGGGGAGAAGGGAAGCCGCCTCCTCTCCCAATCTTAGGTTGTTTGAGTTCCAAGAGAGGACAGGCCGGGGTCCCCTTCTCGGTTCAGTTCTTTGAAGTTCAAACCCTGAGAAAAGCCAATAGGCAGCTGGCCGGGTATCAGAGACTATCCCTGAGGACAGAAGGCGCCTCCTATTGGGAATCGGCTGTGTCCGGGATGAAATTAGACACCCTGGTGGAATCCAATGGAGTTCACTTCCAAACTGCCAAGTTCATGGGTGGGCATCATCCAAACGTGTGTATACTTATGTTGTCCCATGTGGGTATTTTTTTCCCCCATTGTTGCCTTTTAACTTGAACAGTCGCCGTGGAACAGGACCCTCGTGTCCACAAATAGGCATATTTGGGGCTGTCTTGTGATTTGGGGGTGAGGAAAGCATTTAGGGAAACAGTGATGCGTCTCCATGAGTATGACAGTAACAACTATCTCTCACATCCTCACTATGGGCCTGTTGCCAGGCAGCTACTCACTGCCCAGCCCACTTAATCCTTTTAACAACCTCAGAGATACTTTTGGGTTACACCCATTTTATAGAAGAGAAAGCTGAGGCTCTGAAAGGTGAGGTCACCAATTGCCCAAGGCCACACAGCTGGGAAGTATCAGGAGTTAGATCCCAGCTCGTGGGCTCCAAAGCCCGCGCTCTCCCTGCTTTGGGAGAACTCCTTGTCACTGTGCACGCACTCTCCCCCTTGAGACAAGGTTCCCTGCTTCTCCTGTCTGTCCTTCAGGAAAAGAAGTCGCTTCTGTCACACTCTGCACGGTGACATAACTCTTTACAAGCCTGCCTCCTGCTCTCCTTGAGGATAGGGACCGCTGTGTCCCGCCCACTTCTCCTGGCCCTCGGCAGGTGCTCAATTAATTTTTTGGGGGGATGAATGAGAGCCCCAAATAGTCACATTATTTTATTGAATGGGGAGAACTCTCTGTGTAGGCAGGTGCCTGTGCTGACAAGCTCACATCGGAGGGCTGTATATTCCATCACCAAGTTTAGACCGTGAATTTGGGAAACTTCCAGTCTCCAAATAGTTGATGGGAAACAGTCCCACTTTCAGATAAGACCCAGAATCTGGCTTTCATTTCACTCTGCAAGGCCGACTTTGGAGAGGCCTGGACTGGGGACAATCATTTCAGACAGCGGCTGCAGCTCCTACCTGCAGGCCAAGGGCGTCAGTACTTTTCCACGCCTGGATCCTACTCCAGAGCCACCCAGCTCTGCTGCAAACCTAACCGGGCAGGTCTATCTCAGCAAATCATCCTCAGAGTGTTCCTTTTAGGCAGCTCACCCCGGCTAATCTGGGGAGAGGCTGGAGAAATTCCCATCCAAAGCAGAGCCACAGGCAAAACTAGAAACTGGCAAAGTTATTTTTTTTTTTTTTTTTTTTTTTTTTTTTTTTTTGCCACATCTCTCCTTGTCATCCTACCCTTCGCAGCCCTTTCCCTCTACACGGTGAGTTTCTCTGATTCTCTCTGGTTCGCTGGGTCTTATTGAGGAGCCAGACTTGACTGACAAGGGCCCAAGATATGTCCTTGGGGAAAGAGCCAAAGAAGTAAGTCTCGAACGGTGGAAATTCTGTTAGCCGTGACCATAACAGGCAGTGGGGGAAGACTGCCCCCAGAAATGATTCCCATTTACTGAGCACTATGTTTCAAGAGTTCTGGAACATTGTATTGTTTAATCCTAAAACAGCCTTAGAAGGGAAATTCTATTATTTTGGTGTTTCAGGCCAGGCTAACTGAGACTCAGAGAAATTACACACCTCCATCTGCTAACAAGTGGGAGGACCAGGATTTGAACTGATGTATGTGCTTGGTGTTAACCACTAGGCTAGGAATTCCAGGGGACAGGAAGGATCAGGGCTGCCCAAAGACACTCATATTCAAATGTCCATTCGAATGCAGATGCGTTACCTTACATGGTAAAAGGGATTTTGCAGATATGATTCAGTTAAGGCCCTTGACACGGGGTGATTATTCTGGATTATCCTGGTGGACTGGGTGTCGTCACGGGTTCTTAGAAGAGGGAGGCATGAGGGTCAGAGAAAGAGATGTAGTGGTGGAAGCAGAGGGCAGAGCGATGTGTCCTGGGAGGGACTATGAGCCTAGGAATGTGCTAGAAGCTCCTAGAAGGTGGAAAAGGTCAGTGATGGATTCTCCCCTGGGCCTTCCAGAAGGAGCACGGCTTTGCTGACACCTTACTTTTAGCCACCGAGACAGAGTTTGGACTTCTGACCTCTAGAATTGTACGATAATGAACTCGTGTTGTTCTAAGCCATGAAGTTTGTGGTGGTTTGTTGCAGAAGCCACAGGAAACTAACAGGTCTTGCGAACTCAGCCATGTAGACAGATGTAGACGCCTACCTTTGTCCACCATCAATCTCTTCTCCTGAGAGGCACCGTGATCCGGCCTGAACCATGAATTTAGGATGAGGCTGGGATTTCATTAGCTCCGTCTTTTCGTTTCTGGGTCCTCTGCTGCTTATGAGTTGTGTGATGCTGGGAAGATATCTTGTCCCCTCTGAACCTCAATTTCCTCATCTGTAGAAACAGTGATGCTAAGGGGTGCCTGGGTGGCTCAGCCGGATAAGCATCCTACTTTGGCTCAGATCACGATCTTGCAGTTGAGGAGTTCAAGCCCCGCATCGGGCTCTGTGCTGACAGCTCAGAGCCTGGAGCCGGCTTCGGATTCTGTGTCTCCCTCTCTCTCTCTGCCCCTCCCCTGCTCACACTGTTGTCTCTCTATCTCTCTCAAAGGTAAATAAATATTAAAAAAAAATTTTTTTAATTGGTGCTAATAATACCTACTTTGCAGGAACCAGCGCCATCTGAACACGATCACTTGGGGCACCAGCCTGTCCCTTTCCAAACGTCTGGATTCTAAGAGGAGAAGATGCTTCTCTGAGCATTCTCCTGGCAAACATTTCTGCTCTCTCGGGCTGAGTGGGCAAGATGCTAATTTAAAATATTAGACTGTCTCTGGCTGGTGACTAGTCCTCAATCTGTCAGGAAGTGAAGCTGAAAATCTACCTAGAGGAATAGATAACCACGTAGAACTCACCCAGGTTCTCAAGAACAGGTGTTCAAGGATTTTCATGGCTGACTACTTATAACAGCGAAAAACGGTTACCAACCTGAATGCCACCAGAAGAGAGCTGAATAAATTCTGGTGTGGGCTTGTGCCGGAATGCTATGTGGACGTGAAAAAGAAGGAGAAAGAGCTATCTGACAGGGAAGAGTATCCAACATGTATCATTAACTGAGAAAGGCAAGGGACTGAACATGATCATGCCACACAAACGGTTTTATTTTTTAAGATGTAGGCACATATATTTTACTTATGCATAGAAAATGCATGGAAGGGGTGCCTGGCTGGCTCAGTTGGTAGAGCAGGTGATCTTGGAGTTGTAAATTCGAGCCCCATGTTGGGTGCAGAGGTTACTTAATAAATACATATTAAAAAAAAAAAAAGAAAAGAAAATGCATGGGAGGAATGAAACCAAACTCTGGTTACCCTTAGAAATTGAAAAGTGAAAATGTGTGTGTGTGTGTGTGTGTGTCTGTGATGGGGGACATAATTTTTTTCAATAAGAATGTATTAAATTAATAGCATAAACGAAGAAAAAAAAAAGGAGGCCAGGACCCTTTGCTCCTGTGCCTTCCCTGCCGCCTCTCTTTTCCTTTAGTCCATTCTGAGCAGGTGACTCCTTCCCATTTACTCTTGACGCGGCTCATTTCTAAACCCTTGAGGGGCTGAGCAATGTCTCCACTGCGTGACTCTTGCCAGAGTCAGCAGTAAATCCCATACGTACGTGTACTTGGAACGTGGCCTTCATCTGGAGCGGTTCACATTAGTCACTGGGAAGGGATGTGTCTTGCGTGCGGGCGTCACCTGTGACATACTGAGCCAGCCTCTCGGAAGCTTGAATCAGGGCTGCGTGACGGAGACATTGTGCTCACAGAGTGCACGGTGAAATCGGGTAGTGGGACTGTCGGCTTAAATGAAACCGTGTTCACCCCATTTCCTGAAAAATGTGCGTGTCAAAAAATACGTCTCTACCTGAGTTGCCAGTGTAACTGGGTCTGTGTGGACGAATCAGACAGCCCAGGATGGAGCTGGTGAGGGCCTCACAGCATTAGAGCACAGCGTCTTGAGGCCCGTGAGCACAGACAGCCCCGATTCCCTCTCCTTATCACCCATGTTCTTGGTGCCCCATCCCCTAGAACCTTCTTCTGTGTCTCCTCTGCAGTGTGGTTCGTCCAGCTGCTTCCTCACTGGCGTCCCTGCTCCCAGCCCGTCCCCTGGAAGGTCTTCTCCGTGTCGCACGGTTAGCACTGTGACACATAGGCCTGAGCCGCGGTTCCCCAGGGCCCTAGCACCGAGTCCAGACTTCTTGCCCAGGATACGAGGACTTCCTAACTGCTCAGCCTTGCTCATCACTCCCTCAGGCTGCAGGCCCTGTCACTCTTCTGCGGTCGCTTTTCCATCAGTGATGAAACCTTTCCCAGAAGCTCCCTGGGAACTTGCTTGATATCTCCCTCACGGGGACTCATTCTGAAACCCGTCACCGACGAGGGCCTTTGAAAGCGTTGTGGGCTCTCAGGATTCACCTGGGATCACGGGGGTTGGTGCAGACCCCCGAACCAAGTGGAGTTTCTGCCAAGAGGAAGAAGTGGCCAAGGCACCCGCAGGTGCTGGGAGGCCACCCGGTCAAACAGAGGCAGGAAGCCGGCTGCAGAGAGAGCCGGAGAGAGAAGCCTCCTGGATTGCTCTCCGCCTTCCTTCCAGCTCTTAGTGCTTGAGCAGCATTCTTGTTTTCCCCGTGGGTTTCCTTGTTTTTACTTAAACTGGTCTGATGAGTTTCCCTTTCCTGCAATGAAAGGATCCTAAGAGAATCCCTTTGAAGCTCTTGCAAACGGCTGAACACAGTGCTAGAGGCCAGGCACGGAGGCCCTGATCCTCTCCGGGTCAAGTCACCACATAGATAACTACGCGGGAAACCGCCAGCAACAGGTCCTGGGTGACTTGGATTCCGGGAAACCCATTCACTTCTAGGATAAGTAAGTCATGACAATAGCAGCGACGTTTACACTGTGCTAACTACTTGCCGGGCACCATCCCACGCACGTCCCAAGTACGGTCTCGTTAATCATCCTTGTAACCCTAGGAAGAAGGTACTGTGCTCTGCCCCCCTTGTCCAGACGAGGAAACTGAGACACAGAGAGGTTAAGTGACTTTTTCAAGCTCACTCAGCTGGTCGTTGCTGGCGCCCGGCTGTGAACCCAGGCTGCCTGTGCTCTGTGTGCCCACACACTTCTCTCCACACTAGCTCTCATGCTAGTGTGGCCCGCGATGCTCTCAGGGACTCGGGATCCGGGTTTGGAGGGTGGGAGAGGAGTCTGTGAACTGAGACTCAGCTTCCGCTGGCTGAGAAGGACCCAAAGCACGACAGTGTCTTTCATCCATTCCACACATACTGCTGGAGTGATATTGACGAAAGTGGTTTTGTTTTTTTTCTTTTTTATTTAAAAAAACTTTTTAAAATATTTGTTATTGAGAGACAGAGAGAGACAGAGCATGAGCAGGGGAGGGGCCAAGAGAGAGAGGGAGACACAGAATCGGAAGCAGGCTCCAGGCTCCGAGCCGTCAGCACAGAGCCCGACGCGGGGCTCGAACCCACGGACCGTGAGATCGTGACTTGGGCTGAAGTCGGACGCTTAACCGTCGGAGCCACCCAGGCGCCCCCGGTTTTGTTTTTTTCTCTCCCCTTTGCTGTTTCAGCCAGTGGCTCTTCTTCGGGCTAAGCCAGATTCAGCAGAAAAGCAGAGATACCATTTCTGAGTATCAAGAATCAAGACTTTGGCGTCGTAAGAACCCGAGCTTCGAGTTTCAAAAGTGGGAGCCCCGGGCATACGTAAAGTTTATGGCATTAACAAAAGGTTTGGAGACTAAGCGACAATCACTGGACTGAGCAACAATGTTGGACTAAGATCCAACAATCATTTGCCCAGACCTGGATAAGGTCAGATGTCTCTGGGCTGGGGGTCCGCGCAGAGGGGCCGAGGAGGGTGGAAACAGTCATGAGGACGTGGGTCTCCACAGAGGTGAGTGGTGGCGGGAGCGATGGCCCTGTGCCAGCTGTGAGAGTGGGTGTGGGTTGGGGGGGGGGGAGCCCAGGTGTCTCTCACCCCGTATGGCGTGGGAGGGGATGGTCACGGAGTGGTTGGCAGAGGGGCTGAGACGCCTGTGCCCTCAGAGTGACAGGGCCTGTGACAGGCCCTGCCAATGTCTCCCGTGTGCCTGCGAAGAGGCCGAGAGAAGAAAGATGGAGAAGCTGGGTGAAGAGAGGGCTTCCAGGAGGCTGGGAGGGCACGTCTGCCACCCGGAAGACGGAAATGAGGCCATCTCAGCAGGTGCCAGAGAAGGCCAGGTTGCCGCGGGCCCCTGCCCGGGGCTTGGAACTCTGTGAGCTCCCTTCACCAGGAAAAGAGATACGGACACAACCCAGAACAAGCGGTGGGCAGACTCTGATTAACTGTGATTCAGCGTCTCCCGCCCAGCAGAACGGGGACTTGAAACAGAAATTAAGCCTAGTTGTGGGGCGCCTGGGCGGCTCAGTCGGTTAAGCATCCGACTTCAGCTCAGGTCACGATCTCACGGTCCGTGAGTTCGAGCCCCGCGTCGGGCTCTGTGCTGACAGCTCAGACCCTGGAGCCTGCCTCGGATTCTGTGTCTCCCTCTCCCTCTCCCTCTGCCCCTCCCCAGCTGGTGCTCTGTCTCTCAAAAATAAATAAACAGGTTTAAAAAATTTTTTAAGAAACTAAGCCCAGTTGTGAAAAACCGAAGTTATGTCTCTTGCACACTCCATGATGTGGACTGAATGTCCTGCCTGCTTCCCTGTTCCTAAAACGGCTTTGCGTGTTCAAGAGAAATGGGGGAAGAGAGCCTGTAGCAGAGGCCTGATCCTCCCGCATGTTCCGTATCCTCTTTCAGGCAGCCCTCCGGGCTTGGTCTCCTACCACCCAAGCCGTCCCTGTGCCCTCATCCCCTGCGGAAAAGCCTCCTAGTATTGATAGAGTGGGGGTGATGGTACTTCATACTGTCCCTCTATCAGCCACCAACCAACAACGTACCTGCCTTCACCATGCCTGTCACGCAAATAATTGTGTCTACGGGGGCGGAAGTTCAAGACGACACTGTGCTGTCTCAGTACTTGCTGTCTTTGCCCGTGACTCTTAGGACTGTTTAGACCAGAGTCTTGCAACCTTGATGCTCTTGGCATCCGGGCGGGATAAATCTTTACTGGGGGGCTGCCCTGTGCACGGTGGGATGGTTAGCGGCTTCCCTGACCTCCACCTACTAGATGCCAGTAGCGACCCCCCATCGAGTTTTGACCGCCAAGAATGACTCCAAACATTGTCAACTGTCCCCAAGGGGAGGGGAGAATCATCCCCAATGAAGAACCACCGCTTAAAAGATTTTGCATACACGCCCCCCCCCCCTCCCCAGCATGTGCTTTTTGCTCTGAGGTTGATGTCAGTGAAGGTAGAAGGCAAAATCTAACCAGAAAAATAGTGGTCTGGACGTCAGAAGACTTGGGGGTCAAGTCTCACTCCCTACCTATGTGACCTTAAGCAGGGCATCTAACTTCTTTGAGCCTCAGTTTTCCCATATGTGTATTGGGGATGATAAATGAGGAAAAGGATGTTAGTTTGTTTTGTTCGCTACTGTATCCCCAGTATCTAGAATAGTACATAGTAAGTGCTCAATAAAAATATGTTGCTTGGTTGACTGAGTCTCTGCCCTGCCTCCCCTCCCGGGACTTCTGCAGGGTTCAGCTGAAAAAGTCTGTGAGCACTTCCATGACTGAATAAGCTCTGTGGGTTGTACCAGCGTCAACATCCTGGCCACGCTGTTGTATGAAAGCTACACAAGATATTACCACGTGGAAAGACTGGGTGAAGGTCATAAAACCTTCCTGTAATTCTTTTTTTGCAATTTCCCGTGAATCTGTTACTATTTCAAAGTAAAGACTTCAACCTAAATAGAATAAATACATAGGGACAAAATGGAAATAAGAATTCCCCAAAACGAGGCGCCTGGGAGGCTCAGTCGGTTAAGCGTCCGACTTCGGCTCAGGTCATGATCTCACGGTTCATGAGTTCGAGCCCTGCATCGGGCTCTGTGCTGACAGCTCAGAGCCTGGAGCCTGTTTCAGACTCTGCGTCTCCCCCTTTCTCTGTTCCTCCCCTGCTCACCCTCTCTCTCGCTCTCTCGCTCTCAGAAATAAACATTAAAATAAAAAAAAAAAAGAATTCCCCAAAACATGTGCAGCATAAAAATAGTTAAATTCCCTAGATCACTAGAAGAGGGGAGAGACTCAGATCACAAACTCGAACCTACAGGAAATGGAACGACTTTTCCATGACTCAGCCTGATTTATCTCAGGAGCTCCTATTCTGCCAGGTGGCAGAAATGTTTCCCTCCCTCGTCTGCTGGGGTTGCACCTAAATTCTGCAGGCTTGTGTCAAGTGAAAGCCTCCTAGGGGCACATCTGGGGCAGGTGCCATCCGTCCCTGTTCCCAGACTGGCTGCTGGGCTGTTGGTCCCCGCAGGTCCGTGCTGAGCCTGAGGGAACCTGGCAGGACCGATGAGTCACTACCTGGCGTCCTCTGATTCACATGTAGTCCACAGATACATTTTATTTGACCCATATGGTATTAAAAAAAATTTTTTTAATGCTTATTTTTGAGAGAGAGGGAGAGAGAGACAGAGTGTGAGCAGGGGAGGGTCAGAGAGAGAGGGAGACACAGAATCAGAAGCGGGCTCCAGGCTCTGAGCCGTCGTCACAGAGCCCGACGTGGGGCTCGAACCCACGACCCGCGAGATCACGACCTGAGCCTAGGCCGGACGCTTCACTTACTGAGCCACCCAGGTGCCCCCTGGCCCATATAGTATTTTAAAAGATCAGTTGCCAATAACCTGCAATGGGAGTTTTCACATAAGATATTTGAAAGGAAAAAAAAAAAAGATTTTCAGGTCTTGTAAAAAATAATAAAGATTTTCATGTCTCGTAAAGACAAAACACAACAAAACAGAATCTAGACACCTGGGGCAGATCACTCTGGGCACACGACCCAATGGGGCAGTGATCCGCCGGACCCTCCTCTGTGGCGGCTGCCCCTGTACAACAGGCATGCCCCCAGTGGATTAGCCACAGTTTCCCCCCATTTCCTATCAACACGGGGCCTGGATTCACTCATCTGCAAAATTTGCCTGGCTCCCATAGACACTTGAGTTGGCAGTCCCCACTGTTTCCTATTGCTGTGTCACTTTTGGGTCCCTGGGGCCCATTTTTCTCCTGCTCCTTGCTGGGGTGAGAAAAACACTGGGGAGCTGTCTCAGACCCGTTTGCCTAGATCTATCAAATGGCCACTCAGTCCAGGGTCTTGCTGCCTTCCCTGGCTCCACACCGGATAGGGACACGACGGGACATAGCCCAGGGCCCTCATTCTCAGTTTTCCTCCTTTCCTTTCAGACTCTCCCTCCTCCTCCTGACCTGGGAACCTTTATTTTTGCCCTAAGAGGCAGGAATCCTTGCTAGTCCAGCTTCCGTGTCTTTCTCCCCACTTTGCCCCCCCCCCCCCCCATTCTATTGTCTATACACAACAGTCCTTTCTCTTTCCCCTTATTTGCCAGGCTTTCAAAATCCAAAAGCCAGGATTGTTTGGTTCTCTTTTTTACACTGTGTCCTCCCTTCCTGGAGGCATATGGTGACATCTGCCTGAATTTTGGGGGGCGGAGAGGATCTTGAAACAGTAACAAAAACTGGGAATAAAAAACACACCCGTTAACTTATGAGGTCACCCTCCGTCATCTGTCTACATGCCGGGGGCTGTGCTAAGCAATTTACGTGTGTTACCTCATTTCAACCTCAAACCGGAAATGAGACTGAGGTGAAGTGTTTGTCCAAAGTCAATAGCTAACGAGGGGGCATAGCTGAGAGGTGAACCCAGAGTAGATCAACCCAGCCACCCAGGTCCCCCAAAGGTATGGCCTGAGTTCACCTCCCACCTCTCTGCTTCCGGCACTCCCAGGTCCCTGACCATCTGTGCGCGGTAGAGGCCAGTCGGAATCCTTACCTGGGGGAAACTGAAAGGCCATTGGCCTAGATTTTCCTAAGGCCCGCCTATGCCCCCGGCTGATTGGCAGGGTGGCTGTGACCGTCAGCTTGCTGATCATTGGCCCAGGGAAATCTATTGACCTCCACCGCGCGCCACTTTAACCGCAGCAGGAGAGTCCAGACTGTCAGGACAGATCAACTCCCTGGAGAACAGAGATAAAAATGGAAGGATAAAACGAGAGCTTGAGTCAGAAAGTTGGCAAATCCAGTTACAGGAAAGCGTAGATGCATGCTGGCCGCTGTCAATGTGTCCGTCGGCAGCCTGCCTGGCAAGCTGAGGGCGTCCACCTTGCAGAGCATCCGCACCAGGTTTGGACAGACCTTTGGGCTAACTGGCCCTCTGTTTGGCCAGAGGGAGGGAAGGGTTTTGTTCCGATTTGGTTTTAGTTCCGTGGAATTCAGTGTTAAAAAAACAAAAGTTGCATCATTTGAGATTGAGATATTTTCCTGCTAGAAACTTAACCCTTTCTTTCACCTGTATTGCCTTTTAGCTAACCCCAGGCACCATTTGAAATGCGGGCACTTGTGTTTAGAGTTGTTTCTATATGAGGTAGTCTCGGTCGATGCTTGGGCACATGGCTCTGCAGCTGGGTTATCTGGGTTCAAATCCTGGCTCTGTAGTCACGCTACAGCCCCTCGGGTGAGTCATTCAGTCTTGTGGAGCCTCAGCTTCCTCATCTGTACAATGGGGTTATTAATAGTCCCGACCAAGTCGATGTCTGTCAAGTGCAGCAAGCAATGTGTGGCTCGTAAGTTCAGTAAAAGGAGGATCTTATTACTGGGGAAAAACTCCCAACACGAATGAAACTGTTCTGGGTCAGGGAGGGGTGGGGTGATAATGTCGCTGCTCTTGAGGCTGGGGTCACTCGGCACACCTGTGATTGGAGGGTCAAGGACATAGTCCTGCCAGTTGAACTAGACTCTCCAGCATCTCGGCTGGCACCGGAGTACCAGCTGTGGGACTAGTGAGCCAGAGAGGCCAGGAGGAAGGTGCCAGGCTGGGATCACCCAGCTCATCCTGGATGGTGGAGCACTGATGGGGGAGGAGAGCAAAGGGTGGAGAAATGGGGCCCACTGGGAGGGCCTGGCTCTCAGGAAAGGGGTGGGAGGGGGGAAGGGTAGGTAGGAGGGGAGAGGAGGAGCACCAGCAGCCTGGGCCAGAAGCAGCTGGGCCCTGTGTCCTCTCGGCTTCTGGGGGCCAGGCTGCTCAGGAGGAAGTCGTGGCCAGACGTGCTGAGTTCTGAGTTAATGCCTTTGTGGGCTGCCGGAGGCAGTGGGAACTGCCACCCGATCTCATGGAAATCCCCTGTTGATGGCGGGGGGTGGGGGGGTGGGTCCCCCTGTGCTGGAACTCTCCTCTGGCTCCAGCCCTTTACTTATTCATTCTTCCTTCCTTCCTTTCTTTCTTTCTCCCTTCCTTTCTTCCCTCCTTCCCTCCTTCCTTCTTTTTCTTTCTTTCTTCAAAACATAATTCACATTTAGTGAAGTGCAAAACTCTTTAAGTGGACAGCTCGATGGGTTTCTACCCATGTACAGTCACCACCCAGATCAAAATCTAGAGCATTCCCAGGACCCAAGAAGGCTGCCCCAAACCCTTTCCCGGTTCAAGACTCCCCAAAGTCACCCCAATTCTAACCTTTATCACCTTCAACTACTATTCCCTACTTTTGAACTTCAAATGCACAGAATCATAACAGTGTGTATCCTTTTGTGACTGACTTCTTTCAACATTCTATCCGGGTTTTCGTATACCTGTCCTCCATTCTTCTTACCTGCTGTATAATATTCCACTGTATGAATGTCCCATTATGTATGTTTTTATTTGCTTCCTTTCTGGCTTGGGGATATTATGAATAAAGTAGCTGTGAACATTTTTGCACCTGGCTCTTGGTGCCTAGAAGCCCTTGTTTCTGTCAGGCATACACAGGTGGTTCCAGCCCTTTTATTTTATTTCATTTTTGAAAAATGTTTATTTATTATTGAGAGAGAGAGAGAGAGTGAGACAGAGCGCAAGTGGGGGAGGGGCAGAGAGAGAGGGAGACACAGAATCCGAAGCAGGTTCCAGGCTCTGAGCTGTCAGCACAGAACACGACACAGAGCTCGAACCCGTGAACCGGGAGATCATGACCTGAGCTGAAGTTGGACGCTCAACTCACTAAGCCACCCAGATGCCCCGGTTCCAGCCCTTTTAGACATTCTTTTAGCAAATGCTCCAACACAGGCACCAGGGTGGCTCAGTTGGTTGAGCATCTGACTCTTGATTTCTGCTCAGGTCATGATCTCACGGTCGTGGGATCGAGCTCTGTGTCAGGCTCTGTGCCGAGCTGAGCATGGAGCCTGCTTTGGATTCTCTGTCTCTGTCTCTCTCTCTCTCTCTCTCTCTCCCTCCCCTGCTTGCACTCTTTCTCTCTTAAAAAAAAAAAATTAAAACAAGAGAGAAAGAAAATGCTCCAAGATAAGGAAATCGGGAACTAGTGTGTTTCCCTCCCCGCCTCTCCCCTCCCCCTGCACAGCCGCCTCGGGGTTGCAGGCGTGAGAGTCTGAGAAATGGAAAGGAGACAGAGGCACCACGGCAGCCACATCCAGAAGAAGATGTAAAAATATGTTGGCCACTTGCCAAGAGCATTTCCCCTTTCAAAAACGTCATCTGACCTTGTGCTGGCAATGTACATAGAGATCTTCTGAAACCTGGAAGAAAGTTCTACTCATTCTCCTGTTGATGGTGCCTGTTGAGTCTTGAAAGTAGCTCAGGAATTCAGACATGAGTGAATCCATTTCTCCCATTTTACAGATAGAAAAACTGATGCCCAGAGAAGGGACTTACCGAAAGCCTCACAGCCGGTGACATGACAGGGCCAGGGACACAAAGATTCCTGGCCTCTAGCGGCCTCCTCTGCAAACTGGGAGGAAGGGAGGGGCGCCTGGGTAGCTCAGGCAGTTAAGCGTCCGAGTCCCGGTCTCAGCTCGGGTCTTGATCTCAGGGTCCTGAGTTTGAGCCCCAGGTTGGGCTCTGTGCTGAGTGTGGAGCCTACTTTAAAAAAAATTGCAGATTGGGAGAAAGGGATTATATTCATTGGCCTTTCCCAGTGCCTATCTGCCAAGAGCTAAACTGTTGTCCCAAGAGTTTAGCGTCTTCTGGTCGGTCACCCTTCCATGATTATTGGATGTCAGATTCTAGATTTACTCTGTTCAACCTTGACCGCCTACCATGTGCCAGCTATGGTTTTCATTTCTGGGCACACAGCAGGAGAGGAAACAGACTAGCATTCCTGCTCTCATATAACTTGCATCTCTCAGGGGAGAAGACCAATAAACTCAGAAATAAGTACAGAGAGTGAGGTGAGTTGGAGAAAGATCAGTGCTATCAATTAAATTTTTTTTAATGTTTATTTCTTTTTGAGAGAGACAGAGACAGAATGCAAGCAGGGGAGGGGCAGAGAGGGAGGGAGACACAGAATCCGAAGCAGGCTCCAGGCTCTGAGCTGTCAGCACAGAGCCCGACGCGGGGCTCGAACCCACGAACCGTGAGATCATGACCTGAGCCGAAGTCAGACGCCCAACCGACTGAGCCACCCAGGTGCCCCAATCAGTGCTATAAATTAAAGCAGGAAAGAGGAGGAAATGTTGGAGGCTTGGGGGACAGGGAGGGTGGGAATTTTGAACACAGTGGTCAGGGAAGGTGATATTCAGAAGCCCTGAAAGAGGTGGCGGGTGCAGTGGTGAGGGGGGCTGTGGGACGGAGAGAGTGTTCTGGGCAGGGGGACAGCAAGTGCAAAGGCCCTGAGGCAGGATCCTGGCGGTAACTGGGGAACATTAAGGATGGTTTGGTGGGAATGAGTCGAACGAGTGGGAGGGGTATGGAACATGAGGTCAGAGAGGCGAGGGGCAGAGGGCAGAGGGGCCGTATAGGTGGCTATAAGGACTTTGGCTTTTATTCAGTGACATACAGAGCCTACAGAGTTTCCCTCAGAGGAGTGACAAGATCTGACTTAACATTTCTAAGGGGAGTTGGCTGCTATGTGGAGAACAGATGGAGACGAGGACAGAAGCAGGGAGACCAGTTAAGAGGCTGTGACAACAATCCAGGGACAGATGGGGGGGGGGGCTTGGCAGGCGGGGACAGCGGAGGGAGGCATGGAGTTTTGAAGGCAGCACCCACCAGACTTCCTGGCCAGTTCATATCCATCTTAATGCAAGACCCCCTGGGATGCAGAGCAGGTGCGCTTTGCAAAGAAGCAAAGCACTGAGTTTCAGGTAGAAGGTCTTCTCCATCCTTCCAGATCCCTCCTTCAGGTTTCCCTCCCCAAAGTCAGCCAGGGAAAGGTCTCACTGTGTCCTCCCCCAACACGGGCCTGAGCCCTTCAAGCAAGTAAGTGTGTGTGTGTGTGTGTGTGTGTGTGTGTGAGTTTGGGGCAGGGGAGGTCACTTTGATTCTTCTTCTCCTGTCCTTTATCCGCACCCCAATTTCTCTTTCCTCTGGGAGCTGTTGTGACAAAGCCCCCCCCCCCCCGCCCCCCACTCACCGGGGCTCTAAGCACCTGTGCTGCCTGAAGACGCTCCAGCCCCACTGACCTTTCTCCTTTGGGCCCCAAGACTTCCACCTCTGCTCTCTGCCTTCTCTAAAAAATATATATATATATATTTTTTTTAATTTTTAAATTATATATTTATTTAATTAATTAATATTAATAATTAATAAATTATATATATATTTTTTAATTTTTAAATTAATTTTGAGATAGAGGAAGAGAGAGCAGGGGAGGGGCAGAGAGGGAGAGGGAGGGAGGGAGGGAGAGAGGATCCCGAGCAGGTTCTGCACTGTCAGCAAAGAGCCCGACGTGGGGCTCAAACCCATGAACTGTGAGATCATGAGCTGAGCGAAGTCGGGTGCTCAACCCACGGAGCCACCCATGTGCCCCTCTGCTTTCTTTTTAACACTGCAATTTGTAATGATTTACTTCTTTGTTTACTTACTGGGTGTTTGGCCTCTTGTGCTGTAAGGCAGGGAATGGGTTGGTCCTGTTCACTCTCAATTCCCCAAGTACTAAGCTCAGCGCCTAGAGGGACAGATTAGCGGGGAAGTCGGCAGCGCCTCTGAGATGGCCAGAGTGACCCCCACCTCCTGGTAGTCCCAGCTTAGCCATCCCTTCCCACACTGAATGGAGCTGGTCCTGTGTGACCAAGAGTGTGAGGGTGACACATGGGGGTGACAGTATGTGCCTTCCATGCTATATATATGTATATATGTATTTATCATACGTGAGGCTTTTAAAGGCTATTTCCTTCCTCCCTTCCCCCCTTCCTTCCTTCCCTCCTCCCTTCCCTCCTTCCCTTCTTCTCTCTTTCCTTCCTTCCTCCCTCCCTCCCTTTAGATGCATATAAAATCTCCCGCTGGTTCTGTTGCATTGAACCCTAATACACAGGTATCGAGGATTATGAACTCTAAAGCCAAATTACCTGGGTTCAGATCCCAAGTCTCCCATTTACCTGCTCTGGGACTGTGGACAATTTCTTAATCTTTTTGCCTTGGTTGCCTCATTATAAATAGGAATTACACCGACCCCATTGGTTTGTACATATTAAATGAATTTTTAAGCGTGAAAGCAGCTAGAACCTGGCAAACACTCACTATGGGGCTGTTCGCTACAGCCCTTTTACTTAGCACACAATAGGTGCTCAATAAATATTCTCCAAATGGATGGCTGGCTAGTGAGCGAGAGGGGCCAAGGGTCCTTGTATGCCAATTCCTTCCCGGGGGTTGCTTCCGAGTTCAAGTCTTTATAGGTAGGAGGGCTTTCAAAGAACATTTTCTGTCCTCCTCCTTTTCACATGCCTACTCAAAAACGATTCATTGTTTGTCTGAAATTCAAATTGAACCGGGCATTACATTTTCCTTCATTTTCTCTCGAGACCCTAAACGTGCCACATCTTCTCGGAGGCTTTTAGTGAGGTCACCTCTGTGTGATGGGCACTCGTGTGTGTCCGCTCAGCCAGGCTCTGCCCGTCAGTTACACATCTTGCCTCGACAGCCCCTCAAACTCCTTGCAATAAATTTCCGAATACATGCCTTCTACTGATTCTGGTCCCCTGGTTGGGACCTGAGCTATGTAGCCCGCTTCTCCCACACGTGTATGGCAGGGCTTTGGTCACCTGCATGGCTGGGTTCCTTCAGCTTTCAGCTCTAAAGTCCTACAGTTCTAGGATTAGGTTGATGGAAACCGAGTCCCGAGTAGGGGAGGGGAATGAGGGTTTCAGCTCAGAGGAGAGACCGGTTGCAGGTGGAATGTCGTGACTTTAACTACTCGAGGGCTAGGGTCGCCGATGCTTGTTGCTTTTCTGGCGGCCTGACATCTGTCTCCCCCCCCCCCATTCTCATGTCCTTTTGGGGGGATTACTCATCTCCTCTGTGCACAGTCCGGTAGAAAGGAAGGTACTTGGGGGCTCTGCCCTCCCACAGCCACGGCGGTGGGCACATGACCCAATCAGATGCTCCCCTTCTGGATCTGAAGTTGAGCAGACCCATCCATCCAGCGATGCCCTGGGAGCGCCTTCCAGTAAATTCCCTCTTGCAAAAGCCAGGCAGGGCTGGTTTCTGCTACTCATTTCCTTCTCTACTGGTGTCCTTTCCACTAAAATGTAAACTCCAGGGCAGTGGGGACTGTCTGGTCCAGTGCAATATTCCCAGTGCCTAAAACAGTGCCTGGCATCTAGCAGGTGCTCAATTAAATGCTTGTTGAATGAATAGACAATAGTCAGGCCTGAAGGGGAGGCCGATTCCCGAACAATGGCTAATAGTTCGACCTCATGAGGCAGATTGTGGGGGTTTCTCTCCCGAAAAAGTGGGATGTTACCTATCTCCCGAGGTTATCAGGACAAATAGGTTGGTGTCACTGAAATGCTTACAATAAGGCCTCGCATAGGGACACCTGGGTGGCTCAGTCGGTTAAGCATCCGAATCTTGATTTTAGCTCAGGTCATGATCTCGTGGCTGTGGAGTGGAGTCCCACGTCGGGCTCTGCACTAAGCATGGAGCTTGCTTGGGATTCTCTCTCCCTCTCTCTCTCTCTCTCTCTCTCTCTCTCTCTCTCTCTCTGACCCTCTCCCACTTACACTCACTATCTCTCTCAAAATAAATAAATAAAAATTAAAAAAAAAAACAGTAAGTCCCAGCATAGAGGAAGCACTATAAAATTATAATCAGCCATTGCTGTGAGCAGGGTACCAGCTACCCTCTTCACTTAGGGCTCATCAGGGACTGTGCTAGAACCCTGATACACGTGATCTTGTTACTTTCACACCTTGAATTTTCCAACCGAAAACTGGGTTATCTTGCGAGGATGTGGGAAGGATGCATTCACTCGCTGTCCATACTCTCTCCTTTCTTTCCCGGAGGCAGCCACCCAAGGCTTCGGCGGGCACCGGCTGGGCACAGCAGGCAGGAAGGATGGGAGGTCTGGTCCCGTGTCCCTCCCCGTGCCTCCAGCGGAATGGGGGGCAGCCCCAGCCGTGTTGGCTGCTGGCAGAGCTCAGTGTCCCGAAGTTCCAGAGGTTTCCAGTTCCAGTTAGTACACAATCCAAAAGAGGGTGACCAACCTGCACTGGTCTGCTGAGACTCCCTTGGTTTCAGCATATTCTGGGAAGTCCCGTATTCCGGGAGCCTCCTCAGTGCTGGGCAAATTGGGACGGTTGGTCATCCTAATCCAAGATGACCTAGAGGGTGTCCTGACATGTGAGCAGTTCACGGCGATGGAGAATAAGCACAGCCAGGCAGGCGGCTGGCACCTGGGAAACTCGTCATCAGGTGGCAATGGCCTCGTCGCTGGTAGGGGGCTCAGGGGCAAGAGCCCCGCATGGGTACGGTCCGGGGTGAGCTTGGGTATCAGGTGAATATCTTAGCATGTCTTTGTCATTTGCAAGTCCCAAAACAAAACAAGACGCCAATTGACTTAGGGAGAAAAGAGAATGTGAAGTCCAGGACTATAACAGCTTCAAGTATGGCTGGATCCAGGTGAATGAAATGATGTCATCTAGATAACGTCTCTCTCCATCTTTTGGCTTTCCTTCTTTTCTGTGCTGCCTTATTCTCAAACAACTTCTCTCTCATCTTGGTGGCTCTGGCTGGGTAAGACTGACACCGTCCGAGGATTAAGGGGGAGAGTGGGAGATTCTCTTGGCCAACAATTTCAATATAAGCTCACTTTTGGCTCTGACTGGGTCACATGCTCATTGCTGAACCAATCACTGGGGGGCAGGTAGGGGAATGAAACACTACTCTGATTGGCTTAGCGTAGCTCCCATGCTCTACCCAAACCTGAGGGTCTTGGCACCTGGGTTATGGGGACAGGTGGGCTGAATTTGCCCCCGTGACCGAATACACATGAGGATAGTAATAATGGTAATACCAACACCAATAATAACAGCAGCCAGCATTTACATAATGCTTGCTCTGCTCTCGGCGGTAACGAGGAGGGAGGACGTCTGGGAACGAGGCTGGATACCTCTAGGAAGTTGTTTCGGGAAACTCTTACATTGGATGGGAAGTTGGATTAAAATGTCAGTGATGTTTAATCTCGGCTGCATGTGAGGAACACCTTTTGAAGAATCACACGAGCTCCACCAATGGAATAGGAATCTCTGGGGGCGGGACCCTAACATTAGGGTGTAAAAAACGCTCCAGGTGTTTCTACCATGCCTCACCTCCAGGATTAAGAACGACCTAGCTCAGTGTGTCTAGGGTAGAACAGCCGTGTGTTTTGTTTTTTAATTTTTTAAAAATGTTCATTTATTTTTGAGAGAGAGAGAGCGTGAGTGGGAGAGGGACAGAGAGAGAAGAGGAGACACAGAATTTGAGGCAGGCTCCAGGCTATCAGCCCAGAGCCCGACGCGGGGCTTGAACTTGTGAACCACAGATCATGACCTGAGCCCAAGTCAGAGGCTTAACTGGCTGAGCCACCCAGGGGCCCCTTGGAGCATGGGTTTTAAACATCCATTCAGGTGTTTCCTATGCTCGAGGACCCCTGAACGAGGGCTCTGGTTTCCATCATGGCTTGGCGCCTTGAGGTCAACAGATAAGGCTGCTTCTGGCTTGAGGTGACTGATCTGGGTGCACCTGCTGGCTTTCTGAAGGCTGAGGGGGTGAATCTCTCAGGACCTTTTCACCATTTGGCAATGGGAACTTAATCCAAGGTCTTTTTAATGAATCTCTGAATCTTTTTTTTTTTTTAATATTTTTTATGTTTATTTATTTTTGAGAGAGACAGAGAGAGAGAGAGAGACAGAGAGACAGAGTGGGAGCGGGAGAGGGGCAGAAAGAGAGGGAGACGCAGAATCTGAAGCAGGCTCTGTGCTCTGAGCTGTCAGCCCAGAGCCTGACACGGGGCTCAAACCCATGAACCGTGAGATCATGGCCTGAGCTGAAGTCAGACGCTTAACTGACTGAGCCCCCCCAGGTGCCCTGAATCTCTGAATCTTTAAAATTACCCTAGGCCCCTTAGAAGGACCCGGGTTTAAATTTTTGATAGTGTCATTTTCCCACGAAATTCGTGGTATCCTTCTTCCCTGGAAGGTTTTAAATTTGATCTTGCCCCTAACATTCACTTAAGAATCACTTCTCCCCTTCCAGGTGTGGAGTTCTACCCATTGGGAGCTTCTTTAACAGGATGGCTGCCTGGGGGAGAAAAAGGTATTCTGTCCTTATGTCCTCCCCCAATGGCATTACCAGTGACGATTAAGCACTGAGTGCTCCTGTTTGAAATATTCAAGAAAGCTTTATGGGAGCTGGCCAGTCCGCACCTAACCAGCCGGTTACATTCCAAAGGTGTTTTGATAGTTGTGTGAACTGGGAATCAAAATCTGTTTTCTTATAGCAACGATGTTATCAAGGCCAAGGTGGTTTTGCAAGCTAGCCCACAAATATCTGTTCAATTCGCAATGAATAATTATAGAACTACGTGAATAACTTGTCACTCCTGTTACTTATCTGAGGTTATAGATGGGAAAAAACGGAAAACCGATTCCAGAGTTAATAGAACTTGCATCATTAGAAAAATATTTACATCTCCCTCTTAATTTGTATGTTTTGGGCACAGGACGTTTATCTCTTTTCCCATCTTCTGTCTTCCGAGGCTATGCTGTTTCCCGAGCCAGAATGATGTTAGTACAGCAAATGGGTGGAGTGTGATAAAACACATCTGTCAGGTGGCAGGGGGAGTGGCAGTCATTACTGGGGCCCCACTTCTTGAAAAGTGGGTCTCTGAGGGAGGGAGCCAAACCATAAGAGACTCTTAAAAAACTAAGAACAAACTGAGGGTTGATGGGGGGTGGGAGGGAGGGGAGAGTGGCTGATGGGCACTGAGGAGGGCATCTGCTGGGATGAGCCCTGGGTGTTGTATGGAAACCGATTTGACGATAAATTTCATATTAAAAAAATATGACACAAATAATAATCATTTAAAAAAAAAGAAAAGTGGGTCTCTGAAAAGGAGACAACTCTGGACAAAGGCACAGAGTGGGGGGCTGGGGAGCGGGCCTGGGGATGCCCCACCCACCCCCCACCTTCCTGGGGAGTGCAGTCCAGCTGCACCACCAAGTTCAGGGTCAGTCCGGCAGAGTGCTCTAATGGGAACATCACCACCTTTTCTAGAACCCCCCACTGTCGGGGCTGCAAGGGCCGCGTTGCCCACAGGCTTTCGTTTCCGGATGAGAGGCTGAGACCAGCGAGGGTCGCGGCTTCCATGCCCGGGATCACACGGCAAACGGGAGGCGGTGGTGACCCTAACACGCGCCCTCTGGCCGATGGCGCAGGGCCCTTTCCGCTCTGACCACCGCCCCCCTCCTTTCCCCTATGGTTTTCTCAAACTCGGGTTCAGGAGGGCAGCTGTCACCCCCTCACACAGATGGAGCCCCCCAGAGAGCCCCAGGAGGCCAGGGCGCCCCTGCCTGTGGCCTTTCCTGTGCCCCGCGTGCCCCGTGAGAGCTCCTCTCACCCTTCAGGAATGTTTGCTCATAGGTCTTCCTTGAGTAGAATGTCAGCCCCTCGAGGGGGAGGGAGCAGGTCCCACTTGCTTCCTTATTGCCCAAGGCGACTCCCCTGATAACACCTGATGCTGACTCTCGATAAGCATTTGATGAATGAATACACGAACCCCACCGCCACCTGCCCCCTCCCAGCTAGCACCTGCTGAGGTCTAGCGCATGGGTGTATGACCATGACCAGCTCAGCCGTGACCCCTATGCGACGTAGATGGTATCTGAAGGACTCTGCCCCTCGGGGAACTCCCCTGCCTGGGTCTCCTCCAGCCCCCCAGCGACCCCGGGGAGAGAAAGGTACAACTAGTCTCATGCCCCTTTTCTGGCCGAGGTGACTGGGACTGAGGTATGGTCCAGGCAAGGTCATGCAGGTAGGAGTGGTGGGTGGGGCCGACCTTGGAGGCCGGTCTCTGGACCCCGAATCGGGGCCCAGTTGGCTGTGCACCTGCGAGAAGCTGGGCTGGCGGGGGGCTGATGTAAGCGGGCCTCGCGTGCAGAAGGACCTCCTGTCAGGGCCGAATCGCGGCTCTCCTGTTCTAGGTTGTAACCCGGCGTGACGAGCGACCTCCCATCGTGTCTGCTGGGTTCTAAGAAGCAGATCACGCTCCAGGGGAGGGGGTTTCAGCAGAGCAGGACCACCAGGAGGCGGGGCTGACGGGAGCCGCTTCAGAAGCTGCCCGCCGGGCCTGGGGCACCCCGCTTTGCCGTCGGGGCGGCAGAAGGATCTCGGGTTTGGGGGCTGGCAGAGTCGAGTTTGACGCCAGGTCGTCTTCCTCTTACCCGGCGACCGGACTCCACCTCACTTAGCATCTTCCCTAAAACAGAGGTTGCTTCCCTCACCTGCCCCCCCCCCCCACCCCACCCCCGGGGCTGAGCAGGGCAGGGGGAGGGGGGTGGTTAATGGACCTTGCCCCGTTGCTTCCCAAGGCTGCTGCTGTCACAGACACCAGGAACGCGGTGCCTTGCACAACACGATGCGTTCCGTTTCCGTTTTGCAGGCCAGAGTCTGACGCGGGCCTCCCTGGGCCGAAGATCCTGGTGCGGGCACAGCTGCGCTCCTCTCTGGCGCCTTCCGGGGGAGCGTCCGTTTCCTTGCCTTTTCCAGCAGCTAGAGGCTCCCCCGTTCTGTGGCTCCTGCCTCTGGGTGCGAACCCTGCCAGAGTGGCACCTCTCTCTGCGCCCTCCTCTTCCGTCCCCCTCGCCCCCTTCTAGGCCCCTCGCAGATAATCCTGGAATAGCATCATCTTCCCAGTTTAAAGTCACCTGATCAGCAGCCCGATTCCATCAGCAATCTGCGTGCCCCTTTGCCGTGTACCCTAACACGGTCACAGGCTCCGGGGATGAGGGTGTGGGAGTGCCCGGGGGCCCGCCGATGTGCCCCCCCCCCCCCCGTGGAGTCCTTCCATGCATTTGCCTTCCTTTGCCCCGAGGCCCCCCCCCTTCCCACACGCAGGCTGCCTGATGGCCCCTGTGGTGTCCTGGCACAGAGGGAGAGGCCCCTTTGGCATGCCCAGGGGCCAGGAGGAAGCCTCATTTATTGTCCAGGAGCAGGAGAAGGCAGGTGGCTGGACAAGGTGAAGTTTATGGCCATTCTTCAGGTGCATCTGCCTCCCTCTGGCGGCCCACGTGGTCCCATGGGGCTGTTTTATAGCCTTCTCTGCCTGGGAACAATGGCTGCAGAAGAAGTACCCTACCCTGCTAGCTCCCAGCCTGTCCTTGCTCCTAGGGCCACCCACCTGGGAACTGCCCAAGCCTCGGCTGTCATCGGCCCGGTTCCTCAGCCCCCCTCCAGCACTGTGCCCTGCCTGGGAGGGAATCCTCGGGGGTGGGGGTGGGGGTGGGGGGCAACAGCTATTCTGATTTGCCCTGAGCCCCGCTTCCAAATCTTGCCTGTCCCGCTGAAGATGTGTTTCTGGTCTTCTGTGAGGGGAAACAAAAACAAGAGACCTTTCCCACCAAGAGCCGCCCTCTTTGGGCGCAGGGAGGGGGCGGGGATAACAGCGGGCGCCTGCCCACAACCCCCGCCCCCCCGCGTGGGCCTGGTGGTCTGGGCTGAGCTGGGCCGGGCCGGCGGGGGACGTAGAGTCTCGCCATCTAGTGGTGGGTGGTGGAACTGGGAGCTGCAAAGGCTCCAGACTCCTCCCTACCAGGCTCAGTCCTCCCCGGAGGGGAGAGGTGACTCCAAGCCCTGGCTGTTCCCGAGGAGGTTTTTTAAACATAGGAATGTTCAAGCCCTACCCCACACCTCCTGCATCAGAAAGTTTGAGGCCTGAAAATCTGCAGTTTAGCTTTAGAATGTGGATCCCCAGGACTTACCTCTAAACTAGGTTTGGGATAGGATTTGGGAATCCAAGTTCCCTTCCTTCCTTCCTTCCTTCCTTCCTTCCTTCCTTCCTTCCTTCCTTCTTAACCACATTTACTGGCTTACATAAATATTTGAAAACGAATCCATCTGTCTTCCCTTTCTGTATCCTCGACACAATGTGTTACAGTTTTTAATAAACAAATAGCTGTAAATATCCATAAGGAGAAAATGAATTTTAAAATATGAGAGAGAGAGGTCAATAAGTTGCCAAACAGGTCAGCCACTGAAAGGACTATTTTTTTTTTCCTGAAGATTAAGCCGCTGATTTGCACATTTTACGAAAATAAATTTCATCTATAAAAACAAGGTAGTTTATAACTGGATCTCAGCTCCAGTTTTGACAGTTGGAGTTTTTACATAAAAGCTGCAGAATTTCAACGAAAGAACAAAGAAAAGATTCAGACAGAAGTTTATTCTATCAACTTCAGCAAACAAAGAATGACTGCATATCAATTTATGTGAGTCCTCTGGTCCAGAATTTACTTCCCTTTGGAAATATCTGTGACCACACTTCTGTATGTCATCATAGCTTCTAGTGGGAATTAGTCTGGTTTTTTTTTTAATTTTTAAATTTATTTTTAAATTTTTTGAGAGACGGAGAGCGAGCGAGCACGCACATGCGAATGGGGGAGCGGCAGAGGGAGAGGGAGACGTGGAATCTGAAGCAGGTTCCAGTCTCTGAGCTGTCAGCACAGATCATGACACGGGGCTCAAACCCACGGACCGCGAGATCATGATCTGAGCCGCAGTCGGACGCTTCACTGACTGAGCCACCCAGGCGCCCCAGTACATAGTCTGTTCTTGATGAAGACAGAATGCACAGATGTGGCCTGTTGCCTGATCCCTGGGTAATGGCGACTGTGACAAGACCAGGGAGATACATGAAGACATTTCTCCTTTTCTTGAACCGTCAGGTCAACTACAAAGCGATGACGTCCGTAGTATAATAGGGTATCTGCGAAGGTAAAGTTATATCCTGCAAGTGGACTGTGCCTTCAAGATCTGAATTACGGCCCTTCGACGGAGTGTGGACATCGTCCTTCCTGGAGCGTCTGTCTACTCGAGTTACCCTGCACTCCAAACCCGGCTGAACTATTGCTTTTCCCTCTGCGGGGCTCGCCAGCAAACAGTCTTTGCAGGCCGGCCCGACAAGACGAGCCGCTTTGGCAGTCAGTCCGTTAGACTTGGACCATTGCTCGTTCGAAGAACTGAAATCCGGCGCTCGCCCTGAGCTCTGTGTTTGCTGCCTTCACTCAGTCCCGGGGGCTTCTCCGGCAACTTCAGCTCCGGGGCCACCGCTGTCTTCCGCAGGGAACCCAAATTCTTTTCTTTTTTTAAGTTTATTGATTTATTTTGAGAGACAGAGAGAGAGAACATGCACATGAGCGGAGGTAGAGGCAGAGAGAGAGAGAGAGAGAGAGAGAGAGAGAGAGAACCCCAAGCAGGCTTCTCGCTGTCAGCTCGGAGCCAGACTGGGGGCTCAAACTCACGAACTGTCAGAGTATGACCTGAGCCACAATCAAGAGTGAGACGCTTAACTGACTGAGCCTCCCAGGTGCCTCTGGAATCCAAATTGTTAATAAAGTATTATTTTTTAAAGTTTTATTTATTTTGAGAGAAAGAAAGAATATGAGTAGGGGAGGGGCAGAGAGAGAGGGAAAGAGAGAGAGCATCTCAAGCAGGTTCCCTGCTGTCAGTGCAGAGCCTGATGTGGGGCTCGAACTCATGATCTGTGAGGTCATGACCTGAGCCAAAACCGAGAGTTGGATGCTCAACCGACTGAGCCACCCAGGTGCCCCTGGAATCCAAATTCTTAACCAGGCTTCTCTAGTAACTCCTATGGGCAGCTTGAAGTCAACGCCACTGACACAGTGGCCACCAGTTAAATGAGACAACTGTGAGATGTGGATTTTTTTTAAGAAGCTGGTGCTACATTTGGTCATATTACTAGAAGCATAGCCCCCAGGTTAGGGGAGGATATGAGATAATGGTTACTATCTGGGTTCAAGTCCTACTTTTGCTACTCCCAATTGTGTAAACCATGGGCCAATGCCTACACTTCTTCCTGCTTCTGTAGAGTGGAGATAAGGGTACCTGTCTGTCAGGGTTGTTTGAAGGACTCGAAGAGATCATGTACGAAGCACTCAGCACAGGGCCTGCCCTTAGGAATGAGTCACACTGCTCAAGTCTGTTGGCAACACTGTGTCTGATTTCAGGAACATGTTTATAGAGGGAATGTCCGGAGGTAGGGGGGCTGGAAGAACTGAGGGGCTGGGAGGATGCTTGAGGGTCTATAACCGGGGCAGGGGACAGAGGTGTCTGGGGAACAAGGGGTGTGTGGTGCTTAAAAATACCAGTCGACGGGGCGCCTGGGTGGCGCAGTCGGTTAAGCGTCCGACTTCAGCCAGGTCACGATCTCGCGGTCCGTGAGTTCGAGCCCCGCGTCAGGCTCTGGGCTGATGGCTCAGAGCCTGGAGCCTGTTTCCGATTCTGTGTCTCCCTCTCTCTCTGCCCCTCCCCCGTTCATGCTCTGTCTCTCTCTGTCCCAAAAATAAATAAAAAACGTTGAAAAAAAAAATTAAAAAAAAAAAAATACCAGTCGAGGGTCTAGTGTGCAAGAGGGAACGGGGATCAGGGGGCATCGTGCGTGAGCAAACGCCTGCAAACCCCTGGAGCTGGGAAGGGAAAGGACTGACTCGCGGGCTGGTGGCTTCGCTGGAAGCCCTTCAGGCGGACGCCGAGCGAGATCTCTGTTCCCCAGAGCAAGCGGTTTCCGGTGTGGTGCCTCTGCCCCTCGCGGAGCGTGGTCTGATCGTGGGGGAAACACAGACACGCATCTGCAGCAATAGTTGTTTCCATACTTATTCATATACCTGGCACACACACGCACACACGCTCGGGACACATCCGTACACATGTATGTTTGTGTGTATGTTTATGTCATAGAAAAAATCAGGCCGGCGTCTTGGGCCTGTGGTTTCACAGAAGCGGGTGGCAACGTCCCATCAGGCCTGAGCCAAATTTGAATTACAGTAAGGGGGCACCTGGGGGGCTCAGTCGGTTAACTTCGGCTCAGGTCATGATCTCACAGTTCGTGGGTTCGAGCCCCGGGTCGGGCTCTGTGCGGACACCTCGTAGCCTGGTGCTGCTTCGGATTCCGTGTCTCCCTCTCTCTCTGCTCCTCCCTGACTCATGCTCTGTCTCTGTCTCAAAAATAAACAAAACATTTAAAAATTAAAAAAAAGAAAACAGTAGAACTTTGGTTTGCACGCAGAATTCGTTCTGGAAACGTGCTCGTCATCCAAAGCGCTTGTGTATCAAAGCGAATTTCAGAACGATCGGCTGAGTTGTGATCATGTGACATTTGGCATCACGTTCGACTCGTGTTGCAAGACATCGCTCGTCTATCAAGCGAAAATGTATTAGAAACCTTTGCTGGTCTCACGGCACCCTCGCTGAACGAGTTACTCGCGATCCAGGGTTTTACCGTACGTGTACATGAAGTGTTACGGACTGAACGTTTCTTCCCCTCCCACATCCACATGTTGGACCATCACCCCCGGCGTGATGGTGTTTGGAGGGGGCCCTTTGGGAGGTGGCGAGCTCATGCGGGTGCAGCCGTCACGGATGCCACGAGTGCCCTTAGAAGGGAGACCCCTGAGAGCTCCCTCGCCCCTCCTGCCAGCCAGGATGATGGACGCCACGAGAAGGGGGCCGACTACGGTCCTCACCAGACCCCACCCCATGGCCTCCACGCTCCGGGTGCCTCTGGCGCCCTTAGCAAGCCAGCCCGAGGCCGCCGATGACTCTGATGCTGGAGTTCGCGGGCTGAAGTGGCCACAAAACCACGGGTGGATCCGGGGAGGAAAAGAGCAAACAAATCCGCCTTTATGGACCCTTGCCCACCTGACACGCATCTGTGGTCGTCTCCTCCCCTTGCCTTGTTTGGATTTTGCCCCTCACACCGGCTTCCACGTTACAGGTTTCCTTCTGTCCGCTACTTGGGGCCGGAGACTGGTCCCCGGCTCTCCCTCGGATGGTGCTACGTGCCCGTCTGCGTCTGCGGGGCTCCTGGCAGAGCCCTGCCCTGGTGTCCTAGGCTCAGTGTTGTCAGGGTGATACCAGCTCCATCCTTTCGGCTCTGGACTGACCTCTACCGCGAGCTACAGCCAGAGGGGCCCTGCCCGGCCGGGACAGAGGGGCCCTGAAACTCCAGCAGGAAACCAGAAGCGAGGGGGGGGCCATCCCTTGGGGCGTCCAGTCGGTGGCGTGGTGGCCAAGAGACACAGGGCAGCGTCATCCCCACAAATGCAACGTCACAGGCTCCAGGGAGGGCATCTCTAGCTAGGAAGAGTCGGTCCGTTAAAAAAGAAAAAGGATTTAAAATTATTTCATTCTTCCGTGTTGTTCTACGTGCTGCAGACAGTGCTTGGCATGCAGCGGGAGGCTGTGTGTGCACCCACGTGTGCGTGGGTACGTGCATGCACACAGCAGGTAGGAGTTAGGGGATGGGACGGAGGCACTTTGGGGTCAAGCCCGGTGGACAGGCGGTCGCTTAACTAGGCTCTCTGAAGGGTCGAGGGACTGAAACCCAGTTCATGTTGACGTAAGCCCCTGGGTGCGTGGGGGGGGGGAGAGAGTGTTACGGGCTGGTGGGTCCACCCTGCCAATTCACGTGTTGCAGCCCCAACCCTCAGCACCTCAGAATGCACTGTTCTTGGAAATAGGGTCTTTACGGAGGTGATTAAGTTAAAATGAAGCCGGTAGGGTGGGCGCTGATCCAATATGACCGGTGTCTTCATAGGAAGAGGGTCCTGGGACAGAGACAGGCACAGGGGGACGACCACGGGAGCACAGGGGGAGAAGACAGCCATCGACACGCCAAGAAAGGGGGTCTGACACCTTGATCTTCGATCTCCAGCCTCCAGAACTGTGAGAAAAAACATTTTTTTAATGTTTATTTATTTTTGAGAGAGAGAGAGAGAGAGAGAGTGCAAGCGGGGAAGGGGCAGAGGGAGAGGAGAGGGAGACACAGAATCCGAAGCAGGCTCCAGGCTCCGAGCTGTCAGCACAGAGCCAGACGCGGGGCTCGAACTCACGAATTGTGAGACCGTGACCTGAGCCCAAGTCAGACGCTTGCCCAACTGAGCCACCCAGGCGCCCCTAAATTTCATTTTCAAGCCACCTGGTTACAGCAGACCTAGCAAACTAATATAGGGAAGCAATGGGGGGCGGGGGAAAAGGGTTAGGCCGTCACTCAACCAAAACTCAAGAGGCAGGGGTGGTTCCGGCAGGGACAGGGTGATCTGGGCAATATATGATCTTCCTGCTGCCCTCAACGGTCTTGTATTCTGGCTCTGGGTTTGTCCCTTTCTCTCGGGCATCCTCTTGTGGGAGGGACATGGCAGGCTGCAACCCCGGGGCACATCTTCCAGCTCAAGATCCGAGAGAAAAGTGAGCGCTAACCTTCCAGTCCCCATTTTGGGCCATCCGGGTAGGTTCTGATTTTCTCCTCTCAGGTCTCCGGGCCTGTTCCTGGGGCTCCCGCACCTCCACCGGGCTGCAGAGCTGGGATTGGTCCAGCCAGGGTCATGTGACCTCCCTGAAGGCAGCGGGGGGGGGGGGGGGGGGGGGGGGGGGGGGGGCGGGGGCAGAGGGGCACCAGGATCACAGCCACACCCCCAGTCGTGAAGGTGGAACAGTCCCCCAAGGCTGGCAGAGGAGGGAAAAGTGTGCTCAGCAGAGAGAGGGAGGCCCAGAGAGGGAAAGGAATTGGCCTCAGAACACACAGCCTGTGTCTGTGGCCGAGCCTGGGGGACAGTGAGCCCGAGGCCAGGTCTCTGACTCCCGGTGTGATTGGAAGAGGACAGCTCGGCTGCTGTCAGGCTCCGTCACTAACTTGCTGTGAGGTCTTGGGCACCTGTCCAAAATCTCCTGCTTCTATCCCATTTTTGTTTGTTTGTTTGTGTTTTAATAAAATGAGAATGATGGGGGTGTGGTGTGAGATTAACTATTATGGGAACTCGCTCAACCAGACCGTTCTAGGCCCTAAATTATTACCTTGTTTTAAGTCAGGAGCTCACAGGGCCCCGTTTACCCTTTAACCTGTAATTTACAGAGCAATTTTCTGCCAGGCGAGGGAGTGGATCCGGCTTCCAAGAAAATCGTACTTAATACGGAGGGAGTCTTTTCTGCCCTGGGAACATCTGGCTTTAGGAGTTTTTTATTGTAAACAGCAGGGGTGTGGCCAGCGAGCCTCAGGCCATTGGTTTCAAGCCCAGACTGCAAAGAGCCAGTCTGCTCCCACTCACTCACCCAGGACCCTGGGAATCTATGTGACCGCTCTATGCCTCAGTTTCCCCATATGTCTGATGAGAAAAGCAACATCTACCTGAAAGGATTGCCGGGGGGGGGGGGGGGGGGGGGATTCAACGGGGAAAAAACACTATAGCTGTGGTTCTCACTCAACTGGGGAAGATTCTGCCTCCCCAGGGGACATTTCGTGATGCCTGGAAAAATGTGGGAGTCATCACGAGTGGAGGTGGGGGTGATACTGGCATCTATTTTTTAAATATATTTTTAAATTTTATTTATTTATTTTGAGACAGGGGAGGGAGAGAGAGAGAGAGAGAGAGAGAGAGAGAGAGAGAGAGAGAATCCCAAGTAGGCTCCACCCTGTAAGCACAGAGCTTGGGGCTTGAACTCATGAACCACGAGATCATGACCTGAGCTGAAATCAAGAGTCAGACGCTTAACCAACTGAGCCACCCAGGCGCCCCAATAATGGCATCTATTGAGTAGAGGCCAGGGATGCTTCTGAACATCCCGCAATACACGGGGGACAGGCCCCCCCACAAAGCATTCCTGAATGTCAGTGGCGCCGAGCTTGAGAAACCCTGCGGCAAAGGACAGGGCGAGTGCCCAGTCTAGGCCGTCTAGTATTAGGTCTGAGCTCCGGGGTCAGACGCCCCTGAATCCTTGAGTCTGTCTCTGGTGCTTCTGTGAAAGTCTGGGTGTCTGGACTCAAGGGTGTTTCCCTCTGTGAATATCTGGGGGCCCTTATCCCCTGGGGTCCTTGCTTACCCCAGCTGCTAAGGAGAGGATACCTGTCTCAGGAAAGCAGAAAGCCTTTGGGCCACACTAAAGCCTCCCACTGCTAGAGTCCCCCGAGCGCCGCGGGCACGAATCCCTCAGGACTGGAGACTCGGCGGGGGCTGTCCCACCCCTAAGACCCTGTCCCACCGAGCCAATGAGACTCCAGCCCCAGACTCTGCTAGAACCACCGGGGTGAGGACCTCTCTCTCCTGTGTAGGGTTGCAGACCTGGGAGGTTGTGTGTCTCGTGGTCATTTGCCAACAGTGGGGACGACCTGTCCGAGAGTGACCCTGCTAGAGAGGAAGGCAAAGCCAAGAGAGGAGGAAAGGGGAGCGTCCTGAAAACATCATTGGGTGCTCTCGTGCCAGCCATCCCCAAAGCCAGTCATAGTTCTGGACTATTCTTTACAGAAGCCAAGACATCCTTTGTACTTTGTTTTTGTGTGTGGTTTTTTTTTTCATGTTCATTTATTTATTTTTGAGAGAGAGAGAGAGAGAGAGAGAGACATTCCTTGGTACTTTTAACCAGTTTTTGAGTTGGGTTTCTATCTCCGGTCACCGGCTAATACAGCAATCCCACCTGCCCGAAAATCCTTTTTTTTTTTTCCCTACCAGTGGTGTTTTCTCTGGAGATTTTCTTCTATTTGTTTCCCCACCAATCATAAGCTTCTCGAGTTGGTGTTTGTGTTAGTAAACTAAATTCCCTCTGGACCTTGCAGCAGCTTGAACTTCCTGCACTGATGGGAATATTCTGCATTCGTCCCTTTTGGTAGCCGCCAGCCCCACGTAGCGATGGAGACCTTGAAATGTGCTGGGGTGACTGACAAATGGAAAGTTACTTTTTTTTTTTTTTAATTTTAATTAACTGGGGCGCCTGGGTGGCTCCGTCGGCTAAGCGTCCGACTTCGGCTCGGGTCATGATCTCCCGGTTGAGGAGTTCGAGCCCCGCCTGGGGCTCTGTGCTGACTGCTCGGAGCCTGGAACCTGCTTCGGATTCTGTGTCTCCCTCTCTCTCTGCCCCTCCCCCACTCGCACCCTGTGCCTCTCTCTCAAAAAGAAATAAAAACATTTAAAAAAATTTTAAAAAATACAATTTTAATTAATGTAAATAATGTAAATAATGTAAAAATACAAATTTAATTAATTTTAATTAATTAATAGTTTAAACGGCCACGTGTAGCCCGTGGCCGCTCTATCAGATGTCATGGCTCCATTGTGTCCTGCATGAGTTTTCTTTTCTATCACTGCGTTTGTTTAACAAACAAAGAGTCTGTGTTGGATGCCGTATTGGGGTACACAGCAAGGTCCCAGGGCCCCCCGCAAATAAACTTAATGCAAAGCGGAAATGCGGAAAGTTTCGGTGGAGGCCCGGTTGACGTCCTCTGGGTCACAGAAGGGTTGGGGGAGGGACCACACAAGGCTACTCGAGGGAATTAGGTCCTGAGATGGATGAATCCTCCCGTGCTCCCCTGAGGAGTCCTCCTGGAAAGTGGGACCCCATCGGGGAGGCCCCTGGAGGGCAGGGCCAGGCAGAATGGGGTGTTTGCAGACAGGTTCATGTGCCTTCTCTACCCACCGTGTCCGTTTTCTCATCGGTAAAACAGAATCAGTGATAGTACACGCCTCTCGGGGAAGCGTCACGATTAGAGGAGATGCTTGTGCAAAGCCCTTAGCGTACAGAAGCGTCTAGAACAAACACACAAGCAAAATCTTAGCTGCTAATTATTATGGGAGTTTGGCCCCCTCGTCTGGAGGGCCCGGTGAGGCTTAGGGACCCTCAGGGAGGCCCGGCCTACGTCGGCCCTGCCCTGGCCTCGGCTTGTCCACCAGGGAAGGGCCTTCCTTTCGGGCCTCCCCTCAACGCCGGGTCGGGCTGAGCCATGGGAAACGCACCGCGGGGAAGGAGCTCTGTCAGGCCCCGGTGAATCAGGAGGGGTTGGGCGTTTCTCACGGGTCTGATATCGTTTCCTGCGAGGTTTTCCCCCCACTCTTGCAGACCAGCATGGCTTAAAGCAGACATCTCAGATTTCTCCCTGGGGTCGCAAAAGAGCCACCCGACACCTCTGTTGTGCCCTGACGGCCCCCGGTGCCACCTCATGGGCCCATTGTATCAGTCTGTGGCCCCGGGAGTCCACTTGAGCCACGAGTCAGAGCAGAGGGAAAGGGACACCTTTACAGAAGGTGGAGACTTCACCTCCAGTTAGGAAGCGCTGCCGGCAGTGAGGGTGATGTAAATGGGCAGGAGGCAGAGCGGGTCCCCCGGGAGTGGGCGGAAGCCCAGCGGAAGTTCTGCTGTTGCTCGATGCTCCTTCAGCACTGTCAGGAGACGAGCTCCTCGCTTCCTTCACCCAGCCATGTGGGCCTTATCCCAGCCTCATTTACTCTGGCCTGCCTACCACGGGACCTTTGCACATGCCGTCCCGGCAATCTAGAATCCTTTTCCCTCTCCTCTTCACGTGCTGAACTCGCCTCCCTCCAGGCCTCACCTCCTCTTGACCACACTAAACACCCACGTGATAAGCCCTCCCAACGACCAGCTTCCCCTGCTCTCAACACCGGTCTTAGTTACGCTCTTACATTGCCCGAGGAGTATTTGATTCGCGTGTCTTTTCCCCGCTGGACTAGAAGGTCTGCAAGGGCAGAGGCTGGGCAGGACTCCATTGACCATTATATCCTCAGCATCTAGCTTGTCCTCTGGCCCTGCCTGGAACGTTCTTCCCCCAGGTGTTGGCGGGGCTGGCTCCTTCCCAGAACTTAGGTCTCGGTTCAAAGGTCCTCTGGGCACCCCCACCCCTGCACCACATTACCACTGTCCGAAATCAAACCCCCTGGCCACGGGTGAGCTTCTGCAAAGCAGGAAGAGAGCCGTCACCAAGAGCAGGACGAGGTGGCACTGGGAGAGATAAACGTCGGCTGTTGAAGACCCCCAGGGAGCAGCCTGAGCTGACTGAGGCCACCGCCGGATACCAGAGGGCAATCTGAAAACGGAAGTACCACGGGAGGGGTGAGGCGGGCAAGCTACTGATGCTAAGGGAGGGTCCCCGATCAGATGTTCTCCTCCTGGAAACGGGGAGCGCAGGCCCCAGGCTTTTCCAGCAGGACAGAGAGCCTCTCAACTCCGCTTCGAGTGACGCCCCCTGGTGAGGTAAGTCCTGTGCTGGGAGGTGGGGGCGGGGGTGGGATCCCCAGCGTTGCAGCGACAGGAAGTGTGCAGCCAGGGTGGAGGACCCTGGGGTGGCGAGGCAGATGACTGAGTCTGAGTCCCTGCCTTGGGACTTCTTAGCTTTACGGAGCTGGGTGAGCCCCTCAGCAACCCCCCCCACCTCAGTTTCCCCATCTCTGAAATGGGTGGGTAATCTCTCCCAAAGAGGCTGTTGGGAAAATTAAAGGAGAACACACGGAGAGAAAGGCTACTATGAATGAGCCGCTGTGCAGTAGTATTTATTGTTACAGTGTTAAAATCCACTCTTGGGAAGGCGCTGGGGCCGTGACCAGCAGCTAAAAGGCAGGAGCATCATCTCTGTTCGTGGACAACTTTTCCCTTTGCGGCCAACAAACTCCCTCTGGGTTGGGACACCTTCTCACCAGCCAACTGTCGCCAAGAACGTGGGCTTCAGAAGTCGCCGTGTCCCACGGGCTTTCTTTCCTCGCCGCTCACCCACCAGGAGCCCGTTGGAGCCTCGAAGAGCGGCGTGGGCGGGACGGGCCAGAGCCTACGGGCTTCGATGGGAAGGGGGTGGGCGCAGCTTGGAGCTCTGGAGGGTCTGGGTGGCCCCGCAGCGGACGTGTCCTGCCACATCTTCCCGCTCTGCCACGTGCAGCCCTGTTTAGTGACCTCGAGGTTTGGGGTCGCTGTTCTGAGGCCCCCTCTGTGCTGCCTGGGCTGCGTAGAGGCCCTTCCCCTTCCTTCTCCTTCCCCTTCCCCTTCATCTGGGCCAGGTTGTCATGCGGCTCCTCCCTGCCCCCTGCAGCCTGGGGCCCAGGGGGCAGGTGGGTGACTGAGGTGCTGACAGACAGACAGACTTTTAGGAGAAAAGCTCTGCCCAGCTAACGACAAAGGGACCTGCCAGAGGTGTCTGGGTCAGAAAGCTGAGAGTCTGCTGGGCAGGTGACTTTTTTTTTAAATGTTTATTTTGAGAGAGAGAAAAAGAAGGAGGGAGAGAGAGGGAGACGGAGAAGGAGATGGGGAGAGAGAGAGTGCGCAAGAGCGAGGGGGAGGGGCAGGGAGAGAAGGAGAGAGAGAAGCCCAAGCAGGCTCCGAGCTGTCAGGACAGAGCCTCATGCAGGGCTCCATCCCACGACCACAAGATCATGACCTGAGCCAAAATCAAGAGCTGGACACATAACTGACGGAGCCACCCAGGCTCCCCGGGCAGGTGCCTCCTGATGGCCCTGGTCCCCGCTTCTGGGAGAAATATGGGGTGCCTCTGCCTACTCTGCTTCCCCCCAGCCTCTGGCACCAACTACCCCTCTCTAAGGGGCCAGCGCCCATGGACACAGATGATGCCACTCCAAGAAGCACATTCATATGTTCCCAGGTCCGGAAGCCACATCACCCTCCACGGCCACACGACTCAGGCCCTTTGCACGGGATGTGGCAGGTCCCCGTTCTGCAGGCGGCCACCCTGCCCGCTTGAGTCACGAAAAGCCGATTCCAAACGGTCGCTTGGCTGCCAAGGACCGGGGCGTCAGGTAGGAGAGAGTGGGCTATTAAGGTATCATTTGGACCGAAAGGTGCTTTCGAGGTTGTCCGCATCGCCCCAGGCCTGCTGGCCCCATGTTGCACATTTTGGGGACAATGCCATCCCTGCCGGTGACCACCCCCCCCATACTGTCCGCTTGCCCATCTTGTCCCCCGTGGGGTGGAGCAGGGGTGGGAAAGGCAAGCTCCATTTCCGACAACTCGGGTGAATGTTGGCTTCAGATAATCAGGCCCCCTTGTGCTACCCTTGCTCACCCTGTGGGAGTCATTTCCTGCCTGGTCTGCTGCTTCCCAAGAGGCAGATCCCAGGGTTCCGGGTCACCCAGCCTGGAGGCTGGCTTGGGAGTGACCTGTGGCATCGGGTTAGAAGACCTTTTACTTCCCCCTCCGGGCTGCAGGCCCCAGGTGTGGCTGAATGTGGCTGGAATTTGGAACCTCAGCAAAGCCACCTTAGATACCAGAGCTTCCCGCCCCGCCCCGCCCGCCCCCCAAAGGCCACGGAATCAGAAATGGGACCCTAGAAGGCTAAACATCAGATGAACGGAGGGCCATCCACCTGTCCACCAGCTGGGCGTTTGGTTTCCATGGGCAAGAAAAGCTGTGCTTATCTTAAGATCAGAGAGAAAACCATGGTCTCCGGCATCGGGGAGGAAGGGTCACTCTCAGGTTCCTCAGGCCTCGGTTTAGGCTTTTCCCGCAGGGGGACCTGGTTCATTGGGCTGAGGAACATGTACTTTGACGGTTCTTGGAGGCCGACACCTGTTCAAGTCTTGGGAGTTCAGGCCTGTCATTGACTCTGGTGCGAACGGCCCCAATGGCGGTCGAGCATCGTGGTCCCAACAAAGGATTTGCTTTGACAACCAAAGTGTCAGGGGAACTCCAGTGCATGTCGTCCCTCCCAAGTCATCGCTCAGCGCTGAGGTCAACAGACTCGAGCCCGAACACATGGGTCCGACTGGTTTTCAAGGGTTGTGTCTGTGGACTTTTTTTTTTTCTCTCTCTCTCTCTCTTTTTGGTCAAGCCCTACTGGGGGCTCTAGAGAGTCTGAACATTAAGCATTCCTTTCCTCCTTGTGCACGTTGTTCCAACCGGAACACTGTTGGGGAGAACCAGTTCAAGGTCAGTCCGGTGCTGTAAGCGGGAACTCAGAGCTCCCTTCTAGCCTCATTGCTTGCCACCTGTCTCCCGAGAGGTTACAAAGTGGGTTACAGACATTAGCACGTGTTAATTCTCACAATGTCCCTGGGAGGGAACCAGGAAGTGTTGTGGATGCAGGGGTTGAGGCACAGAGAGGTGAGGCCACCGGCAAGAAGCCACAGAGCCAAACAGTGGCAGAGTCAGGAAAAGGGCGGGGGGTTCTCTCCGCCACGTCAGTGACTTTGCTCGCCAGCCTTCATCCCCATGAAGGCCTTGGTGAACGCACCCCTGTTCCAGGTGACTGAGACCTCACCACACAGGTTTGTTGGGTCAACAGTGACAAGCATCTCCCTGCCCCCAATCCCAACCCCGTTGTCGAACTTGGTCGACGCCGGCCTGAGTCAGTCAGCCCGGATCCCGTCCTCAGGATGTCCATCCTGACGACAGGAAGCCTGCATTTCCTGGCACCGTTCCCCGCCCCGCACCCTCCCGGCGCTGTAGCCGCGCCTGGGAGCAGGCAAAAGGCTCTTCTCCGCGTCCACCCCCCGTGCCCCATGGCTTTTGGGGTGGAAGGGAGTGACCGCCCCATTTTGCAGTCTCCCAAGGGAGATTCAGCCAGCTGAGTCAGAACCCGGGTTCTCAGTCGTGGGGGGCACAGGTGCTGGAGCCAGGAGCCCCGCCAGGCTGGCTGGAAGGGCCCCCGTGCCGACGGGTCAGCCTCAGGCTGTGCTCGCCCCTGGCACCGCCCTTGCTGGGTGCCGTGTGTCCGGCTGGAGTCGCACCTGCGCTTTCTGGGAGGGTGCTCTTGGGGAACTGCCTGCCTCCTTCCAACCGCGGCAGCTCAGTTCAAGGCCCCGGGGACCACCCGGCCTGCTCAGTGGCTGGCGGTCACTCTGGGTGGGGCCTGGGTTATAGAGAGGCTGGGCCGACAGGTCCTCCCACTGAGCGAACAGGTCCACAACCCGCTGAAGACAGGCAGGCTGGTGTCCCCTCGTTCCTCGGAGCGCCCGTCTGAAACTGCGACAGTCTGCTGGGATTGTGCCCGGGAGGGGCGCATCCCTGGCCCGCGGCCACTATGTGCAGTGGTGACAGCATCTGGCTACCCTTCCTCCGCGGGTGTGTCCGTGTTGGGGCTGGTGGGGCGTCAGTCCCTTACACATTGGTGACCTCGAGGCCGTTGTAGCCTTCCAGCCGGCACTGCTCTGGCCTGCCCTGGGGGTCGTCGTCTCCACAATCTTCATTTTGAAGAGAGCCATAGTCATCATGAAAATCAGGGTCTTTGCTGCTGAAGCCCCTTCCTATCTTCCCCAGCGGCAGCTGAGAAGAGAGAGATGAAGGTCAGAGGAAAAAAGGAACGGGGTGCCTTGGGATCTGGAAAACGTGGGGTCCCCCCATTCTCATTGCTGCGTGACCTTAAGCAACTTGCCTAACCTCTCTGTGTGCTTCCTGCTGCTCAGAGACCCCCGAGAGGATTTTGTGAGTCAACCCTCGGAGAGAGCTTTGCGTTCCCAACTGAAGGAACTGATTGGTTGCCCAGGGTGAGGACAAATATAGTGTGATTGTCCTCAAAAGTCTCCTACCTCCCTCCTCAGCAGGAGGAGCATGGAGAGTGGGTGTAACAAGAGAGGCGAGAGTGTCTGAGCAGGGGCGTGAGGTCCGACTGCATTCCCAAGTCGAGAAGAAATATTCTAGCACTTCCTGGTGTGGCAGAAAGGGTGTGCGTGTTTTGGAGACTCAGAAACTGGGCTTTCGATCCCTGCTTTGCCACTTCCTGGCTGTGTGACCTGGGATGAGTCACCTGCCCTCTCTGAGCCTCAGTTTTCCCAGCCTCAAGGTGGGAATAGAAGTTCCTTTCTCCCAGAGTTGTCACAAAGAGTAGAAATTGGATCTGTAAAGCACACAGCCAGGTGTTGGCAAAGGGTGACTATTATCAACCCTACACAGCAGGTCCTCAGTGTGTATTTATCTCTTATTTTGAACATATCTCTATTATAATCTTCCTGATGGCGCTTTGTAACTACTTATTCCCTCGACTGCCAGACCCGTGTTTCTCGATCTTTTGTTCCATGTTGCCACCTTTAAAAACGGAGACTTTTCCGATATTTTCTCCTAATCCCACTCCCCCCCCCCCATCAAATGTTCACCCCACAGACACACTGTGCTTCTGTTCATGTCCCGTATACATACCTGTGCTTCATACATAAAAAGAGTGAGGTTTTTGCCCCTTCCCACCAAACCCATTTTCACCCCATTCTAGACTGCACGTTTTGGACCGAGAGCACGGTAAGAGTAAGGGAGAGAATGTATTCATGCTTAGTCCCACTGATGCTTGGGGTGGTGCCTAAAACACAGTTAGGATCCAAAAACCGTTTGCTGCATGAATGGGAGAATTTTTGGATTATCCACTTGGGCCATCTGTGTCTACACACTTCCATTTAGGAATCTCGGTCAGTCTGAGTCTGTGTGAACAGATCCAAACCGCACGTGCTTCCATATACCAGAGGCTAATCTGCCGCTATCGGTCGGGTCATTGGAGTTCAAGAGCTAAGTCGGTGGTTCTCAGAGTTTGGGGTGCATGGAACCCTCTGGGCGGCTTGGCTGCAACCAAGGATCCCCCTCACCCCAGAGGCCCTTGGTTTTAGGAGGCCCGGGTGGGGGCGCCTGGGTGGCTCAGTCGGTTAAGCGTCTGACTCTTGATTTCGGCCCAAGTCATGATCTCACCGTTGGTTGGGTCCGAGCCCCGCGTCGGGTTCTGAGCAGAGCTCACAGAGCCTGCTTGGGATCCTCTGTCTGTCTGTCTGTCTGTCTCTCTCTCTGCCCCTGCTCACACTTGCTTTCCCTCTCTCTCATTCTCTCTCAAAAAATAAACAAACATTTAGGAGGCCCAGGTGGGTCCCAGAAGCTGCCTGTGATTCTGATGCAGGCCGGCGAGACCTGGGCTTTGAGATGCTTACTCTAAGCCTTTGGGGGGAGGGGAGGGCTGGGCTTAAAGCATCATGCAGGTCAGTTGAAGGTGTCTTCCTCTCTCCCCTCTGCATCTGTGACCTGGTCCATTGGTCCCCCTCCACAAGCCAAGACAGGAGCTGGGAGGGGGCATCATGGGTCCAGATGACAAAAAGACCTTCCCCAGGCTGCAGGAGCCCGGGGTGAAGGCGTCAGCGTCTTACCCGGCCAGCCTTGTATTTGATGCCGCCGCTGCTCTCCTCCTTCCCCGCCCGGGTGACGCTGGAGGCCCTCCCTGGGGGTGTGCCGAAACGCTCAGCCTCCCGGATGCCTGAGGAGCTGGGGAGAGACACATTCTGAGTCAGCGGTGGGGGACCTGGTCAGCTACCATCACCCGGAGACACACACACACACACTCACACAGGTGACAATGACCATAACTGCTGCAATTTACCGCGTACCTTCTGCGTGCTAAGCACCCCTGTGCTGCGAATGCACTCCGAAGCGTCAGGAAAATCGTCCCCGCCCTGCTTTTGAAATCTGTGTCTCCCCCGCCCCACCCCACAGTGACTTGTTGGCTGAAGTGACCCCACTACTCCCTTCTCTGTGTTAAAGCGCGGAAGGCTTCTGTTAGAATAGGATTCGGCAAACTGCAGCCTGCAGGCTGGAGCCGGCCCGCTGACTGATTTTGCAAATAAAGTTTTATTGGAACACAGCTACGCCCGTTAGTTTATGTGTTGTCTAAGCCGCCTTTCTTGCTATGAGAACAGAGTTCTATACTTTTTAAAAAATGTTTATTTATTTTTGAGAGAGAAAGAGACAGAGCATGAACAGGGGAGGGGCAGAGAGAGAGGGAGACACAGACTCTGAAGCAGGCTCGGGGCTCTGAGCTGTCAGCACAGAGCCGGACGTGGGGCCCATGAACCCACAAGATCATAATCCGAGTTGAAGTCGGACGCTTAACGTCGTATGCTTAACGAACTGAGCCACCCAGGTGCCCCTGTATATGTTTTTTTCTTTTTTTAATTTTTTTTCTTTTTTAAAATTTACATCCAAATTAGTTAGCATATAGTGCAACAACGATTTCAGGAGTAGATTCCTTAGTGCCCCTGACCCATTTAGCCCATTCCCCCTCCCACAACCCCTCCAGTAACCCTCAGTTTATTCTCTATATTTAAGAGTCTCTTATGTTTTTCCCCCTCCCTGTTTTATATTATTTTTGGTTCCTTTCCCTTATGTTCATCTGTTTTGTCTCTTAAAGTCCTCATGTGAGTGAAGTCATATGATTTTTGTCTTTCTCTGACTAATTTCTCTTAGCATAATAGTCTCCAGTTCCATCCACATAGTTGCAAATGGCAAGATGTCATTCTTTCTGATTGCTGAGTAATACTCCACTGTATATATATATATATACCACATTTTCTTTATCCATTCATCCATCGATGGACATTTGGGCTCTTTCCATACTTTGGCTATTGTCGATAGTGCTGCTATAAATTTGAGGTACATGTGTCCCTTCAAAACAGCACACCTGGATCCCTTGGATAAATACCTAATAGTGCCATTTCTGGGTCATAGGGTAGTTCTATTTTTAGTTTTTTGAGGAACCTCCATCCTGTTTTCCAGAGTGGCTGCACCAGCTTGCATTCCCACCAACGATGCAAAAGAGATCCTCTGTCTCCGCATCCTCGCCAACATCTGTTGTTGCCGGAGTTGTTCATGTCAGCCATTCTGACGGGTGTGAGGGGGTATCTCATTGTGGTTTTGATTTGTATTTCCCTGATGATGAGTGATGCTGAGCGTTTTTTCTTGTGTTGGTTGGCCATCTGGATGTCTTCTTTGGAGAAGTGACTATTCGTGTCTTTCACCCATTCACTGGATGATTTGTTTTTGGGGTGTTGAGTTTGATAAGTTCTTTATAGATTTTGGATACTAACCCTTTATCTGATATGTCATTTGCAAATATCTTCTCCCATCCCATCCCGTCAGTTGCCTTCTAGTTTTGCTGATTGTTTCCTTCTCTGGGCAGAAGCTTTTTATTTTGATGAGGTCCTAGCAGTTCATCTTTGCTTTTGTTTCCCTTGCCTCCAGAGACGTGTTGAGTAAGAAGTTGCTGCGGCCAAGATCAAAGAGGTTTTTGCCTGCTTTCTCCTCTAGGATTTTGATGGCTTCCTATCTTACATTGAGATCTTTCATCCATTTTGAGTTTATTTTTGTGTCTGGTGTAAGAAAGTGGTCCAGGTTCATTCTTCTGCATGTTGCTGTCCAGTTTTCCCAGCACCACTTGCTGAAGAGACTGTCTTTATTCCATTGCATATTCTTTCCTGCTTTGTGAAAGATTAGTTGGCCATACGTTTGTGGGTCCATTTCTGGGTTCTCTATTCTGTTCCATTGATCTGAATGTCTGTTCTTGTGCCGGTACCACACTGTCTTGATGGTTATAGCTTTGTAGTATAGCTTGATGTCTGGGATTGTGATGCCTTCTGCTTTGGTTTTCTTTTTCAAGATTGCTTTGGTTATTCGGGGTCTTTTCTGGTTCCATACAAATTTTAGGATTATTTGTTCTAGCTCTGTGAAGAATGCTGGTGTTATTTTGATAGGGGTTGCATTGAATATGTAGATTGCTTCGGGTAGTATCGACATTTTAACAATATTTGTTCTTCCTATCCAGGAGCATGGAATCTTTTTCCATTTTTTTGTGTCTTCTTCAATTTCTTTCAAAAGCTTTCTATAGTTTTCAGCATATAGATTTTTCACCTCTTTGGTTAGATTTCTTCCTAGGTATTTTATGGTTTTATGTGCAACTGTAAATGGGATTGATTCCTTGATTTCTCTTTCAGTCACTTCATTGTTGGTGTATAGGAGTGCAACTGATTTCCGTGAATTGATTTTATATCCTGAAACTTTGCTGAATTCATGAATCAGTTCTAGCAGTTTTTTGGTGAAATCTTTAGGGTCTTCCATATAGAGTATCATGTCATCTGCGAAGAGTGGAAGTTTGACCTCCTCCTGGCCGATTTGGATGCCTTTTATTTCTTTGTGTTGTCTGATTGCAGAGGCTAAGACCTCCAATACTATGTTGAATAACAGTGGCGCGAGTGGACATCCCTGTCTTGTTCCTGACCTTAGGGGGAAAGCTCTCAGTTTTTCCCCATTGAGGATGGTATTAGCGTTGGGTCATTCATATATGGCTTTCATGATCTCGAGGTATGCTCCTTCTATCCCTACTTCCTTGAGGGTTTTTATCAAGAAAGGATGCTGTATTTTGTCAAATGCTTTCTCTGCATCTATTGAGAGGATCGTATGGTTCTTGTCCTTTCTTTTATTGATGTGATGAATCACATTAATTGTTTTGTGGATATTGAACCAGCCCTGCATCCCAGGTATAAATCCCACTTGGTTGTGGTGAATAACTTTTTTAATGTATTGTTGAATCCGGTTGGCTAATATCTTGTTGAGGATTTTGCATCCATGTTCATCAGGAAAATGGGTCTATAGTTCTCCTTTTTAGTGGGGTCTCTGTCTGGTTTTAGAATCAAGGTAATGCTGGCTTCATAGAAAGAGTTTGGAAGTTTTCCTTCCATTTCTATTTTTTGGAACACCTTCAAGAGAATGGGTGTTAACTCTTCCTTAAATGTTTGGTAGAATTCCCCTGGAAAGCCATCTGGCCCTGGACTCTTGTTTTTTGGCAGAGTTTTGATTACTAATTCGATTTCCTTACTGGTTATGGGTCTGTTCAAATTTTCTATTTCTTCCTGTTTCAGTTTTGGTTGTGTATATGTTTCTCGGAATTTGTCCATTTCTTCCAGATTGCCCATTTTATTGGCATATAATTGTTCATAATATTCCCTTATTATTGTTTTTATTTTTGCTGTGTTGGTTGTGACCTCTTCTCTTTCATTCTTGATTTTATTTATTTGGGTCGTTTCCTTTTTCTTTTTGATCAGACTGGCTAGTGGTTTATCAATTTTGTTAATTTGTTAATTTGTTATCAATTTGTTAATAAAGATATGAATTTATTGCCATTATGATGCTTGTAGAGTTGGAGCTTCTGGTGGTGTTCTCTGGTCCTTTTTAGTCTTTGTTGCTTTTGGTCTTTTTTTTTTTTTTTCATCTTTTCTCCCCTCAGAGAGTCTCCCTTAAAATTTCTTGCAGGGCTGGTTTAGTGGTCACAAACTCCTTTAATTTTTGTTTGCCTGGGAAACTTTTTACCTCTCCTTCTATTTTGAATGACAGCCTTGCTGGATAAAGAATTCTCAGCTGCATATTTTTCTGATTCAGCACATTGAATATATTCTGCCACTCCTTTCTGACCTGCCAAGTTTCTGTGGATAGGTCTGCTGCAAACCTGATCTGTCTTCCCTTGTAGGTTAGGGACTTTTTTCCCTTGCTGCTTTCATGAGTCTCTCCTTGCCTGAGTATTTTGTAAATTTGACTATGATATGCCTTGTTGATGGTCGGTTTTTGTTGAATCCAATGGGGGTCCTCTCTGCTTCCTGGATTTTGATGTCTGTGTCTTTCCCCAGGTTAGGAAAGTTTTCCGCTATGATTTGCTCACATACCCCTATTTCTCTCTCTTCCTCTTCTGGGACCCCTGTGATTCTGATGTTGTTCCTTTTTAATGAGTCACTGATTTCTCTAATTCTTAAATCGTGCTCTTTTGCCTTGATCTCCCTCTTTTTTTCTGCTTCATTATTCTCTATAAGTTTGTCCTCTATATCGCTGATTCTCTGTTCTGCCTCATCCATCCTTGCCGCTGTGGCATCCATTCATGATTGCAGCTCAGTTATAGCATTTTTTATTTCATTCTGACTAGTTTTACTTCTTTTATCTCTGCAGAAAGGGATTCTAATCTATTTTCAACTCCAGCTAGTATTCTTATTATCGTGATTCTATATTCTGGTTCAGACATCTTGCTTGTATCTGTGTTGGTTAAGTCCCTGGCTGTCCTTTCTTCCTGCTCTTTCTTTTGGGGTGAATTCCTTCATTTTGTCATTTTGAAGGGAGAAAAGGAATTAATGAGGGGGAACAATTAAAATTTAAAAAATATTAAAATTAAAAAAAGATTAAAATTAAAAAATTAAACACACACACACACACACAAATTGAATAAATGATGCTAGATCCTAGATGTGTTTTGGTCTGGGTGTTGAAAGTGGTTTGACAGATTAGAGAAAAAAAAGGGGGGGGTGAGAAGAAAAAAGGAAATCGTTTGAGAGTTTGAAAAAAATGAATACACTGAAGTAGACTAAAATGAGATGATGGAGGTAAAATAGAATTTGAAAAAACATACACAGAAGTAAAGAATATAGTAGAAAAAATTAAAGAAAAATATTTTATTAAAAATTAAAAATAAAAATGAATTTTTCTTTTTCTATATTCAAGAAGGAGAAAAGAAACGAGAAAGAGAAAAAAGAAAAAAATGAAAAAAGGAAATCGTTTGAAAATTTGAAAAAGTGAATACACTGAAGTAGACTAAAATAAAATGGTGGAAGTAAAATAGAATTTGAAAAAATTTCCATAAAAGCAAAAAATAGAAAAAAATTAAAGAAAAATATTTCTAATAAAAATTGAAGGTAAAAATGAAGTTTTTCTCTTTCTGCATTCAAGAAAAAGAAAAGAAATGAAAAAGAAAAAGAAACGAAAAAAAGGAGATCGTTTGAAAATTCGAAAAGGTGAACACACTGAAGTAGACTAAAATAAAATTATGGAAGCAAAACAGAACTTGAAAAAATTTACATGAGAGTAAAAAATATAGTAATAAAAATTAAAGAAAAATATTTTTAATAAAAATTGAAAATAAAAATGAATTTTTTCTCTTGCTGTATTCAAGAAAAAGAAATGAAAAAGAAAAAAGAAAAAAAAAGAAAGAAAGAATATTGAATAGATGAACCTGCTAACAGATTGAAGTAGGACTGAAATTGCTTCATTTTCCCCTAGAAGTCAGACTAGGAAGCGCTTTATAGTCCATAAATTAAGCCGGCGGTGAGACGTGTGTTCTTCAAGAGCGAGGTTGACCCGGTTGGGCGGGGCTCAGTGTAACGGCTCCACTCTCCACTAGATGGCGCCGCCAGCCTCCTGGGGTGGGTTCTTGTGGCGCTCCTAGGTGCGTATGCGCATGCGCACGAGCGGTGACATGGCGCCACCCAGCTACCCGGTCTGTTCTCCCCATCAGCAGTCGCGCACCCGTCCTCTGTCTTCAGCTCTCGTCCTCTCCCCGCTTCTTCCCTCTCCGTGACCAGGCCCCAGGCAGTCGCTCTCTCCCGAGTTTTGTCTCAGACGCGGCTGTTTTCCCCGGCCCCTTACTTCCGAAGGGCTGCGGCTTCGGCCCCTTCCGCCCCTCTGCAGGGGGGTCTCCCTGAGCAACAGCCTGCCGGCCGCACCCAGGAAAGTTCGCCAAACCTGCTGCTGCGAAGCCCAGAGACCGCGCCCGGGTGCCAGCCGCCCCAGAAAAAGTTCGCGAGCTAGCGCAGCAGCAGCCTTTCAGGGATTATGGAAAATCGCAACACGCATCTGGCACCAGGCTTCACCCTTAACGACCTTGTTCCAGCACCAGCGATCGGGGCCGTTCTCTGGGCTCTGCTGGGTCCAGGTCGCCTCACAGCCTCTACCGAACGCCCTTCTGGCAGTGGAACCGCTTCTCCCCGTGTGGCCCGAGAACCTCCCGGACCCCGCTCTGCTCCTGGGGATTCGCCCTTCCCGCCAGAGCACCCACCGCCAGGTATCGAGCTGGGGAGTTGCAGCCTTTGCGCTCCCCCTGTTTACAGTCTTAATGGAATTTAAACCCTCTCCTTTCTCCCTTTTTAGTTCAGTCCCTGCGGCTGTTTCCAATTTTCCACTTTCTCTCCAGCTGCTTTTGGGGAGGGGTGCTTTTCCCGTATTCTGCCCCCCCCCAGCCTCTGTCCTCTCTCCGCTCGCAAAAGCACCTCCCTTCCTGTGCCTTCTTGCTCCCCAAGTTCACTTCTCCGTGCCGCGTACCTGCTGAATTCTGTGGTTCAGGTTGTGCAGATGGTCGTGTTAATCCTCCGGTCAGTTTTCTAGGCGTGTAGGTTGGTTTAGTGTTGGTCTGGCTGCATTTCATGGACACGAGACCCACAAAAAACTTCCATGCTCTTCCGCCATCTTGGCTCCTCCTCCCCCGTATATTTTTGATATAGACCGAGTGTCTGTGTTTTGACACGGTTCCCAAGTGCTAACATATTTACTATCTAAACTTTTTTTTTTTTTTTTTTTGATAGAGAGTTTGCGTGCGTGTGAGTGGAAGAGAGGCGCAGAGGGAGAGAGAGAAAATCTTAAGCAGGCTCCATGATGAACATGGAGCCCAACATGGGGCTTGAAACCACGAACTGTGAGATCATGACCTGAACTGAAATCAAGAAGCTCAACTGACTGAGCCACCCAGGCGTCCCTCTGTCTAATGTTTTAAAGAAGTCTTCCGGCCCCCGTTAGAATATCAGTGCTGTGCTGGACGTGTGAGGTGTTGGGGTAAGAATCCTGGTCCAGAATCCTGGAAGTTCCGAACTCAGTCCTCCCACCTGCCCTGTTTTACTTTTAGATGTTGGGCAAACCCCCGTCTCCCCTGGGCTCTGGCGTTCAGCCTTTGCCTGCAGGGTAGGCTGTAGCCTTGGCGGGAGCCTTGTGCATGTTCTCCGCCAACCTTGCCAGACCCAAGCCGCTTATGTCCAGAGAAATTTCCCGGAGCTCTAGCAGGATTGAAATCCCGGCTCTACCATTCATTGGCTGTGTGACCTTGAGCAAGCCATTTTGTTTCTTGGAAGCTTGGTTTCTAGGTCTGCAAAACGGGGATCATAACGTAGCCAACTTTATGAAGTTAGTTAAAACGTGCTTCGAAGCTTAGCTGACGTCCAATAAATGGCCATAATAAGGGTTCATAGTAACATTTAGAACACTTTGCAAAGGAGTCGGCTCTGATTGACAGGCAGCCAGGGATCGGGGTCGCGGGAGCTGAGAGCCTTGGCCCAAGCCAACATGAAGGCAGACTTGCTAAGAGAAATGAACCTTCTAGGGTTTTTAAAGCTGCCTCAGAGAAGTCCTGCTTCCGGGGCAAACTTTGTCGAGGGGGTTTAAGGCAGGGGAGAGGTGGCATGTAGGGGCGCTGGCAGGTTGGAGGGCAAATCAAGCTAAGTTTTCAGATCCATGGGTGCCGGGGGCTCCCCGGGTCTAGTGGGGAAGCCGTTCCAATGCAGAAGCCATGAAAATCTAAACTCACTCAGCCAGCGGTTTGCTGTCATGCATCGAAGTGCGTTAAATCCTCCTGACTTGGGGACACTAGCTGTTGATTGAGCTTGGGAGAGCTGCCGGGGCCCTCGGCTTCCCCCTGGAGAAGAGGTAGAAGTCAGGTCTTACCTGAGGATTCACGAGACCCTCAGTGGCAGGGATGGAACTTGACCTTGAGCCTCTAGGATCAAGATCCAGACCCCGGAGGACAGCGTAGGACCCTGGGCTCCACACCAGTGGAGTGGCCTGGCCTGACCTCTGAGCAGGTACGTTACCTGGGCTGTGTGTTCTGCAGAGAGGGGTGCGTGAAAGCTCTTCTCAGGGCGCCTGGGCGGCTCAGTTAAGCGTCCAACTTTGGCTCAGGTTATGATCTTGTAGTTCACAAGTTCAACCCCCACATCGGGCTCCATGCCAACAGCTCAGAGCCTGGAGCCTGCTTCGGATTCTGTGTCTCCCCCTCTCTCTGCCCCTCCCATGCTCATGCTCTCTCTTTCTCTCTCTCTCTCTCAAGAATAAGTAAACATTAAAAAAAAATTATGAAGTCCTACCTCAGAATGTGACCATGTTTGGAGAGGAGTCTTTGTGGAGGTAGGTAATTAAGTTAAAATGAGGTCATTCGAGTGGTCCACAGTCCGATATGACTGGTGTCCTTGCAAGAATCAGAGATTTGGGGGGCGCCTGGGTGGCTCAGTCGGTTAAGCGTCCAACTTCGGTTCAGGTCATGATCTCGCGGTCTGTGAGTGCGAGCCCCACGTCGGGCTCTGTGCTGACAGCTCAGAGCCTGGAGCCTGTTTCAGATTCTGTGTCTCCCTCTCTGTCTCTGCCCCTCCCATGCTCATGCTCTGTCTCTCTCTGTCTCTCAATAATAGGTAAATATTAAAAAAAAAATTTTTTTTTAAAAGAAGATGGTGGGTGGGTTGAAGAACAAACCCATCAGGAAGATTGTCTTTCATTGTCGGGGGCATTCTGGGGGGCTCAGAGAAAGGGTTGTTCCCACCAGTACCGAACCACATTTAGGAGAGAGAGAGAGAGAGAGAGAGGTCTTAACCTCCATTATTGCAGTTGAACCTGGGCATTTATACCGTGGGACAAAGGCTCAAAAGTCCCCCTGGGAGGGGTTCAGGGAGGGGCCTTGACACCTCCCGCTGTTGTTTGGTCATTCGGCTCACGCTTCAGGGAAGAAGCAGCATATGATAGTTTAAATCCCAGCTCCACTGTTTATCAGCTGATGGGTCCAGGCAAGATAGGTAACCCTCTTGTACCTCAGTTTCCTCATCTGTGAAATGGGGCTCCTAGTATGTGTCTCCTGGTAGCTATCAAATTCTAGGCCCTGAGCCGGGCCCGTGGCAGAGGGCAGCCAGTGGCTGTGGCAGTTTGATGACCGCACCCTATAGCTGCCCCTGCAGGAGGGAAGGAGAAGGGAGGAGGAGAGGGAGATGTTGGCCGATTCTTCCATTTTTGGAAACAAAATGGCAACCTCTGGACTGTGGGTCATGAGGCCATAGAACGGGAATGAGTAAGAAGATACAAAGTTTGTCTGCTGCTTCAGAGATCTAGGGGACACTCTGGGGGCCCCTGGGTGGCTCAGTTGGTTAAGCAACAGACTCTTGATTTTGGCTCAGGTCGTGATCTCACAGTTTGTGAGTTCGAGCCCCGCGTCAGGCTCTCAGCATGGAGCCTGCCTAGGATTATTCTCCCTCTCCCTCCTTCTCTGCCCCTCTCCTGCTCACGCTCTCTCTCTCTCTCTCTCTCAAATAAACATTAAACAAAAATACAGAGAACTCCATCTCTGACCTCATATCCAAGCAGAATATAAGTGGGCATTCTGGAAGGACCCATCCCTGTCCCTGACTCTATGTTAGTGACGGGCTGGATCATCCTCCAGGCCGACGCTGGGGACAGTCCCCTATTTCCATGCAGACTTTCCATTTGGCTGCTCTGGGGCTGCAGCGAATGCCTTTGGAACACCACGGCTATTCCCTGCATCCTTTTTGTCCCCTGGTTTATTCCTCCGGATCTGGAACTCACAGAGGACTGACACAGAGTTGGTGCTGGACGGGGGTTTATCAGGAGAAGCAGGAGGTGCGTGTCGGGGCAGGTGCCGCGAGAGGATGTGAGACACTGCTCGTCTGGGTGTGTGTCTTGTCACAGAGACAGGAGGAGGCGGGAGAAGGCAATGTCATGTTGGGACTTAGTAACGCCGGGAACGTGCCTCTCCCGGGGTCAGGTGTGGATGCTAATGTTCCCTGACTCCGTGGCCCTGGGCCACAGTATGGGGTGACTGCAGCCTCCGGATGTGCTCTGAGCGGCCTGCCCCCTCTCCTCTTTAAGAGGTCACAGGGCCTCAGGGTCTACTGGGGAGTGGGAGCAGGTGCTCGTCAGCACCCCCGTAAACTTGCCAGCGTGGTGGAAAGCCATTGGGTCCTAGGGAGACACTGGCATGGCCACTGGCTACTCGTAGGGAGCCACTGCATTTCTCTGAAGCTAGTTTTCTCACCCATACGATGGGGCAATGATCTGGGGCGCCTGGGTGGCGCAGTTGCTTAGGCGTCCAACTCTTGATTTCAGCTCAGGTCACTATCTTGCGGTTTGTGAGATTGAGCCCCGAGTCGCGCTCTGCGCTGAGAGCTCGGAGCCTGCTTGGGATTCTGTCTCCTGCTCTCTCTGCCCCTCCCCTGCTTGCTCTCTATCTCTCTCTCTCAAAATAAATAAAAATGAACTTTAAAAAATGGGACAATGATCCCTTCCCATCCAGCTTCCTTCTTAGGGACGAGGATCAGATGAAATAAGAAATGAGACAGAACTTTGCTGGTGATAATTTGCAAGTCAAATTGCGAAGTGTTATTCCCACAACCGTCACCTGGTCCCCCCAAGCCTTGGATTCCATCCGGGATGGAGTCTCGCGTTAGCCCTTGGTATCTATTCAATGGTCAGGGATGGTTCTCCATCTGAATCCTTCCACCCCATCAGAGTATTCTGGAAGGGCTCACCCCAAAGGACCAGCACCACCTGCCCTGCCCCCTCTCTCTGGAAAGCTAAAGTCAGCAACAGAAGGACAGGGAGCAAGAGGGCAATGGGCAGGGCAGTTTCACTGCTTGGGCCACCGCTGAGATGTCCTGGGGCAAAGCCCGAGGATCTTGGTTAATATAAACCCATCCAACCCTCCCACGCATCTCACCACATGCCTGGGGGTCGCCGTCTCCACTGGTGTTCTGCTTAGCTGGGGACACTTGTACCAACAGGGGGTGGTCTCCAGAATTTCTTAGGAACTCATGAAGTTCTGTTTCCCCTAAGCTGACTGAAATCTCTTCCCCTGGGCTGTGGCAGGTTCTCAGCAAAGGGGTCTCAAATGCCACACCGAGACCCGATGCACGGGCCATGGACGGACACACAGAAGGAAGCAGCATGGTGCAGAGGTGACGGCAGGGAGGTGGGCCTGGGGTCTGGGTGGCGGAGCGTCTCAGTGCCCTGGCTGACCAGCTCTGACTCCTTGCCTGTAAGATGAGAAGAGTCCACTTTCCTCTTCCTTATCCTGATATCAGGAAGGATTGCTTTCCTCTTATTCTTAAACAAATTTTTTAATGTTCATTTTCTTTTTGAGGGAGAGAGACAGAGCGTGAGCAGGGGAGGGGCAGAGAGAGGGAGGCACAGAATCCGAAGCGGGCTCCAGGCTCTGAGCCGTCAGCACAGGGCCCGACGCGGGGCTCGAACCCACGGACTGTGAGCTGAAGTCAGACGCCACCTTGTTCTTAAAGGAGTCTTTGGCCTGTCCACAGCGTAAGAACCCACCCTATTTGCTCCCCGCCAGAAACTTTCCCAGTGCTCAGCCACAAATCCTGGACAGTCCTTGTAATGCACCTGTTAGCTCAGGAGTGCTCAAGGGTTTAAGCAGACACATGAGTGCCTGCTAATGTTTAGCTAGTGCTGCCCCTCCAGGGCTCAGAATGTATTAAGGCCATTACAGATCACAGTGCTCCAGAAGGGAGGTCAGGGAAGGGGACAATTCTTAGGAGAAAAGCCTTTTTCCTGCACCTGTTGATGTACGGCCCATGGAATAGGGTCCTCGTCAAACGTTGGTCTCCATAGAACTACCTCAAAATGCTCAGAATGTACATTCCTGGGCTCTACCAGCAGATAAGGGTCCTGCAGATCCGAGTGAGGGCCAGGGGATCTGCATTTCACAAGGGCACCGATGATTCTGCTGCAGGAGTCCATGGACCACGCTTTGAGAAACACTTAGGTATCAGCCTGCTGATGGGGAAGGGCAACTCGGGACTTCTGGATTGTCGCCACTGATACACAACTCCCCCACCCCCTAAGCCTCAGTGTCTCCACCTGCATAACAGGGTGTGTTCCGGCTGCTTCTTGAGGCTTCATGTGGTTTGGGGGTTCAGCACTCGGGGTTCTGACTCGAGAGCCTCCGATTCAAATCTGAGCTCAGTCAGCAAAACGGACACAGCCTTAGCTAGACTCACCGATAATCAAAGAGTAAAGACTTAAATGACTAAAACCAGGAATGAGAGAGGGGACATTACTACCAACTTTACAGAAATAGGAGAGGCTATCAGGAAGTGATTATATAATCAGTTACATGCCAACGAATTAGCTAACCTCGGCAAAACGGACAAATTTCTAGAAAGATATAAGCTACTGAAACTGATTCAAGAAGAAATAGAAATTCTGAATAGGTTTGTAACAAAGACAATTGAAGTAGGGGAAAAAAATTCCCTGAAGAACAGTCCGGGACCATGAGGCTTCATCAGTGAATTCTACTAAATGTTTAAGGAATAATGAAAACCAATCCTTCACAAACTCTTCCAAAAAAAAAAAAATAGGAGGGGAGAGAATACTTCCCAATTTAACCTATGAGACCAGTATTACTCTGATACCAAAACCAGACAAAAATATCACAAGAAAAAAAACCTCTCTAGACCAACATCCTTTATAAATATAGATGCATGGGGTGCTTGGGTGAGTCAGTTGGTTGAACACCTGACTTCAGCTCAGGTCATGATCTCATGGTTCGTGAGTTCGAGCCCCATGTCAGTCTCTGTGCTGACAGCTCAGAGCCTGGAGCCTGCTTCAGATTCTGTGTCTCCCTCCCTCTCTGCCCCTCTCCCACTTGTACGTGCTCTCTCTCAAAAATAAATAAATAAACTTAAAAAATTAAAAAATATATAAATATAGATGCAAAAATCCTCATGCAAATGCTAGCAAAATTCGTCCAGCAACATATGAAGAGGAATATACACCACGACCAAGTGGGATTTATCCTAGGAATGCAAGGTTTCCAACATATGGAAATCAGTCGATGTAATATGCCATATTAATAGAACAAAGGGCAAATCTGGGCTCTGCTACTTTCTAGCTGTGTGACCTGGGGCAGGGACCTTGGCCCCTTCGAACAAGTTTCTCCATTTATTTATTTATTTAAAAAAAATTTTTTTTAACGTTTATTTATTTTTGAGACAGAGAGAGAGAGACAGAGTATGAACGGGGGAGGGTCAGAGAGAGGGAGACACAGAATCTGAAACAGGCTCCAGGCTCCGAGCTGTCAGCACAGAGCCCGATGCGGGGCTCGAACTCACTGGCTGTGAGATCATGACCTGAGCCGAAGTCGGACGTTCAACCAGCTGAGCCACTCAGGCGCCCCGAGTTTCTCCATTTTCAAAGGAGGGTTGGTGACACTGACTTCTTGGTGTTGTCACGAGGATGAAATCAGTACCCATAGCAAGTGTCCAATAAACCTTAGCCTAACGGTAATTATTTTGTGGACAGAATCCACTGGGAGGGGGTCTGGGTCACCTGTCTAGGTGCTTCTTCTCTGGCCACTTTTAGCTGAGGAGGCTGCGGTAGGTGGGCTGACACAGCCTGCCCCCCGGGACCATCAGCACCATCAGTCTGCTCGATCACCGCCTCCAAACCTCCGTCTCCACAGCTCTCCCTGCCCGAGTGGCCACCTTGACCTCTCCGGCCCGTGCGAGTCCTCCCCAGCCCACACCCCACCCTCGCAGGGTCTTTCCTTACACCTGTGCTACTCACTTTTCCTTCCCTAAATGCCGGGGGAGTTTGGGGATTTCACCACACACTTCATTCAAGACCTGACCCCTCCTCTGTGACCTTCACGCTAAAGCACCTTGCTTCTCGGAGCCCCAGTTTCCTCTGTGTAAAAGGAGGCCTCCGTGTGGTAGGGGAGAAGGGGGTGCGGGAAGTGAGGGGGCCGTGGGGAAGTCAGGGTCATCTCCTCGAGCCCCAGAGCGGGAGCCAGCAGCCCACACTCACTTGGCTGGGTGGAAGACGGCACTCATCTCCTCTGCCAGGTGTCTCCGAAGGATGTGCTTCCCGCTGGGGATGCCCAGGGCAGCGGCCATGGCCTCGGCGTTGAATGTGGGCTCCAGCACCAACACAGCACCGTGGATGCCGCTGTTGGTCAGGTTGTCTGCGTACTCCTGAGGGTGAGGCACAGGGCTGGTCAGCTTTGGGGGGCTGCCCTGCTAGTCTGAGGGGGCCACCCTGTTGTCCTGAGGCTGCCCTGCCGGCTTGAGGTGCCCTCAGCTGCAAGTGGAGACGTGTCCCCCACAGCAAAGGCTTGTCCCCCTGGGGACCGGCCAGTTTCAGCCCAAGGGGGATCCCCTCACTCCTTTACAGCCATGAGGACGGTCACCAAGACTATTTTGTCACTGACATATCCCCAGACCTTGGCAGGCAGCCCAGAAATACTTGTCCAGTGAGAAGAGAAACCCAGATCCAACCCGACCCAGGCTTCAGGGGACAGCCCAGCCTCTCCACTCCTGCTATGAGAAAGGCATCGTTAATGGGGGTCCCGCTGCGGGGGCGGGGTGAGCGCTCCCTCCTCTTGAGCGACAGGAGGCAGGCACTCTCACCAGCCTGGGCGGACACCCCACTCCCACAAAATGGGCACAGAACGTGCAGGGGATTGGCACGTGCCTGCGAGTCGCCCCCAGCCCATCACCACCTCTCACCTTCAGGTCGATGTCCCGCACCCACTTGAGCACCCGTTGGTTGGTCCAGACCACAGGGTCTATGTTCTGGGTCTCGCAGCGGGCGCGGCGCTCCTGGAGGGCCTTGTGGGGGGAAGACAGCGGGTCAGCTGGTGTGTTGGGGTGGGGGGGGGGGGTGGCTACACAGAGATGACAAGGAGCGAGTGTCGGCCGTGTTGGGGGGACCCTGGTATGCCAGTACAGGGGGAGTTCTGGCCGGCGAGCCCCAGCTTCTCTGGCCACGTCAGGCTGGGGCTTGGCCATTCATCGTGGGAAATGGGGAGAAGCCTGCTTCTGGGGTGGAGGGCTGGGTGAGACCCCCAGAGGCTGCCTGGTTTGTGCGTCCCTGTCCGCCGCTCTCCTGACACAGAGTGGGTGCCCAACAACGTGGCCCTTCCATGAGGGGCTAGGTCTCTTGTGGGTCCACCCAGCCCCTGGGGGCAACGAGTGTCACCCAGGCACAAAACTTCACCCACAGTGGCCTGTAGAGGGATCAGCCTGGTCCCCTTTCGCAAGCCCCCTTGGGGGGACTGGCTCCCAGACAAGGACTCCTGGGCTCGTGGTGGACACATGGATTTCTGCCCCCCGCCAGCCGATGGCTTTCTCCAACCTGCCCTGACCAGCCCCAGTGCACCAAGCCCTTTTCCACACTTGACTCTCACGATCTTCCTGCACATCCACCTCCTTCACCAGCCTGGGGCTCCCGGGGGCCCGGGGCCTGTGCCTCGGGTCCTGTGCTGGGCGTGCGCCAAGGGCTGGAGAGCTGGACGGCGCCCTTTTCTATGCCTCTCCTCCTGACCCCCAGCTCTTGTGCTCTGACGTCACATTCGAAGAAAAGGAAACCATCTGGACTGATTCCACTCTGCAGCCGAGGGCCCCTCCCTCAGGGATATTTGGTCCCCGGGGAGCTGAGGTGCATGTCCTGTGCCGTCTGGCTTGTCAGGGCTCCGAATCAAGGGGGCGCTCAGAGTCCAAACTCTAACTCTCCCCCCTGCTGTCCGGTTGCCTACCTGGCCTCCCTGTTCAAGGCCTCAGTTCAGCTGTCACTCTCTCTGGGATGCCCTCCCTGATTCCTCTGGAATTTCTGGCTTTTGGATTTTCATAAAGCCCCGGGCTTTCCTCACCGGGGCAACTTTCCATGGTATTGTGGCTCCAGCTTCTATGTGGTTCTCCCTGATCAGCAGTGAGCTCTTGGATGAGGGTTCCCCACTTCCTCTGAATTGGGCACCGGGCCTGATGATGCCCAATAAGCAGTTGTTGGAAGAGGGAGGGAGCGAGGAAGGGGCGGATGGATGTGTGTGGATGGAGGGATGGGCAGGTAGTCGGATGGACAGACAGTGGGTACCAGTGTGGGAAGAAGGGCTGTGGGAGGTGCCCCCACCTCCTGCCCTGGTCCTCACCTCCCTGCTGAAGTTCACTTGGTACAGCAGCTCGATCCCCAGCAGGATGCTGACCTGGTGGAACTTCTTGGACACATTCAGGTGCTTTTCCAGGTCCCGCTTCATCAGGGAGTGTAGCATCCGCCCGTCGACCAGGTGGTTTTGGAAGGCCTGAGAGTACTGGGACAGGCCGATGTCATTCAGCCAGGCCTTGGCCACCCAGTGATGGTCCAGGTCAGCGGCTTTGGACAGGCTGGCGAGGAAAGACATGGCCAGAAAGGGGGATGGGTGGGGGACAGGTGGCAGGAACAGAGGGACAGGAAGAAACGGGGCGGAGATGGGCAGAGACGAAGAAAGAGGGAAAACAACAGGGCGGGGGAGTGTGGGGGACCAAGAAATCGGGGAGACGGACAGGAAAAGGGATGGATTGAAGAGACAGGAAGAGAGAGACAAAGCAGAGATGGGGAGAGAGGTGGGCACAGGGGGCGGGAGGAGACAGAGACAGACAGAAAGACAGACACAGAGAAACAGAGAGCGAGCCCCCAAAGAGCAGAAAAAGGATCAACAGAGAGGCAGACAAAGGGGACAGGAAAAGAGGAGAGAGCACATTCAGACACGCTGAGTGGGAAGGGACAGTGGCAGAGCAGCAGGGACATGTGCAGTGGGAAGCAGCACCTCTGGGAGCCCTCGGCATCCTCAGCCTGTCCCTGGGCACAGTCCCCTGGGAATGTCCCTCTACCGAAGCCCTGAAGCCTGCAAAGCCATGGCCTGGGCCGTCTCTCCTCAAAGTCACACCGTGGCGTGTCTTGAAATCAGAATTAAAACCCCCGTTTTGCCCATTCCAAGCCCTCTCACCTCACTGCTAGACCTCAGATCCTCTGTATCCCACACAGAACCTAGCTCAGTGCTGCACACATAGTAGGTGCACAACGAAGACTCAAACGGATAAAAAAGTGCGTGCTCCGGACCAAGAGGTCCTTCCGGCTGTCATTCCCCTAATCGCCACACGGTGGCAGCGGGACAGAAGGAATTAGCACAGACCAGCCCGCCTACCGAGGGACTTGAGAAATGACCCCCCCCCCCCCCCCCGGGGCTGCCAGGTGGGCAGGTCCACTACAGAGGGATCAGGATGTTATAGGGAAATGTGGGCCCACGGGGAGACACCGCCCCCTTCCCCAGGTCTGGGAGTGGGACCAGCATCCTCCCCTCCCTGCCCCGGATGGAACACCCCTCACCCACTTTCCAGTCCCCTCCCTGTGCACCCATCTCTAAGAGCTGCCCTACCAGCCACTCAAGCTGGAGACCTGGGTGGGATTTTCACTCCCACCTGACTCGGCTGCCTCCTTTCCACTCTGTTCCGTCCACTCTGGGCAACCCTGCCTCTCCCTGGACTCTGCCCTCCAGCTGGTCTCCTTGCTCCAACTGGGCCCTCCCCAGTCCCTTCCCCAGGACAGCAGCCAGGGCCGACCACACCACCCATCCTGCTGGTGCTCCTGCCTGGCTCCTTGCCGTCCTTCCTTCATTCCACCAATACGCGCTTAGCAGCTACTGACTGGTGTGCTCGGGATGGATGCTGTCGTGTAATGGGCACGTCTCCCCTCATCTCGTGGCCCCTTTCTTTCCTTCTTCTCCCCTGTGCTCTCTGTTCCCTGGTGGCATCATTTCCAGGGCTCTGGATACGTCTGTAAATGAGGACTCCCAAATTCTCATCTCTCCCCTCTCCTGTCTTCTGAGACCCAGCTTCTCACTAACTGCCCTCCTGGCATTTCCTGTCATGCATTTCACATTTAATGGGCTCCAAATGAAATGCCCTGTCCCCTTTCCCAGCTCTGCCCCGTTGCCCACCATCACCCAGCTCCCGGGCCTCACTTGCCCTCCTCCTCCCTCCCCCGCCGGGTCTATCAATCACTCTGGTCAGTGTGTCTGTCCCCTTTTCTCCTTTTCTGGGTTCAATCTACCACCAGCTCTGGCACAGATTTCAGCAACTGCTTCCTTACTTCCGCCCCCCACCCCCCACCACCTGCTCCACCCCTTCTAATCCACTTTTCCCCACAGTGGCCAGACAGTCTTTTAAAACCATCAATCGGGTCATGTCCCTCCTTTGCTTAAAATCTTCCAGTGGAGGAACCTTAAGTGCACATCACTAAGTGAAAGAAGCCAATCTGAAGAGGCTACATATTGTACGATTTCAACCCTATGTCATTCTGGAAAAGGCAAAACTACGGAGACAGTAAAAAGAGTAGTAGTGGTCGCCAGGGGTTAGGAAGAGGGAGGGATGGATAAGTGGAGCACAGGGGGCTTTTTAGGGCAGTGAAATTATTCAGCATGATAGTGCAATGACGGATGCATATCATTAGATGTTTGTCCAAACCCACGGGATGTACAACACCAAGAGTGAACGCTAACATAAGCTATGGACTTTGGACGATCATGATGTGTCAGTGCAGGTGTATCAACTGTAGCAAATGTTCCATCTGGCGGGAGACGTGGATTATGGGGAAGGCTGCGAAGGAGTGGGAGCAGGGGGTCCATGGGAAATCTCTGTACCTTCCTTCCAATTTTGCTGTGAAACTGAAACTGCTCTAAAAAATTAATGTTTATTTAATAGATGAGGGAGAAACAAAGACTTTTTTTAAACAAACAAAATTGGGAGAATTCATCATCAGAAGAATAAACCGCAGGAAATGTTGACGGACTTTCTTCAAAAGGAAAGAAAATAATAACTGTATGGCAACTTGGCCCACACAAAAGAATAAAGAGGAGAACTCCTAAAAGTCACAATAAAAAACCCACCAGATTCAGAAATGGGCAGATGACTTGAATAGGCATTTCTCCAAAGATGACTTACAAGTAGCCAATAAACACACAAAAAGACGCCCATCACTCATCACTAGAGAGATGGAAATTTCTCTGCAATGACATACCACTTCATACCCATTAGGATGGCTAAAAAACCCCCCAGAAAACAAGTGTTGTTGGGGATGTGGTGAAATCAGAACCTTCGTGTGCTGTTGGTGAGGATCTAAAATGGTGTGGCCACTGTGGACAACAGTATGGTGGTTCCTCAAAAAATTAAAGAGAATTATGGGGCGCCTGGGTGGCTCAGTCGGTTGAGCGTCCGACTTCGGCTCAGGTCATGATCTCACGGTCTGTGAGTTCGAGCCCCACATCGGGCTCTGTGCTGATGGCTCAGAGCCTGGAGCCTGCTTCGGATTCTGTGTCTCCCTCTTTCTCTGACCCTCCCCCACTCATGCTCTGTGTCTCTCTGTCAAAAATATATAAAACATTAAAAAAAAATTTAAAAAACATTAAACAGAATTATCATATCCAGCAATTCCATTAGAAGTGTCCATCGACAGAGGAATGGATAAGCAAAACGTGCTATATATATATGCACAGTGGCATATTATTCAGCTTTAAAAAGAAAGGAAAATCTGACACACGCTACCACATGAATGAATCTTGAGGACATGATGCTAAGTGATGTAAGCCAGGCACAGAAAGACAAATACTGTAGGAGGTACTGAGAGTAGTCAAAACCGTAAAGGCAGAAAGTAGAAGTGTGGTTGCCATTATACAGGGAGGAGGGGAGAGCAGGGAGTTTGTGTTTATTGTGTTTTTGTGAGCATACAGTTTCAGTGTTATAAGATGGAAAGTCCTGGACATGGATGGTGGTGATGGCCACACAGCAACGTGAATGTTCTTTACACTACTGAACTGTGCACTTAAAAATGGTTAAGATTTAGGGGCGCCTGGGTGGCTCAGTCGGTTAAGCGTCCGACTTCAGCTCAGGTCATGATCTCGCGGTCCGCGAGTTCGAGCCCTGCGTCGGCCTCTGGGCTGATGGCTCAGAGCCTGGAGCCTGCTTCCGATTCTGTGTCTCCCTCTCTCTCTGCCCCTCCCCCATTCATGTCTGTTTCTCTCTGTCTCAAAAATAAATAAACGTTAAAAAAAATTTTAAAAAAAATGGTTAAGATGGTAAATATGCACAGTACAAAAATTTTTCTAAGAAGGAAAATGATTGGAAATGGTAAATATCTGGGTCACCATTTTTCTCACTTGCAAATCTCAAATCTAAAATAATGGACACTTTAAAAGAAATACAGTGACGATGTATTACAGAACGTATAATCCACATAGATGAAAACCATAGCACAAAAGGCAGGAGAAGAAAGCGCCTTCGACTATACGCAAAGTTGTATAATATTATTTGAAGACAGTGGTACGCGAAGCATGTGTATTACAAACTGCAGAGAAACAACTGAAAGGAAACTGAAGTGTAGCTCGTAAGCTAGTGGTAGGAACATTTAACTGATAAAAAGCCAGTAAAAGAGGGGGGAAAGGAACAAAGAGTAGATCTCAAGGAAACAACAAGAAAACGGTGGCTTCCCTTTGCAGATATAACATCAGGAGTCACTAGTGTCGCCCAGCAAGGTGTGGCCTCCTCTCCCACGACAGCCGCAGGCTCAGGGGGCACCCAGATGCACCGAGCTCCTGGCCCCATTGGGTGGGGGAGCTGCCTTTCCCTGGGCCCATTTCTTTCCAGCCTTGCCCACGGCTCACTCACCTCCCAGCGGCAGCTTCCTCTGCCCGTTTTGTCTAGAGTCGCTTCCCTGGCCCGCTGCTCTGCCTCTGAGTATTTCCTTCAAAGTGCTAATTACACATGGAACCTTAGGAATTAACTGCTCTGAGCACAGAGACTATGTTCTCTGCTGAAGAGCCAATCTAGCGCTCGACACCCAGCAGGTGCTTTCAGTGGAAGATCCGCCAAGAATTGGAAGGGTGGGCTCCCAGCTTCGCTCTGCCTCCTCCTGCCCCTCAGCCCCCCAGGACCACTGGGGGCTGCTCTCCGAGGCCGGGGCCTCCTGGTCTCCAGGCTGTTCTCCACCGCCACGCTGGACTCCCACAGGACTCCGCCGTGCTTTCGCTCTCCCGGAAGCCTTCCCGGCCCCTAGTGCTGGGTCAGAGCCCCTCTCAGTGTCCAGAGCCCCCCGGGAGTCCCTGGTCCCTGCACTTGTCACCCTGCTGTTCATCTGGCCAGCGGCCCACCACACCGTCAGCTCCTGGAGGGTGGGACTGGGTGTGGCCTCTCTCCAAACACCCGGGCTCCCCACCTGGCTCAGAGTTCATGGTCAACAGCCTCTTTTCTATAATCCAGTGCATCGGAGACAAAGCAAAGCTGGGTGAGTGGGGCATTGACGCCTATTCACCAGGAGGCTGCCCAGACGGAGCTCCTGAACTGCAGACTTCTTGTTTCTTTAAATTTTTTTAAAAATGTTTATTCATTTTTGAGAGAGACAGACAGAGCACGAGTGGGCAAGGGGTAGAGAGAGAGGGAGACAGAATCCGAAGCAGGCTCCAGGCTCTGAGCTGTCAGCACTAGAGCCCGACATGGGGTTTGAACCCATGAGCCGTGAGATCATGACCTGAGCTGAAGCCAGATGCTTAACCGACTAAGCCACCCAGGCGCCCCATGAGCTGGAAACTTCTGGCCCATATGCCCTTCTAGGAAGAAAACGTCCCAGGCAGACCCCCTCCCACCCCACCCCCCAGCCCCCATCCCCCCCAGGGCAGGGCTCCAGCCTCTTCTGGCCCTTCCCAGGCCTCTCTGCCATTGTCATGGCTCTCTTGCCCAGTGCAGGAGTTAGAGCTCCCAGCCTTCCTAATCAGATGCCACGGGGCCAGGGTTGGCCCTAATGGGGACAAGAAGCCCTCCTCTCCTGAGCGAGGGTTTGCTCAGCAACAAGACGTGGGCTGGTGTGTTGGGGGGGGGGGGGCACATGGGGGAACCTACGTGAGAGAAGCCATTTACAGTCAGCAATATCTATCTGCATGCTGACAATTAATGCACTCTTGCCCTTCAAAAGCAGTTCCCTTTTCATTAAAGTTGTCCCCATGGGGCCTCAGCTTGGCAACACTTTCCCAGCTGTTGGTTTGAGCTATTGTAAGCACCCGAGTTGAAAACGGCATGACTTTATTTTTTTATTTTTTATTTTTTTAATGTTTATTTTTGAGACAGAGAGAGACAGAGCATGAACGGGGGAGGGGCAGAGAGAGAGGGAGACACAGAATCGGAAGCAGGCTCCAGGCTCCGGGCCATCAGCCCAGAGCCCTACACGGGGCTCGAACTCACGGAGCGTGAGATCGTGACCTGAGCTGAAGTCGGACACTTAACCGACTGAGCCACCCAGGCGCCCCCAAAACGGCATGACTTTAAAAGTAATTCAGATATTTTATAAAATTTAACATTGTCCCCTGTCCCAAACTGGGTCTGGATTAGACCCTGAAATCCGAGTTTGGGCACAGAATTTAGGTATCATCTTGGTCATTATTCAGCACTGTAAACACGAGGCCATTCTAGCTCTATCACCTTTAGCTCGGAGACCTTGCATCTCTGGTGCCCCAGTTTCCTCATCTGTAAAATGGGGCTAATCGTGTTTGCCTCACAGACGTCGTGAGGGCTGGAAGAGACAAGAGAGCGTAAAACTCTTAGCACAGGGTCTGGGGCGCATTCCATGTTCCACAAATAAGTGTAGTGGGGATGGTCAGTGTTTTTAACATTGAGGCAACATAGGATAACAGAAAGAGGATTGACTTCAAAGTTAGGTATTTTGAAATGTAACTTTGTACCCATGATTTCTCTGGGCCTCGCTTTCTCTGTCTTTAAAATGGGGGTAAGGATGTCTCTCCCACACGGGTGTGGTGATGGGTAAATAAAATCGTGTCCATAAGGCGACTGGTGTATTTTAGAGATAAGAGGAACCAGCCCCAGAGAGGGTAACGTCATGCCCGAAGCCACACAGGAGGTGTTCTTGAAGATGAGCTCACTGGGGTTCTTGCCCTAGAGTTCACGGGCCCCTAAACGGTTCGTGAGGGAGCCGAAGGGTCCCAGGACACGAAGTTAAAGCAGTTTTGTAATATCTCTTGTGGGGAAAGCGTCAACCGTTTTTATCAGATTCTCAAAGTGGCCCCGGTCTCCAAAAGTTGAAAGAACCGCTGTCCTAATTTAACCCCCTTTGCTTCACAGGTGGAGAAACCGTGGTCCCGGCAAGTTAGAGACACGCCAGAATTCCGCAGGGAATGAGACCCTCCCTCCTGCGGGAGGCCCTGGGGGTGTCTAATTCTGGGACGCGTTCTCCTCGGAAACGGTCCTGATCACAGCCGTCAGAATTTTTCAAACTCTGCTCCCATCCTGCACCCACCCCCTCTCCAGGTGCTGTAGAATCTTGGTTCCTAGAGGTTCGTAGGGGTCGGTCCCGTTTTGGGGGGACTTGGGCAGCGATCTGGCATTTTCACCGGGTGAAGCAGGCAGCCCCCGCCCTGTCAATGGCCAGTGCTTACTGACCACACCGGGAGCGGACCAGGGCGCGGGAGGGGTCTCCAGCTGGGGTGGCAGAGGATGAGCGCTTCTGGGGATTTTGGGGGGGGAAGGCACTGGTTAGTAGTGGGTGGGTGAGCGTGAGGTGCTTGTGAGACCCTCAGCAGGGGAAGCGCCAGGAAAGCAGGCTCGTGCCCACCGCTCCCCTCCCCCAGCAGGTACTGCTTTCCCCCACCCCCATCCTTCACCCCCAGCCCTGGCCCGGGGGTCCTGACTTGCTGACAAGCTCGGGGGCTTTTGGCTTCGCTTGCTTTGAGCTGCTACCCGGGTTTCTGATCAGATCTCACACGTACTTCCTTCCACCCCGGAATCACACCACGGGCCCCTCTCCAGGACTCACAGGCGTTTGGTTTCCTGCTTCCAAAGCAGCCCGAGTCCCCGGCCCTAACCCCCCTCACTTGTTAATCCGCAAAGCTGCTTCTGCAAATAATGGCACACACCACCAGGTTTGATTAATTAACTGCGCAAAAATGATGGGGAAACCAGTGAAGGAGATAATTATGCAAAACAGAAAGTGTCAGATTCACTACGTTCCCCTCTGCACGCTGAGGATTGGGGGGTGGGAGGGGCGGCCCTGGTTTCCTGGGAGCTGCCTGGTGAGTGAGCTCCCCAACAACAAATCCCGCTGGCGAAAGGTCAGGAGGAGGGACAAAGATGGGGGGGGGGTGTGCACGTGGGGAGCAGGGCACACCTGAGGGGAGGGACCTGGGGCCACTCCCAGGTGTGCTTGCTAAAGGAGCCCCCGCCCAGCCGGCCCCAATCCTGTGCGCAGAGATTGCAATAAAGCCCTTCACTGGGGCCCCCCGGGGGGCTCTGTCAGCTAAGCGTCTGACTCTCGGTTTCAGCTCAGGTCATGATCTCGCAGTTTGGGGAGTTCCAGCCCGGCGTCGGGCTCTGTGCGGACAGCGTGGAGCCTGCTTGAGATTCTCCGTCTCCCTCTCTCTCTCTGCCTCCCTCCACTTATGCTGTCTCCTCTAAGTAAACAAATAAACTTAAAAAAAAAAAAGCCACGTCCATTTCTCCTCTGTCCCGTTCTGCTTCTCCCTGCCTTATGCCGTCTTTCCTCCCTCCGGAATGGTAGGCCCAGGGGTTGAGGTAGAAGGAGGCAGAGCTGACGTGTTGGCCGGATTTCCAGGCCTGCTTGGGCCGGACCTCGGAGACTGAGGAGTCCTGGGGGCGTGTGAGGCCTCCAGGCTGCGGCTGCGGGGATCCCAGGGCACTGGGGCCTCCCCGATTCCCTGGATCTCCATCTTTCTAAGGGGAGGGCCCGTCCAGAGCGGGACTGGAGTGAGCCCGGCCCCCCTCCCCGGCCAGTGGCGTTTGCCGGTCTACCACACCGTCCCCCATCCCTGGCCCAGCCCACACTGCGTGTCCCCGCCCCCACTGTGTGATCTGGGGGTCTCGGGGTGGACTTTTCTCCCCTCTCCCCGGAGGCCCCGCCCAGGCGGGGCAGCCGCGCATGCCGACCCACCTCCTGCCTGCCTCGGCGTCGCGGTAGTCCTCGATGGCCAGCCGGAGCTTGCGCCGGTGCAGGGAGCTGCACACGCCCAGGCCCAGCTCCAGGTCCTCGTCACTCAGGCTCAGCAGCACCTGCTCCCCCAGGAGGTGAGGACTGAGCGCCCAGGAGGGAGGTTTGGGTGGGCACCCAAGGCTCCCGGGGCCCGCCGCTGGCTGCACAGCCGCGGCCTGGGGGGTGGGGGGGGTCTGCGGGCATGAGGCTGGGCCCCCCCCCCCGTTGGACCCCCCCTCGGATCCCGCCCCCTACCCCGTCTCCCTGCCCATCCTCCTCTGCAGTCCAGGCAGAGCACTTGGCCTGTCCCTGCTCCAGGAAGTGGGAATCACATCCTGGCCAAAAGCGCCCTCTAGGCCAGTCTCCACCTCCCCTCCAGCCAGGTACGAGAAGGTTAGGCTCAGAGGGCTCTCTATGTGCCTTCCAGGGGAGACGCGATGGCTTACTGGGGCCCCTGGCCCGGCTCCTAGAACCCAGCTCCTCCTCGCCGGGGGATGGGATGCCGGTGGCGTGGGTGGAGCAGGCCAGCTTTGGACCGCTAAGGCTCATGGGAGGGCGAGGGGCGTTCCTACCGGGGTCCCGGAGGTGCCCTACCTTCCCACTCTTGACGTTCTCTGCACACGCCTTGACGTACATGGGCATGGCCATGACCACCTCCAGCCAGGCCTGGACGGTACCGGCCTTCCAGTGGGACATGGGCGTGGTCCGGACCAGTTCCACCTGCTGCAGCCGGTCCGTCTGCTCCTCGCCCTCCGACAGGCTGAGGCTCTGCCGCGTGGGGCTGCACTGGCTGTCCGAGTCTGCAACACACAAGCGCAAGCTTGCTGGGGAGGGGGGCGGGGGGGGGGGGGGGCGCTGTGGGGGGGGGGGCAGGGACTGGGCCGGCTGCCCCCTGAGTCTGCACTCCCAGGGTGCAGGAGGAGGGCAGGGATGGCTTCCCCTCGTGCGCGTCTTCTTGGCCAAATCAAAACGGCTCTCGTTTTGTTTTGCTGCCCCTCCCCCATGACAAAAGTAATCTGTCCCCCCCACCCCACAAAAGAATTTCAAAAACTTAATCCAGAAAAGAATGAAAATAAAACAGTGAAAATCGCCCCCAATCCCACGCCCCCCCCCAGAGACAGCAGCTGTTCGTGCTTAGCTAAATATTCTTTGGGTTACACAAATGCCCACGCTTACAAACACACAGACCCACGCGCACTCTGTTTTGTAAGACGCTGTTCTCATTCATGCCACGGAGGATGTCTTTCCGTCTCAGCAGAGATCTGCGATAGCTTTTGACTGCACAGGAGCCATCAGAGGATACATTCTAATTTACCTCGCCTGCCTCCTGTCGATGGGCACGAATTGTTCCCCATTTTTCGCTGGTGTATACATCTCGGCAGTCACCTGTTGGCCATGGGCTGATTTGGTTTCTTAGGATAAATGGAGCCTCAGCTCCTTTCCTGAACACCCCGAAACCTGTTTCTGGAGTAGCCCCCCCCCCCCCAAAAAAAAACGTCTACCTGCCAGCATCTCCCGGCCCTGTTCGATCCAGGGTCAGCCACAACAACACTTGATGTACAGGCCAAGTTCAGTTCACACAGACTCGACTGAGAGGGGAAAGAGTCTCTTTCTCTAAAGCAGGGTTAAATAAATACCCAAACTCAACACCACAAGAAATGACAAGCATGAGAAAAAATAAGCCTGGTGCATTATAAATTACCGTTAACGATGTAAAAAAAATGCTGATGCATCAGATCGGGCACAGGGTTAAAACAATGTGTGTGAAGTCACACAGGTGTTTACAGTTACTGAGCGTGTGCCCGGAAGAATGAGGTTACTCTTCCACACTTTTGTGTGTCATCGGCGTTCCACAATGAACATGCATAAGTTGGAATAATTAAAAAAAAAAAATAGGAAACTGTAAGTGGTTATTGATGGGAGTGTATCTGAACGAATGATGCTGCCTTCATATATTGGAATATATGTCATTGATAAGAAATCTATCACTGGAGAATAGTTTTTAAATTTTTTTTTTTCAACGTTTTTTATTTTTATTTTTGGGACAGAGAGAGACATAGCATGAACGGGGGAGGGCCAGAGAGAGAGGGAGACACAGAATCGGAAACAGGCTCCAGGCTCCGAGCCATCAGCCCAGAGCCTGACGCGGGGCTCGAACTCACGGACCGCGAGATCGTGACCTGGCTGAAGTCGGACGCTTAACCGACTGTGCCACCCAGGCGCCCCTGGAGAATAGTTTTGACATGGGAAGATGTTCATGATCCATTGCCGAGTGAAAAAGGCCCCACGGGACAGCAGGTACAACCTAATCCCCACTGTGTTTTTTTTAACGTTTATTTTTTTTTAATGTTTATTTATTTTGGAGAGAAAGGGAGAGACGGAGCATGAGCGGGGGAGGGGCAGAGAGCGAGGGAGACACAGAATCTGAAGGAGACTCCAGGCTCTGAGCTGTCAGCACAGAGCCCGGCGTGAGGCTCGAACTCACAGACCGTGAGATCATGACCTGAGCCGAAGTCGGACGCTCAACCAATTGAGCCACCCAGGCGCCCACCCCCACCACTGTATTTTTTTTTTTTTTAACGTTTATTTTTGAGACAGAGAGAGACAGAGCATGAACGGGGGAAGGGCAGAGAGAGAGGTAGACACAGAATCGGAAGCAGGCTCCAGGCTCTGAGCCATCAGCCCAGAGCCCGATGCGGGGCTCGAACTCACGGAACGTGAGATCGTGACCTGAGCTGAAGTTGGACGCTTAACCGACTGAGCCACCCAGGCACCCCCCCCACCACTGTATTTTTAAAATGATACATATATATATGACTATATAATATATAACTATAATTGTGTGTGTATATGTATATTTATACACATAAGATATTAGTTGGATAAATGTTAGAAGTCTGTCTGGAATGGGGTGATGGGTTAATGGTGCATAAGTGTGTGTATGTGCGTGTGAGTGTGCAAGAGTATTTGCATGTGTGCATACTTTCCTGTTTCCCATGTGTCCTGCATTGACTGCATTATGTTTGAATAACGAATAACGTGGTTTTGTTTTTTTAATTTTTTTTTAACGTTTATTTATTTTTGAGACAGAGAGAGACAGAGCATGAACGGGGGAGGGACAGAGCGAGAGGGAGACACAGAATCGGAAGCAGGCTCCAGGCTCTGAGCCATCAGCCCAGAGCCCGACACGGGGCTCGAACTCATGGACCTCGAGATGGTGACCTGAGCTGAAGTCAGACGCTTAACCGACTGAGCCGCTTAACCGACTGAGCCACCCAGCCGCCCCAATAACGTGGTTTGAAAACCACAGCCTAGAAACCTTGTTCAAGTTACGAGGCTGCTTTCCTTCACCCCCTCCCCTGCCCCTGCCATTTAAACTCTTTGGAAACAGCTGCATAATTTTGGTGGCCACGCATGCATCCAGCTCTGCGGAAACTTCTCTCTCTAACACCGGGGGCCTCGAACTGCCCAGCCAGGGACCCTTGGGAGCCCACAGCTGCCGGCCAGGAAGATGTCACTCCTGGTTCTGCAGGGCACTTGGGCGGAGCGACCTAATTCAGGGTGGGCAGATATGCTGCTTTGTGCCTCAGTTTCTATCTCTGTAAGGTTGGCATGATACTGTTCCCTGCCACCTGCCATCTCTCCTGGGCTGCTCTGGGCACTCAGGGACTCCCGGGCCCGTCTGTGCCGGATGGGTGAGGTTTGAGAAGCTACTGAAACATTGTTTCCCTTCTCAGGTAGATGGAAGGCCTCTGCCCTGCCCCCAGGGAATCAGCAATGGTGCACAGAGCTCTGCGCTGGTCCCCAGTCCGAGCACATGTTGCCATGACGCCCGGGAATGCGGAAGCAGCAGCTTCCTCTGCAGCCCTGCCTGGGGGCCCCCAAGTTTCTGCCTGGTGACAGAGCTGCCTGTTCCCAGCCTCGGTGTCCCTCTTGCTGGTCCCCGGCTCCCAAGGACAGGTTTGGCTTTTGCAGGGAAGTCTTTCTGATTGGGTCCTATCAGTGGCACCCAAACAGGGTGCCCTCCCTGGGCTGGAGAGCTGAAAGCTCCTGTGTTCCTGTGGCCGGGTCCTGCCTCTGTTACGTGCTTCTGGGAAGATGAGAGACGAACGTCACCACATCTGGTTACCTGAAATTCCGAGACACCGCCCGTGTTGTCCGTTTGGACCGGGCCTGTGGAAGGAGACCAGGCTTCAGGGTTGAATAGACCCTGGCTGTGGGCAAATTTCTTCACCTCTTCAAGTCTCAGTTTTCCCGTCTATAAAATGGGAATAAAAACAATACTCTCTACCTCCCAGGTTAATGACTATGATAAATTCTGAACGCGAAGCTATCGTGGGCACCGGGTAGAAGGTGGTTATTGTTGGGAGTAAAGGGCCCCTCCCTGAGGACTGCCTTCCTGGGGTGAAACGTGGCTTGAGTTCGGCTCAGGTGCTTACAGGGGTCCTGCTTGGTGTCGAGCCCAGCTGAAACGCATCGTCCCAGCTGGACCCTGGCCTGGTCCAGGTGGGAGGGTGGGGCTCCCCGGGAGGCGAGGGGTGGGCTTGTCTCTCCGGCACCCGGGTGGGCGGTGTGTGGCTGGGCCTCCCCAGATAAAGGCGACAAAGGAGGCACAGGAAAGAGGAAGGAAGGAGAAGATAGGCAATGGAGAAAGTGAGAGGAGAGAGACTGAGAGCAACAACAAGGACACAGGTAAACAGGAAGGAGAGAGTGAGCGGAGGGTGGAGAGGGAGCCTCAGGTAAGTGGGCAAAGAGGAAAAGCAAACCCCCCCCCCTCCCCCGCGCGTGCGTGTTTTCCCAAGCGTGTGACCGTGTGCGGGTCATTCTGTGGTTAGGGGGCCCCGGGCCTGTGATGAGAGCTGGCTCTTCAACTCCCATTACTTATGGTGTCCAGGCTCGAGGAATGTCAGAGGCTGAGCTGGGCTCATACGAGCAAACCACACATTCTGGTTTTTGAGAACAGCTATCGGCGCACCCCCACCCCCGCCCCCCTGCCGCCACGTCCTCCCCGCAAACTCCTCCACCCCCAGCACCCAGGACGGAGCTCCAAGGCGACACTGCAGAAGGGCTGAGGGGGAGGCGTCTTTGGGGTCATAAACCATTAATTAAGGATACTTTCCAAAATGCAGGCAGCAGGATGCCAGATTTTATGTTCAGGATTCCATCAATCTTGGATTTTATTTCCCCTCTGTCTCAGCCTGAGAGTGGGCATAACTCACGTTTACAGTTGGTGAGTTCGAGAGGCTGGCCGAGCCCCTGGCAGAGTCTTGAGAGGAGGTGTCGCCAAGAGGCAGTCAGTCTGGGTCCTTTGGCACACGGGGGGGGGGGGGGGGGGGGGGGGGGGGGGGACTGTGGTGGCTCTGGCAGAAGAGGTTCTACCTTCTCCCACCTGATGGATCGGCTGGTCCAAAAAGCCCAAGGTATTTACTATCTGGCCTGTTACAGAAAATCCTCTACGGAAAACTTGAGGTTCTGAGGCTGGCACTGAAATACAAGAGACCTGGGTTTAAATGCCGGCTCTTCTGCTTACCAGCCAGATGATCTGGGAGAGTGTTTTGAATGTTCTCAGCCTCACTTTTACCATCTGTGAAATGGGATGATAATGTCTAATCTCACAGGCCTAAGTGGGAATTAATGCGGTGATGTACCATCCACACAAAGTGCTCAGCTCAGTGTCTGGCATTCAGTGGGTGCTCAGGGGCTGCGTGGGGGCCTCCGTCCTCTGCAAGTTCATGTCACAAACGGTCTACACTGGCTCTGTCCAGTATGGTAGGTACAAGCCACACGTGGCTATCAAGCACCTGTAATGCGGCTTGTCCACATTGAGAAGTGTCTACGGTATAAAATACTGAGTTTTGAAGACTTTGTCCAAAGAAAGAAGAAGTAATCCCAATAATCTTTATATTGATCACATGTTGAAATGCTAATATTTGGGGCATATTGGGTTAAATCGGATATTATTAAAATTCATCTCACCTGTTTCTTTTTACTTTTTCATGTGTCTACTAGAGTCTAAAACTACATGTGGGACTCATGGTATTTTTGCTGGACAGAGCTGGATTAGATGGAAGGTTTTGTTTGTTTTCTCACCGTATTTCCCCCCTTCTGTTGGTTTGGAAGTGAAGCGTCCTGTTTCTCTGTTTTTGGTTCAGTGGTTCTCAAAGTGGGGTCCCTGTGCCAGCTGCATCAGCAGCACGTGGGGACTTGTTAGCCGTGCAGATTCCAGGACTGCCCCCCCCCCCCCCATCCCGGGGCGCAGAAGGTCTGAATGTTGGGCCAAATAATCCGCATTTTAACAAGCCCCTCCCCCGCCCAGGTGATTCTGATGTGTGCTGAATTCTAGAACCACTCTTTAATGGTTTCCCTTGAAAACTTACGCGTATTTAACATGAAACCTAGGGTTGAGCGGATCTTAATGCTCTGTCCCCAATTATAAGTTACTTAAAACATTCTGATCACTCTTTCTGACTTATAACCTACCCTGTCGATTATTTTAATTCTGTCCTTTGAAAAAGCCCCATAATTTTAGACATTATCATCATGGTTATTTTCTGCTGATCATATTGACCTGAAATAATTTCCCTACATGGTTCATCACTTCCTGTGTCTCAGACCTTACTTCTAAGGTAATTTTTCTCATTCCTGAAGGACGCGATTTAAAATTTCCTCTGGGAGTATTTGGTGGTAAGCTCTTACAACTTTTGTTTATGTGGGGGGAAAAAGCCTCTATTTCCCCCTTGTCCTTCAGAGAGCTTTGCTGGCCACACAGTTTTAGGTTGACGATCATTTGCTTCTGGCACCTTGAATACATGGCTCCACGGTCTTCTGTCTTCCTTTTTGCTAAAGAGAAGGCAGCTGTCGCCAGTAAAATTGTTCTTTTTGTTATCTACTTTTAAGATTGCGTCTTTGCCTTTGTGGTTCTGCAGTTTCATTACGATGTGGCTAGATGTGGATGTCTTCTTATTCCGAATGATGTAAATTGTGCTTCTGGTATCTGTGGGTTCACGTTTGGAATATTCTCGAGCATTCTCTCTTAAAATTTTACCTCTTCTCCATTCTCTCCATTTGCTCTCCTGCTGGGACTGGGCTTTCTAATTCTGTCTTCCCTCTCGTGTAACCTAGTGCTGTCCAACAGAATTTTCTGCGATGGTGGAAATGTTGGATAATCTGCATTGTCCAATGTGACAGCTGTTAGCCACATATGACTGCGGGCACTCAAAATGTGGCTGGTGCAGCTGAGGAACTGAGCTTAAGTTGTTATTTAATTTTAATTCAAATACAGGTTTATGTTGCCATGTGTGGCTAGCGGCTATTGTGGGAGACCAGAAAACTCTAATTTCTCCCCACGGTTTCCCAGAATGCAGCATTTCCAGCATTGCATTCTGGGTAATTTCCTTACACCTATTTTCCATTTTTAAAATCCTCTCTTCGGATATTTACACTGCTGGTTAATCCAGCCTTGGATTTTATGTATTTATTTTTTTAAGTTTTTTTTTTTTTTTTAAGCTTTACTTATTTTGAGAGAGAGCACGAGCAGAGGAGGGGCAGGAAGGGTTCATCACTGCCAACTGCAGAGCCTGGTGTGGGGCTCGAACCCACGAACCGTGAGATCATGACCCGAGCCGAAGTCAAGAGTCAGACGCTTAACTGACTGAGCCACCCAGGCACCCCAGATTTTATTTTTTTAAATGTTACTATGTATTCCTGGTCTGTTTAGATGGTCTTTTGTTGATTACTCATGTTACAGTTTCATCTTAAATTTGAAAAAAATTTTATGTTTATTTATTTATTTTGAGGGGGTGGGGGAAGAGAAACAGAGAGAGGAAGAGGGAGAATCCTAACCAGGCTCCGTGCTGGGCTCTGAGCCTGGCGTGGGGCTCGATCCCATGAACTGTGAGATCATGACCTGAGCTGATCTCTAGAGTTGGTTGCTTAACCACTTGAGCCCCCCAGGTGCCCCTCATCTTAATTTTTTTTTTTTAAAGAACGACCTACGTGTTAGCTTATATTTGGTATTGGTAATTCCTGTATCTGAAAAGGCCGTGGAGGCTCTAGATTGGTTGTGTTTTTCTGTGGATTTGCATGCGTGCTGAACTCAGGTTTGATCTTCTGGGAATCTCTAGGGTCTAAATAGCAGGTGCTGTCCTCCAGAGAGGATTTGCCGGCGTAGGAGGAGGTAGGGAATGGGGATGATACCTGGCAGCAGGGACCACTTCGTTCCTGTTAGAGGGACCTGGGAGGACGAGGGACCACAGACTCTGTTCCTTCGCTGTGCCACGCCCTGACACGGAATTCCGGGTACACAGTCCTGACATCAGCATCTGTTCCCAGGACAGACCCCGGTTTCCACACTGAGTTATCACTCACTGCTCCTCGTTCTGGGATTAGCTCACAGCTTCTTAGTTTTGGATAGGGGCAACTTGGGGATATCCCTAACTTTTGGTGATGTCGGAGATACATGAGGAAGTATGCTCTATTTTAGCTTTAGTGGTTCTGTGGAGGGAGGGTCCCCGGTCCGTCTTGCTCCGCGCGGCCCCGAGAGGACGTCCCTCTTGGCCGAGGGCACTGTCCACCCAGCGCTCTTCACGTTCTGTGGGCACCGCTGGTGGGCGGGTCTGTCCGTCTGCCTTTGCCACAAAGGGAGTTCCCAGGTCAGAGGTCAGGTCTCTCCACCTCTTTACCACCCAAGTCTGGTTCACGGTGATGCTCAATGCCATCGGCAGAAGCCCAAGTTGTGGGAAAAGGACAGTCGGTGTTTTTGTTTTAATTTGAATCTTCCCGGGGACCTCTTCTGCTCAACATCCATCACCGGTTCCCTAGATGAAGCCCAGACTCCTTACATGACAAGACTCTCTGCGACTCAGCCCTTGGCTGGCTTCTCCTCTGTCCCTCACCCCCTCTCTGGCACCCCGGGCTTCTGGCACTTTTCCAGCACTCCTGATCCCCTCCCCCATCTCGAATCCATTGCACCTGCTGCTCTCTGCCTGAAAGGCCCCCCCCGGCCGTTGGCTTATCTGCTTGGTAAACTCTTATGAAGCCTTCAGGCTCTAGTGAAATGTTGCCTCTTCCAGGGACCCCTTCTCAGGTCACCTGGGGGAGGCCGGTCACCAGCACGCCTCCGCGCTCGCGGGGCTCTCATGAACCCAGGGGCTCTTCCTGCCTGCGCTTCTCTCGGCTGAAATTAACGAACGGTCAGGGGATTACTTGGTGAATGGCAACCCCGGAAGGAAGGGGGCGGGGCCTGCTTTTGCTCCCTCGGTATCTCTGGCCCTCAGCAAGGGCTCAATCTCTGCCGATCTCTGTGGTGTAGATTCACCCACCGTGGCCGATTTCACTGACCAGCAAGAGGTCGCTGGATGTGAGCGAGGAAATCTGTGAGCCTGTATGAGCCGGATCCTGCCCTCTACTGCCTGGACAGAAGGTGCTCTAGAGACGCTGGTTAAAAGAAAGCAGGCAGGATGAGAGGTAAGGAGGGAGGGAGGCCTCTCCCTCCAGGCTCCTCTTCGTCCCACCTCCTTTCGGCCACATCAAGCTGCTTGCAGCTTCTTGAACACACCATATGGTCTCATTCCTGTTTCTCAGCCTCTCGACATCAGCGCTGCTGAATGACATCTGGGACTGGCTCATTCTTTGTCGTGGGGGCTGTCCTGCGCCGGGGAGGATGGTTAGGGGCATACCTGGCCTCCACACCCTAGATGCCAGTGAGCACACAGTGTGGCTGCTCCGGGCGCCCCCATCCTTCCGCCCCGGGGCCCCTCTGTTCTCAGACCCACCCTGCTCTGCCAGCCAAGTAAGGTCAAAACTCCCTGCCCTTGGGCAGTGGCAGGGAGCCCCCTGTCAGCACTTATCCAGCCAGAAGCTGAATTCTCATTTTTAAAATTCTGCATTATAATATGAGAAAGTAACATTTTATGGCCTGATAACAGCCGCTGCATTGCATGGAGATGCTTTGCTGGAGCCCGCAGTCACAGCCCCTGTGAAAGATGTGCAAAAGACAGACCCTGGAGTGCCAGACCGACAACACAGGTTCACACGGCATCGAGTCACTGACCATGTAGCTGCTGGGGTGACGGCGGGACCCCGGTGGGCTCGCCACCCACCCACAACACCCTGACCCCAGTGCCCAGCGGGTGCTTGGAGGCCCTGAGCTCAAAAGCTGACAGCACTCCCTCCCCCCATGTCCTTTAAAATCCACAAGACCGGGGCACCTGGCTCTATCGGTTAAGCATCCGACTTCAGCTCAGGTCATGATCTCAAGGTGTGAGTTCGAGCCCCGCGTTGGGCTGACAGCTCAGAGCTTGGCGCCTCCTTTGGATTCTGTCTCCCTCTCTCTGACCCTCCCCTGCTCATTCTCTGTCTCTCTCTCTCTCTCAAAAATAAATAAACATTAAAAAAATAAGAAAGAAAATCCACAGAACCACAAAGCACACATAGAAGTCAGACAGAGTTCAGCCCTTACCAGCGATAACTGTTTGATGCGTTCAGAGAAAACCTCACATATTTCCCTTTCCCCTCCTTTTTGGTGCCTGGCAAAGGCCCTAAGCTTGTGCTCACTGTGTCTGTCCCCTGGGGCGACAAGACCCCTGTCCCCAACCTCAGAGGACATCTTCCCTCTTCCCCCCCCGTCACCACTTCCTGCCAGCCCCTTGGGGAATTTTCCCAAGAGGCAGGGAATCGATTTCCTGGACTGGGCAAGGCTTCACCTGCTCTGTACTCACTTCCCGGGTAGCTGATTGGCAAGTATTTCTTAATTTTACAGACTTAGGGGCAAGATGTGGAGACGAGGTCCAGGGCAGGCAGGTGCAGTGTCATCCAATGACAGCCACTGTCTGCTTTAACAATGTAGAGAGAAGCTTTCCTTTTTGCTCCTTGCTGACCTGTCCCCCCCCGCCCCCCACCGAATAGTGCCCACGTTTGGGAAGACCTTCTTAGAGTCTGATCTGCGCCTGAAATCTCTCTGTCCTTTTGTTTATGCTGGGGGCGGCCTCCCCCTGTGTTCCCACGGCTAGTACTCCTGAGGGCCTAGTTTCCTAACTGGCTTTTCTACCGATGGGCGGGTCTGGGAGGTGAGGCCTGTAGGAAGCAGAGGCTGGGGGCTGGAGACGGATCGGTCTCCCAGGGCCCTGTGGAGACAGGACGAGTTTGTGTCTGTACGGCTCTTGGGAGGCCAGGTTAGAGCATCCAGTTGCTGTGTGCTTTGAGGGCCCAGCTGTGCCTGGGCTCCCTGATGGGATTTTCAGCCTGGCTCCCAGCCCTCCCGGCTCCCCTCTGGCCCTCAGGACCTCTGAGGTCCTTTCTGGGTCGGCTCAGCCTGCTTCTGTGAGTCCCGTGGACTGCGGTTATCAGGATGGTCGTGGGACCCTATCCGTTTGCTCGCTGGCACAGGGGGGACCCCCAGCGAGTCGGATCTGTGGACCTCTGGCTCAGGGCGAGGCCCCCAGAGCCAATGCCGCTCCCTGGGATCATCCTAAGCGGTGAGTGCAAACTGTCCAGCCTCCAACCTCCTTCAAAATACTCCCAGCTGCCTGGAACTTTCCTGTACCTGCGATGAGCTACACTGTTTCTGGCACCAAGGCTAATTTAGGAAGAGCAAAGATGCTTCTGAGCAGATCTTTAATGTCCTTCAAAATGAAGAGCGAGCTCTGGTGGGGCTCATGGAGGGCATTCTTACAACTTCGACCCCTAACTGGAACTGTCAGGGAAAAAGCTGGTGCTGGTCTTGACTTTCTGGAGATGAGAGGGGACTAAGCCACTCTGACAGCTCCTGGCTTTGTCAGCTGTACTTGCACCTGCCTGGGTTTAGGGCGCTGTTGGACCCCAATTCTTATCCTTGTTTCATCACGTGCTATGTTCCCTCGGCTGTTTCTGTCGCCTGTCTGAGCCTCCGTTTCCTCCCTTGTAAGGTTGGGACCATAACAGACCCTTCATGCGATTTTGGTGAGGACTACATTAGGGTGACTTCTGTCGTCTCGTGTTCACACCTGCATCCTCCGCCCGAGCCCTAGGCCTGGCACACGGGGAGCGGCCAGCCCGTGTTTGTCGAATGACTTACTGAGTGTATGTCAAGGGCCTGGACTCGCCTGGCACTCAGGAAATGTCTGCAGATCGCGTCCTCCTCTCCTCCCCCGGCTTTTCTCACTCCCTACGCCCTTCTTCCCCCCGCCAGAAGCCAGTCCTTGTCCTCCGTCCTCAGCCTGACACCCACACCGTATCCCTGGGCCTGCAGGTTACGGCTGTTTCCGCACCGGTGACCACGCATCCGCCTGGCATTTCTGGGAGAGCTTGGGGTCCCCCTTTGTCAGCCCATCAACACCTCCACCTGAGGGTGAAGCGAGGCCTCCCCTGCCACCCTCTCCATCTCTGAATCCCACCGAGCGCGGCCACGAGAAATGGTGGAGTCCCCTGGCTGGGCTCCGGGCCGCAGGCAGGCTGCCCCCGAGTCTGACCACGGCCCTCTGGGGGCCAGGCGGGCTCAGGATTCCTGTGCCGAATCCAGAATTCGGAGGGCACCTGCTACTTCCTCAACACCCCGAGCTCTGGGAGCCCTGCTCTGGGTTCAGAAACGAGCGTGGTCCCCTGCTGCCGGGCTCCCCATCGAGGGAAGGGCCGCAGGGCCCTCTGGTGAAGGAGGACACGTGTCAAATTGAGATGGACGCCTGTGGCCGGGCAGGCACACGGGGCTCTGCGATCAAGGGGAAAGACAAGGACAGAGGGAATCCAGAGCGGACGTGGCAGAGCAGGTGGCCTGGAGACAGACCGGGGCCGTGGAAATTTTTTTTCCCCTAAAGAACACGGATCTTCTAAAAAACCTGAGTTGCCAGTAGTAAGAACTGCGGTGTATCTGTGGCATTTTTGGCTTCTTTTGAAAGATCAGGAGGTCTGGAAGCACTAGAGCCCAGCGGGGCTTGCTTCCTTAGGAGGGGCCAGACTGCGGGGCCGCCGGGTACCCTCTTCCCAACCTGCCGGAGGCCTCTGGGACCGGGACATAGCGGGAATGAGGGAGGTAAGCGTGCAGCTCGGTGCTGGCTCCCGAGAGTGCTCGTGGAGGTGAGCCCCTGTCATCGCCCACAGCACTGTGCGGCGGGGCCGCTAGAGCTGACCTAAAGTGGAGAGGGTTTCAGGAAAGACATTCCAGCTCTTATCGGGAGGCCCCCGCCGTGACGGCTGGGCTTGCCCGGTGCTTTCCAGCTCAGTGAGCGGCTGCGTTCCCATTGCACGGATGAGGCGAGTGGAGCTCAGAGACGTCAATCAGGTGTGGACAGAACGCACAGCCAGGACGCAGAGTCCGTGTCTTAGGCCACTGGCCCATGTTTCCTCTCACGTGAGTCTCCTGCCACGCTGAGACACGCAGCTGCCATAGGCTGGACGCTTCTGCCCGTTTGTTACGTCATCTTGGCGGTGGCCTCAGGAGATAGGCAGTTCTGTGTCCATCTCATGGAGGGGAAAACCGAGGCCCAAAGGGACTGGGTGAGTGAGTGGCTTCTTTGGGATCGAACCCAGAGGTCTGGCTCCAAAGCCTGGTCTTTCCTCAACGCTCCTCCCTGTACTGCTTGGTTTTTATCAGTTCTGCTGGGTTCAGGCTGTCGCTGAAACGATCGTGTGTTTCCCGCACACGCAAGGAGAGACGGAGGGGACCTGGCAGTGGCTCTCACACGCGAGTTGCAGTTGGTGACCCAGCCTGTCATCTCTGATCCTCAGAGCCTGTAGACAGGCCCTCAGATTCCCTCTGGCCTGTCGGGAGCCTCCTTCCCTGTCGCCACAGCACTGGCGTCTGCGGTGACAGCTGCTAGGGGCGGATTTCTCTCCTCCCTGGCCTGCCTGCCCCCAACCGCAGGCTCCGTGCCGCGCCCCCGAGACATGGGTGTCCTAGCAAGGAGGGGAGCTGGCACTGTGTGTGCACGGACCCAGCTTGGATGTGCCACCAGTGTCTGTGGCCTGTCCCGGGGAAAGCCATTAGGCAGCTCAGAGCTGGTGGGGAGACAGGGCAGGTGGGGCCAGCTGTGCCGGCAGGATGTGCCCATTCCTGTCCCTGTCCAAGGCCCTGTGGCAATGGACTGGGCCTCTCTGCCCACGCCTGGGACCTGGGACGGCCACAAGATGAATTCCCTGGGGCTGGCACTTCTTAGCCAGCCCGCGGGGGCCCGTGTGCAGATGCCCTATACTGACTCAGGTCCTTTCTAACTAAGCAAAGGGGATAGAAAGAGGCCCACCTGGCCTTGATCCTGGCTCACTCCTTAAGGCACGTGGGAATCCCACACGAGCCTCAGGAACTTTCCAGGGCTAAATGATGTCAGAAGTGTGGTGGGCTCCAAGCTCTGCAAAGAACCACTGGCTTAGCGCCTCCAAGCACAGGATACAGGGGCTGAAGGAGTCGCCCATTGCCACACGTCCCAGAGGGGTAGGGGGTGCTCCATGGAACTAGACAAAAAACGCAGCGTCCTTGGGGCACCTGGATGGCTTGGTCGGTTAAGCATCTGACTCCTGGTTTCGGCTCAGGTCGTGATTTCACGGTTCGTGGGTTCGGGCCCCGAGTCAGGCTCCACACTGTGCAAGCCTGCTTGGGATTCTCTCTCTCTCTCTCTCTCTCCCTCTCTCTACCCCTCTCCTGCTTGTGTTCTCTCTCTATCAAAATAAACCTTAAAAAATGCATGGTTCTGTGGTCCATTAAGTCTGGGAAACACGAGGTGGGAAAAAGTGTGGTATTTTTCTTCACTGCAGAACTTGTCAGAGCCTTACAGGGCTAACGTGTTGTGTTGATTCTCTAAGGGTTAGAGACATGGCATTGTTTCCAAGGCGACCCAAGCATTTATTCCCCGCCCCCCGCCTCGCCGTGCCCCAAATCTTGTGGTCTGCTCAGAGCCTGGGTTCTAGAACCGACTCAGCCGCTGACACCCTGCTTGGCTGTAGGCAAGTCCCTTCCCATCCGTAATGTGAGGGGAGTGGGCAAGAAGCCGCGAGAGCCCTCTCACCTCTAATTCACGCTTGTACTAAGCTTCCTTCACACCTATACTGAGGGGCCTGCCTGCCCGTCTCACAGGGTGGGTGAGGGGCTGAAATGAGATCACTGCCGTCATTGTCCTCACCAGCATCATCGCGGCTGACATTTACTGCCACCTGAGCTAAGCCTTTTCCATATGCGGGAACTCCTTCCCTCCTTGCGGCCACCCCTTGACGATGCTTTATTGTCCCCAGCGTACAGGTGAGGAAACTGAGGCCCAGCCAGGTTCACTAACTTGCCTGAGGTTACCAGGGAGCCGATGTTAGGACTAAGGCTTCGACCCAGAGAATCTGCCTGGAGTCTACCCTCTTAGCCTTGACCCTGGTCTGCCCGAGAAAGAGCGTTACAAACTGTGAAGGGCTGCTCCCTGGCAGGGGCATTCTTCTATGTAATGTTGCTGTGGTTCATCCAGGGGACCTGGGGACCAGGGGACCTGGACGTGGCCTCCTGGGGCGGGGCTCGGGCCCTCCATTTGTGGGCTTTCCCGTTCTGCCAGAGTGAGGAGGGAAGGGGTCTGGGCCACCTCCTCCTGGTACGGAGCAGGGCTGAGGGGTCTGGGGGTGCCCAGGGGAGCGACTTCTCCACGGTGAGGGGTGTGGGAGGAGGTCTGAGGCCGCCCACGGGACAGAGATCAGACGACCGAACCCACGGGTTAGGGTTTCACACTGCCTTGGCATTGCAAACCCTTCGTGCCAACGAAATCGTATCTGTAAGAGAAATATACTGGCCTTTGGGCTGAAGGGCATGAGTTTGGGGTGGGGGGGGAGATGGCCTCAGACATCAAGGACTCCTAGGATGCCACAGGCCACCACTGCCCTGGCTTATTTTGGAGGGTGTCTGAGGCCCAGAGAGGGGGACTGACTTCCAGTGGTCACACAGCGAGTCCTTGGCCACGCTGGGAACGGGAAGTCCAGAGCCGGGCTCCGGGCTCCCGCCTGCACTGGGCTGGGGTGGTGGGGCTCTTGGGTTGCAGGCTGGGCCTCCTTAGGAGCCTGAGGGCAGGGTCTGGGCAGAGCCCTGCTGGGCCCCTCCCTCAGTAGCAGCATCGCCCAGACTGCTCCCCGGGGCACAGCTCGGGCAGCCTGGCTCCCAACGTGTAAGGCTCAGCATCTGCTGTCCACGGGGCACCGTCGGGCCCCGGCCAAGTCTGAGATGGCAGGTGCCACGCTCAGAACTTGGCCTGCACCCAGGTCTGACTTCTGTCTCCCCCCCCCCCCCCCTTCCTGGCTGTGTGCCTCTAGAATTGGGCACATCTCTGTGACTCTAACAGGTGTACCGCTGGGGGTTCTGCCCAGGGGAGGGGGGGGGGCAGCAGGTACGCCAATGCCAGACCCCTTCGCTCTCTGCTCCTCAGGGCCTGGCCTGAGCATGGTTCCGCCCTCCCCGAGGGATCTGGAGCTGCCCCGGAAAGGCAGCCTCGCCCTCCCTAGTCATGGTCCCTTGGGGAAATTTCCCGATGGCAAGTGTATGCTGAAACCCGTGGGCAGGATGCCACCCTCAGCTACTGCCCCATGGAACGAACCTCTGGCAGCTGAGCCCACAAGGGGGAACTTGTTCAGTACACAGATCCCAGGGCCTCACCCCCCCAGACCTTATTTAGTAGATATAAGATGGAGCCTGGGAATCTGTATCCTCAAAACTCAAGGCGCGGTCAGGTTTGTTTCTCAACTACCGATCTGTGTGTGGTTCTCTTTTCTTTCCCTCCCTCCCTCTTTCTCATGTTTTTTCCTGTCGTGGGACCCTCCACATGGACTCCTGCATGGAGGTACAGCGTGCAACAGATAAGAGCAGAGCTTGTGGCCGAAGGTAGGACCGGAGCCCTGCCTGCTGATTCTTTTATCAGCTATGGCAGCCTCTGGAGTGACCTGAGGAACCCTCAAGGGTTCCATGGAACACAGTTTGAAAACTACTGCTTATTCCACTTCCTTCCTCTGTTGGGTAGAAAAACTGAGCCCCAAAGAGCTAGCCTGCATGGGGCTGGGCTAGTGAGGCTTTGTTAAGTTCTCTGAAGCTTCCTATTGATATTGTCCCTGGGGGAGACCATACAGCACAATTACTGATAACATAGACTCTGGAGTCAGACCAGTGCTAGAGTTGAAACCCGGTTCTGCCTCTTCCTGGCTGTGTGACTTTGGGCAGAAACTTGACCTCTCTGTGCCTTGGTTTGTTCATCTATAAAATGGGGATAATAACAGTATCTATCCTGGAGGGTTACTGGGAAGATTAGATAAGTGAATATTTGCACAGAGTTTGAGGCACGTGAGACCGGGCTGGCCCCGAGTTCTGACACACGTGTCCTTATACGTGTGCTCCCCCGGGGTGACCTGGGGGCTTCTGTCCCAAGCACTTAGGCTTGGGCAGCCTAATCGCTGTGCTGGCCACAGCAGGGAGTAGGTTTCTCCTTCGAATCTAGAAAGAATGGCGTCACGGCTGGTGGATGCTCTGGGCCAACAGGTCCAAGCCTCCCTGTTCTGAGGCGGGGAAGCCTGGGTTCTCTCACAGAGCAGCACTGGAACTACATCTGGACTCTGAGGAGTGGGTACACAGCTGGAGGGATATCAGGTCCACACAGCCTGATGACCAGGTTTTATCCCCAGGGACAAGTTTTGCTTGAGTCCTCTTTGCGCTCAAGATGTATATCAAGCCGCCTCCACACTTTTTTCCTACCCCCGATGGAACTTAAATCCACTCAAATCATGGGGGAATGCGGGCCACGTGGGGCCAGTGCTTTCCAGGCTCCAAAACGCATTCAGCGCTCATTTCTGAGCCTGTGAGGAGGGGAGAGGACGAGAGGACACCGAGGCTCACGGGTGAGACAACTCGCTTGAAATCAGATGCAGGGGCCAGAGCTGGAGCGATGATCCAGGCACGGCCTGGCCCCGCTGGGGAGGGGGAGGGGGAGGGGCTGCAAGGGTCCTCCACATGGAGCACGGCGTGCAGTTTCATAGATTCTCTTGTTTTGGTGCAATTAACTGCTATTTACTGGTAACCCGTTAAGAAAGCAATCAGACAAAACCTGAAACTCAGTAATGCAGACGAGCAGTCCGCCCGCGTGTCCTGGGGCCTCAGATTCAGAAGGGCGACTGCTACAAGCAGCCCAACAATGTCGCCAGGCCTTCCTGGGGACGGGCTGGGCAATGGGAGGTCCTGCCACGTTCAGGAAGACCGGGGCAAGAGTTTCAGTTACTGCTGTTCTTGCTGCTTAAAGATCAGTCCTCTTGGGATCATGTTCTCATGGACTGTTTGCTGGGGACGGTGGTCAGAGCCCTTAAGAGTACACACAGGGTTGCATATTTGCGTATGTTTTCAGTAAGTGGGTTTCACGACCCCAGGTGGCGGTGGTCCTGGGATGAACTGTCCACACCCCGGCTGCCAGCAAGATCTACACCCGCCGTTGGCCTGTACCGTGACACTTCACTAGCGATGCACTGATGTTTATGTTCAAACGCTTCTAACGTACAGTCCAGATCAAACTCCTACGTTATCTTCACGTTTATAGGGCATTCCTTCATAACCTAAGCTTATGAACCCTCTTCTAAGATAAAGCTGTGATTGCATGTATTCCCTCCTGATACTTTATTATCGCCAAGTTCTTTTCCTACTTGACAATGGGAACAGGTGGGAGATGTGGGCCTATGGCAGTGTTTGCCCCACCTAGTGGGGTGTGAATGGAAAAAACTTCAGAGCCGCTTGTTGGGAACAGATGGGCTGGGGGTGGGGTGTCTGTGAGGCCTGTGTTGTGAGAATGCAGGTTTTGGGTGAGAGGCCCTGTAGCTATTTTAAAACTCCCGGTCAAAGAGCTGGTGACCCCATATGTTGCAGCCACACGGCACTGGGATTCCCCGCTGGGCACGGGTGTGGGTGGCTCCCGGGCCCAGGCTGTGGCCAGGATGGGAGACGCAGCCTCACGTCGGGGGAGGAGCTAACCCCGAGACTGCGGCAGCTCTGTGCAGCGAGGGGTCCTGCAGCAGGGCAAACGGGGGCACGCCTCTGGCCCGGATGGAGCACCAGTGTGGGACAAGAGCTTGTATGTAGTCTGCCTGCCCCAGTTCCTCCCAGGGGTGGGGCTCCCTGACCTGGGGGTAAAAGGCTGCCCGAATGGATAGAGTAGATGCAGTCCCACCAGCAAGGAAGTGCTAGGCTGTGCCACAGACTCCTGGTGGGCAAGGTGAGCTGCCAACCAGGCCCAGCCCCTCACTGCCCAGGTGGTAGAGTGGCCAAGGCACTATGGACTCCCTAGGTTTGAAATCCAGCTCTGTTCTTTACTAGCCCCTTGACCCTGGACGATTTACTTAACCTCAGTTTTCTCATCAAAAATGTAGTGATCTCGTCAGTTATGGGAGGGTTAACTGAGTTAATGCATGTAAAATGTGCAGCATAGACCATGGCTCGTGGGAAGTGCTTAATAATTGTTAGGTATTATTATTACGTTATTAGGTTGTATCTGTTGGAGCCTGCCAGCACGGGTAGGAGAGCACATGGAGGGGCCACTGAGTACAGCTGTGCAGGTTGTGCACTGTACAACTCAGGGCACCATTTCCACAGCAGTGCCTTCTGGAGTAGTGCAGTACGCAACCTGTGGGGCTGTACCCTGGCCCTAGATGCCCTGGGCATCCCGACTTCAATTTCTAATAGGTGCCACTTGAAGTCGGACCACTTGGGGGCAAGGTCTCAGAGAAGATTAACAAAGGAGGTAGTGTGGCTTTTGAGTCGAGCTACACAGCTTCGAATGAGGTATGGCTCAGCCCTTGAAAAGGTGTTACAGGGCTAGAGGAGCGATAGTTAGAATCTTGGCCAGGTCACTCCTCTCTGGGCCAAAGTTCTTCCCATCAGTCCAGGGCGGGTAGGGTGGGGTGGTGGAGTTAGTTTCGGGATGACAGAAAGGCTTTCCCCTCGTATGCCAAAGTCTAACTGATCGGCAGGGGCTGTCTGAGGCTTTGTAAAGTGAAGAAATCAGAGGCTGCTTTGGGCTGGGTGGGAGGGGCTCTTTGATTGATTAGTGATGTCTGCATGAGGCCAGAGAGCGGGGAGCAGTGGCATGTAAGTTTGGGCTTCTCACCCTCCTCAGCCCAGTGGTTCTCCATGCTGACTGCACCTTAGAATGCACCAGAGAAGGCTTAACCACGCTCTGATTCAGGGATGTGGCCTGGCATCGGTTAACGGTTTTCACAAGCTCTGCAGGTGATTCTAACGTGTGGCCAGGTTGAGAACTGCCGGGGTGGACGTCCCTAAGTTCCCCGAAGTCCTGAGCTGCACGACTTCTCGGCATGGTTCATAGATCATAGAACTTTGAGCTTTCTTCCAGCAGAAATGACAGGGGCTTCCATCAGTTTGATTGCTGGAGAGGATTTGTCTTTAAGTTGGGAGATAGAGGTCGAAGGCCCTGGCTGCAATCGGGGGTTGGGTACCCAGGGTGACCTCTTCTCGGGCAACACTGTGGAGTTTCACTGGGAAGAGGCCCAGGCTTTGCATCGGAGGGATCTCCTGGGACTCGAAAAAGCCTGGCCCACACTGGCTTGATCAGGAAAGTCCTGTGACTCCATTGATTTCTCTTTTAAGCTCCTCTCCTGTCCCCAGGGTAGGTGGGACGTTGGGACGATGCAGAGGCCCACTGAGGTCTGCAGGAAGTAACATGCCCCAAACTCACAGGCCCGTTTCTGGGCCTTTGGAAGGATGGCCGGGGAGAGAAGGAAGCAGAGGAAAGCTGACCGGGGCCGCTGGACTGGAGAACTCAGGGCCAGGGTGCCAGGCTTACAGGTGGCACGATAGGACCACAGGCAGCCCTGGATGCTGACAGCTCCCCCAAATTACAGTCAGGGCGGCCAAGGTGAGAGGTTTCTGGGAGGCCACCCTGGCCTCCGCCCCCACCACGGGCCCAGAATTCAGCCAGAATTCAGCCAGCTTTCCTCGGCCCCTCCGGACCCAGCCCTGGAATTTCAAGGAGCAGGCCATGCAGGGGCTTTGCCCCCCGCCCGGAGCAAGATAGAAGCACTCAAATAACATAGAGTTCAATAATATTTTAAAATAAGCTTTATTTAGATTTTTTTTTTTATATTTTATATTTGCATCCATGCCTTCGAGAAACCTTCCCCATGGGAAAAGTTATTTTCAACTAATTTACCCATAACTCATTCGCTATTTGACGTAGTTCTCTTAAATAAATCATCCTTAGTAACTCTTAGATTTATCTCCTAATTTACAAAAACTGAAATGAAAAGGAACTACTGAATCATTACCAGGAGTGGTTGCAATCTTATGTTCTCATAAGTAAAGGGCAAACAATAAAAATCAACCGAAAGGAAACAAAAAATCATGGGGGAAGAAAAGTGTTTTCTAAAGTCTCTCTCCGTAGAGAAAGATGTCAGCTCCGGCCGCGCTCCCTCACCGCCAGGCTCGGTTAAACAGCTTAGCCGAAGGAGGCCCGAAAGATCCTTATTAGGTACCCTGCCTGCTCTTGCCCAGCAACCGCCCCCCCGCCCCCAGCCCCCACCGAGTCAGAAGGAAAGGGAACAGCCTACTGGTGCTTTTTTGTTTGCTTTAGAGACTTTGGACAATATATCCTATCTTTCTGATAGAGATTCTCCAGCACTTTCAAATCTCCTTTCTTTGTAAGTGCTGAAAATGTTACAGTTAGCAGAAAGCGCCACTACTGTTGTGCAGAGGGTGCGGGTCATCGAGCTGTGTTAGTAGTTAAGGTGAAGTGGGGGGGGGGGGGGGAAATCCACAGGTCAACAAAAGAAAAGGTTAAGCTAGTTTTAGGCCTTAGGAGGCCCTGGCTTAGAAGCTCACGAGTTCTCCATCACCTGGCGTTACAATGCACACGGTTCCTTTGCTGGTGAAGCCTCCCTGGGGCCAATGTTGCTCCCCAAACGGGCCGATTTCCTGCCAGCTCTTCTCTCCTGGGGTGAGGGGGCTCAGGCTGTTGTGACAAGTTGGGAGGACAGGGCCCAAGGGATCCCGGGAGATTCTATTAAGTGTGGCTGGAGGAACCAGCCAGAATGGGGAGGGCAGAGAGGTTCTGATGCCGGACACTGTGTCCCCAGCAGCCCTCCCCTTGAGGTGGGTGCCTCCCCCAAGGACACCTGCCTGGCCAACATGCAGAATGACCCGAGGATGAGAAAGACACAGCTGCAGGGAAGAACCTATGGCCTCTCGAGGCCCCTCGTGGCACCGACTCGGGCCGAGGGTCCCTGTGGCCATACCCTGTGGTCATGTGATTGGCTGTCTCACTCTGAACTCAACCGCTCTCACAAAAGACAGACCCAAGAGAAGGTGACCATCACAGCTGGCCCTCTGCTCACTGAGGTCAGTTTTCCTTATTTCAGATAAATAAATAGATATTTAGAAAGGGGGAAGAGCTACGGGTGGGAAGGAAGGTGGAGTGCACTTCCATGCAGGGGTCGAAGAACGGGGGAGAAAGAGAAGAAAGAACGGAAAAAAGCAAGCTTTGAAATCCAATGGTCCTTGGGTTCTGGCCACCCTAAAGTCTACCTTGCACAGTTTGGCAGCAGCATGATAATAGAACAGACAAGTCAACAAAACACCCGCCTCCCGCCCACCCCATGGAAAAATATACATTCCAATATTTATGTAATAATTTAGATAGAATAAGTCTTCTGCGTTTGTGCAAATAAATTAAACGGAACAATTTTCTTTTTTTTTTTTTTTTCCATAAAGAAAGAAACGGCAACGCAATTTAAAAACTGGCAGGCCGTTAAAAAGAGCCCGTTTGACCTCCGGCACGCCGAGCCAAGGTAAGCCGCCCCCCCCCCCCCCGCCGCCCCCAAGCCCCTGGCCGGGCTCCGGGTCTTGGCGAGGAGCCGACCTTACCCGACCACTTGGGCAGCTTGCGGATTAAAGTGACTCGGCGCCCCGGGGACAGGGTCTGGTCCCACGCGTTCACACCTGGGGGGCGGGGCGGGGGGGGGGCGGGGGAACGGGACAGCAAAAACAGACCACATCCTTGGGCAGACGGGCTCCAAGAGTAGCAGTTTGGACAAGGGACATTTACAAGCACGGAGTGCACAATAGTTTTGTTATTTACAAATACACAGCAGTCCTTCAAGTTTTCAAGTTTCATAAAAAAGGAGGAGGGGAGGAGAAGGGGGGGGGAGGGTGAGAAAAAAAAACAACCCAACGAACCGCACAAAAAGAAAAAAAAACAAAACACGGAAAAGAAACAGAAACAAACCCAGATTAACAACACGACTGTATCGCTCCGAGGACGACAGAGAGTTGACAGAGTCACACACGGTTGGAGTATGTACATCAATTACAGAGGTGGCGCCGCAGGGGGCGGGGCCCGCGCTCGGCCACGCCCAGCACCCACGTGCGCGGGAGCTCGCGCCCGCACACGCCCCGCCACGCACGCCCCGCCGCGCCCCCCCTCCCCCGCGCTCGCACGCACGTCCACACGCACAGACACGCCTGCGCGCGGCAGGCGCAGGGAGGCGGGTATCACCAGTCCGCGTCCTCCTCTATGTAATAATCAGGGGCGGTACCATCAAAGAGGCCGGGGTCGAGGGACTTCCGCTGCTTCCCTCTGGCGAAGACGCGCGAGATGGAGCCGAATCCCATCTTCTCTTTCTTCTTTTTCCGTTTTTGGTCTTCAAGATCCTCTAGTGACTGAGGAGTCGGGCGGGCGGCGGGGGTAGAAGGAGAAGAACAAAGCCACCTGAGCTGGGTGCGGGGTGGGGGGGCGGGGGAACAGGGGGCGGCAGGGGCCACGGGTGGGTGAAATGCCAGGGTCTGCCCCTCCTCGCTGGCGGAGCCCACTTGGGCCAGTTGCGGAAGCTCTCTGGGACCACGGCGGGACCCACCCGAGGCCGCCGTGAGGGTGGCCGCGAGGACCACCGTGCTTACAGCAGTGCCGCGTTATAATAACCCTTTAAATGACCGCTAGCTGCCGCTCTACAGCTGTCAGTTTGCCCACACCCTTGGGGTGCTTCCTGAGGGCCTGCAGGAGCGCGTCTGCGCACTTGGCTCCCGCTGGGCCCCAGGCCTCGTCTGCGGGGACACTGCGGCAGGGGTACGGGTTGCCTGTAAAAAGAAAGTCCCCATGGCAAAGGAGCCCCAGGGGAGCCCGGAAAATGAGGAAGGGGGCGACCTGAGCTTCGGGCCAGCCACGAGCAAGGGCCCTGGACCTTAAGGCCTTGGCCAAGAGGGTGGACTAGAGCGGGGAGGCTGGAGCTTGAGTTCCCGTCCTAACTAGGTCACTACCCATGGGCTCTTGGAGTGCCCCCTGCCTCTCTCTCAGCCCAAGACCACAGTGATGTCGGAGATAGCCGCCTGTGCGGGCTAATGGGCCAGAGGGTGGTGTCTATAGGAGGGCTTTACAAACTGTCGAGTGCCTTACACAAAGACACGGAGTGTCATTGGGCAAAAGATGGAGGTTAGACTAATGGTGCCCAAAACACACCAGAATTACCTGAATTCCAGGGCCCATCCCATACCTGGGGGCTCAGATCCTTCAGGCTTAAAGGCCCCCGGAATCTGCATTTGCAAAGTCTTTCCTGGTGGACCCTGATGGAGATGGGCCGTGCACAGACCAGCATCTGGGGACCCCAGGACTACAGCGTCCTTCTCAGAGACCCCTCTCGACTCTCAGCTCAGGTTTTCCTGCCTGTGGTCCCCTCCTCACTGCTGACAGGGTACTGAAAGAACAGTTTCTTGCAGCAGGGGACCCAGTGAGCCTCTGGCCTCGGTCATCAACCACTGGCTGCCAGGAGCCACTCACCAGGGCAGTGGGACGGAGGATGTATGATGCACTGAGTGGGTCCGCGGACTGGAAAGGGGACAGGGGAGGGCAGACGAGGCCCTGAGCCTGGCTCAGACGCCAAACCTGGATTGACTGAAGCAGCGGCTTCACTCTTCTCTGCCTTGGGTGTCCAAGAATGGAAGTGGGGATGCCGAGGGCCCAGGGGAACAAGCGGTGGGGGGAGTGGGCCCAAATGGCCAGGGGAGGCACACCTACCTGTACAATAGGGTTGTGCAGGTTCTTCTGAACTGGGCCGGGACTGTCGCCCTGCAGCCAAAAAGAGGGAGAAGATGAAACCGATGCGAGACCCGTGGGAGCAGAGGTGGCCCGTGGGGCCTTCCGTGGAAGGAAGCCCTCTCTCGGGGACCACCCTGCCTCTGTGCTGGGGAACCCACCCCCGCCCGCCCTGAAGCAGACACTCCCAGATGGCTCAGCAATGGCACCTGGGGTTCAAGACGCTGCCTGGTCCAGAGGTCCTGGGGTGCTCTTGCCTCCTCAGGTCTCTCAATGACCCCCTTCCCCCACCCAACACCCAGTGATCAACAGATCAGTCAACTGAAGGCTTCTAAGTTCCTGTCCCACTTGGCCCATCAAGTTGGGACTGGAGGTTGTTTATACTTGGGATTTTTCATAAAGAAATATGGTTTTAAAGACCACACAAAAAAATTTCTGGACAGGAAGACAGGGGAGACCATGTAGCTTCTAATCCCCCCCCCCCCCCAATTCAACGCATCTCTTATTCTCTGGGGGTGCAGGCAGGGCTCATTAGCCTGATTTACAGATCCAGAGAGGCTCTGGACAACCCAACGTGATGGAACTAATTGTAAGCGGAACAGGAACAGATCTGGGACTGTTTCTTCCTGGTCCAGTGCTGCTTTCCTGTGGGCAGGCAAAGGTGGCTGGACGCAAAGCCTTCGCTACAGCCCAGACTCTGGCTGCCCTGCCTGGGGGGCAAACGGATCACAAGTCATTAGTAGGGGGGGCCTCTGATGGTGGTTTCCAGAATTGCAGGCAAAATATCCATGAAAAAAACAATGTCATTTGGGCCGAAGTCCATCAGTCTTCAACTTCCCTGCACTTGGTCCCCACCTCTGCTCTAAATTAGTGGCCACAGAGTAAGAGGATGGGGAAGTCCTTAGTCTGGGCTGGCCTGTTCTTGCTGGTACCAGGTCCAAGGCCCGAGAACACAGGGTTACCTGGTGCTTTTTCTAGGCTCTTCTTGGCTTACCTGTGTGCACATCTGCTGAAATGGGGGATGAACGTGGCTGAGGGTGGGCGGGAATGGAACAAATGCTAGTTTAGTCTTTAGTCCCAGCCCAAGGTTTGCAAACAGAAACTAACCTGGGGGGCCACTGAGATAGGTCTACCTTAATGGGGAAGAGAATGAAGCCGGTGCCCACTGAAATGGCTGTGTGCAGACAACTGGCTTATCAAAGCACCCATTTCCTGGCAGCAGGGCCCCTGTGATCTCGGAAATAAATACGCTGGACTGCCACCTGTAGCAGCCGGTATGTGTCAAGGCCAAGTTGAGCAAAAGGCTAGGCCAAATGCAATTCAAGAGGTCTTTAGAGAACCCGTGCTGAGAATGGGCTTTCCTACGGGATTTTGGCTATCAGAGCCCCCTTGGGCCCACCACAAGAAGACAAAATATGGCACCTGGGAAGGTCTTCTCCTTTGGGGTGTGCATGGCTACTCTTAAGTCTCTGGCCCATGGTAGAAGAATGGGGGGACCCTTGGCTGTGAGTACAGCCCATCAGTGGTCCCGCAGAACCAGAGGACAGATGTCAGAGGCCCTCTAGTGGCCCTCATTCTGTCCTTCAAGACCACCTTTGTCACGGGGTTCTGTCGTGGGAACTAGAGAAGAACAGATTGCTTCCTTAAAGCCCCAGTTAACAAAGAATCCCAGCCTTGAGTGGGATTCAGGCCCGAAGCGACCTTCTTGGCATCCTGCCCGGGCTGAATGAAGCCCCGGGCCAGCGATCCCTACGGTCCATGTTGCCAGGTGAAGGCAACTATTTTCATTTCAGGCTTAGCTACTTTTAGTAGTAGTCTTTAGCTACTCTCCATTGTTCTTGTAGACTGGACAAAACTTTCCAGTACGATTATTCATATATAGAAAAGTTACTGATTTTTCTACACTGATTTTCAACCAGTCCCGTTAATGTACTTGGTCATTATCAGTTCTAATAGCTTTGGAGGTTATTCTCTTGAGTTTCCAGGTAGGAAAGCAGATCCGTGGCAAGTGATGGTTATTTTGTCTGTCTTTCCTACCGTATTCACCTCATTCCTCCTATCAGTCTCACTGGTTAATAAAACATTAAGTGAATTTTTGAGAAAGCTTTCTCATGTTCTTGAACACCTAACTCTATTGTGTCTCTGCCTTCACGGCAGGGGAGCCGCCCTCCGTCGTATCGACCACGTGACAGAACAAAACTGTAGCGTGGCCTCCACACCCCGGATCCAGTGTCCACATGGTGTCCTCCTGTCCTCAGATGCCTGACCCACCTTCGTCCCCTTCTCGGGAGCCCGACTGTCTGCTCTGCCGGTCACCAAGAGTGAGGTGGCCAGGGACCCGCACCTTTTGGTAGCTGGTGCCCAGTATGCCATCAAAGAGCATTTGATTAAGCAAAAGAAAAAAAAAAAAAAAAAAACCCGAGAACAAATTCGTGGGACACCTCTCCAGAAGTAGCATTTGCCCAGACTCCTGGAAACTAAAAAACAAAACAAAACCTGGCTTATCCCAGGATGAAGGACTGAGAGCTGGCTCTCCATGGAAGTGAAGGGTGCTGGTAAGGCCCCAAAGGAACCTCTGAGGAGAGGCCCGCAGTCCTAGACCAGAGGTAATCCAGGCTGCACGGACCCTGAGCCGACCCAGGCCCGCCTTCCTCTGGGTTTTTCTGGCCCTCCCGGACACAAGGAGCAAACAGGCCTCATTCCTTTCTCCCCACATCCATCTCTTCTTGCAAAAGGAGAGAACAGAACAGGAAATGCCTTCGCCAGAGTGCTCCCTGGGTGGACGAGAGGAAACAGCGGGTACGTCTTCACCCCTCCACCCCGCCCCTGCGGTTTCCAGGCAAGGGCCCGGGGCCCAGGCCCTGCTGCTGCTGGCCTTACGTTGCAGAGGGAGTGCGTCCGGTGCCGAGGGGAGTTGATGTCGCTTGGCGTGGACGACCGGTCGCCTTCGGCGGCAGATGCGTCGGAGATGACAGAGGGCTGCCGCGAGTGGCAGGGGCTCACCCTGACCGCTGGAAAGCAGGGACAGCTGGTGAGTGAGGGGTGGAGAGCATGTCCTCGCCTGTGCCGCCCTGCAGTGGCGCCCCTGTGCTCCCATTACGCAGGTGACAATGCCGAGGCATAGAGAAGAGACTGTCTAGCCCTTTGCCCTCCACTCCACAGACCCACACACGGCCAAACGGCAGCTCCTGGGAAGGTCCGGCATGGCCTCTGGATCCGAGGTGGCCCTCTCCTAACCGCAATGAAGGAGAAGAGGCCCGAGTTTCCAGGGACCTTGATGACTGTCCTCACCATGCTCTCACCAGCTGGACGTTCCCTAGACCTGGCTCAATCCTAACCGCTGGTCAACACCAGCTTCCCAAGTGAGAAGCCTAGCGGCCACCGCTGGGTTCCCTCTTTCCCCTACACCCAGCACCCAGTCATCAGCACCTTCAAACACAACCCCCAATCTGTCCACTTCTTTTTTTTTTTTAACTTTTAACATTAATTCATTTTTGAGACAGAGAGAGACCATGAGCAGGGTAGGGACAGAGAGAGAGAGGGAGACCCAGAATCCAAAGCAGGCTCCAGGATCTGAGCTGTCAGCACAGAGCCCGACGTGGGGCTCGAACCCACGAACCGCGAGATCATGACCTGAGCCGAAGTCGGACACTCAACCGACTGAGCCACCCAGGTGCCCCAAATCCGTCCACTATTCTCCAACCCCGCTGTCATTACCCAGGCCGAAGCCACTGCCGTCTCTCACCGGGAAGACCGTGCGGCCTCCCAGCCTCCACTGAACGGGAGTCCTTGCTGACTCCATTCCTCACGCTGCAGCAGAGCCGGGCATCTGGTCACCCTGCGGGGGAAAACCCCCAAGGCCCAAAGGGAGGTGGCCCCGGCCACCCTAGCAGCCTTGGCTCACATCACACTGGCTTTCTGACAGTGCCTGACACAGGCCATCTCCCTCCTGCCTCCGTCTTGGCTGGTCCCGCTGCTCCATCGGGAGGAATTATCACCGTTCACGTCGCTCCGCCTGTCCTGAGAGAGGCCTCCCCCAACTGTCCGCTCTCCCCACGCTTTCCCCCACCAAAGAGCCCGTCTTCCGCCGATTTCACTCCCTGTTGAACGAGACGGACTGAGGGCCTCCTGTACGCAGGCAGCATGGGAGCAGGGAGCGGACTGGGCTGCATCACGACAAAGATCGTCCTTCCTGCCAGTGGCCGTACGGTTCGATGTGGGGGCTGGCGGGGGAGAGGGGTGGACAGCGGGCTTTGCGGTCGGGGACTTGGGTACCCAGCTGGGCCACGGCAGCACCTGCGGGCTCTAAAGGCCAGCCGCCAACCCCCAACTTGCACGCGTCGCCCAGAGGCAGCCACTCAACACAGGGACAGAGCCAGGCGGGCTGCGGACGGGCGGAGGGATTTGGGGCTTGTACCACGGCCAGTGGGTACAGACGCTGCCCGGAGGCCGCACCCTTCCTCCCACCAGTGCCCGGAGGGAACACGTGTGACGTTTACTTGTGGCCCTCCCACACACCCCGTGACTGCGAGGAGCCCTGCGGTCTCCCCTGCCAAAGGATCCCGTGAGACCCAGGCTGGAGAATCCGTGTTCCCGCTCCCTGGACACAGTCATTGGTCCAGGGGTGGGCACGTGATCCACGCGGGCCAATCAGACTCCTCCTTCGGGATTTACCATAAACCCAGAGAAAGCGCTTAGTTTTTCTTTCTCCTGACTTTTGCACTTAAAGACCTTAAAAGCCTGAAACTCCCGGAGACCGTTTTGCTGCTCTGTGGAAAGAGAGGGCCTAAAGATGAGGCCGAATGGAGGCAGGTGGAGGGGAGAGGCGGGGGCCCCAGGTAGCATCCGGTCTTCAGGAGCCAGCTGTGCCTGAAGTCCATCTCTTAGACTTCTCAGTTACAACAAGCCTGTGGCCTCTGCCCCCCCCCCCCCCCCCCCCCCCCCCCCCCCCCCGCGACCCGGGGGGCGCCCCCCCCCCCCCCG
>NW_026057585.1:93917885-93930846 GCF_023721935.1 Panthera uncia
CCCCCCCACGCAGCTACAGTGTGAACGGAGAGGCTGCCTGCCCCGCCCTGGGAAGGTCAGGAGCCTCCTAAGAAGCCGCGGCAGCCAGGGCTGGGCCAGGCCGGGGGCAGGACTCACCTTGCCGGTCTGCAGGGTGCGGGGGATGAGAGTGGTAGAGGGTCTGCTGGCTCTGCCGGATGGCCGCGGTCAGCGGGAGGTCCGCCTGCACCACCCACTCCTGGTTGCCGTTGAGCACCGTCTCGCCCGGCATGGCGAGGGAATGCCGCTTGGGGACGTCCTTGGTCAGCGTAGCTAAGGACTGCTTGGCCTGGAGAGAGAGCCGGGAGACACAGAGAAAATGGGATCGAGGGGATCTCCCGGCCTGTCGCTCGGCCAAGACCCACCGCGGTGAGAAAGCCATGGATCCGCCCTCGGTACCTGGGCAGCTGTGACTCTGAATGGCATGGCCCGTCAGAGTCTAACACCTTCACCGCAGGCCTCACTTTGGGGTTGCCCCTTGGTTCCTGCTAACACAAAGGGAGACCAAGGGGACGCGAGAGAGGGAGACCAAGGAGGCAGAAGAGAGGGGGTCCAAGGAGACACTTATCACCCATTCTTTCGAGTTCTCTAAGGACCAGCGGGGATTTGAATGAGATTGGAGGAAAATGGGTGCTTTGCCTGACCACCCTAACTCCTCCCAAATTCAGCCCACGAGCTCCCCTTTACAAGGTGCTGTGCAGTGCAGGCAGGGGACAGAGCAAACCCTCAACCTGGCTCCCAGGATCACAGGAGGAAGCCCAGGAACAAGTCTGGGGCTGCTTAGGGCAGGAGGGATAGTCCAACATCTCTCAGCCTTGGGTGATCTCCCTGCCACGCAGGTGGGGTTTTACTGAAGTGATCTCACATTACTTGGGGGAGAAAATGGGCACATAATGAGCCATGCGTTAATGCATATTCTTTTCACCACAGTCTCTTTCTCTTTCTCAACTGGTTCCCCAAGATCATGCCAGGGTCGAGCGGGGACACAGGCAGGGGCCCAAGGGTCTTGAACCGAGCTCTCCAGTGAACCTGACAACCCGGGACGTTGCTACAGATAACAGAGTCACCGTGAGTGCTGGCTTTGACCTTGATACGAACACGGGTAAAATTTAAAAATCTTGGGGCGCCTGGGTGGCGCAGTCGGTTAAGCGTCCGACTTCAGCCAGGTCACGATCTCGCGGTCCGTGAGTTCGAGCCCCGCGTCAGGCTCTGGGCTGATGGCTCGGAGCCTGGAGCCTGTTTCCGATTCTGTGTCTCCCTCTCTCTCTGCCCCTCCCCCGTTCATGCTCTGTCTCTCTCTGTCCCAAAAATAAATAAAAAACGTTGAAAAAAAAATTAAAAAAAAAAAAAAATCTTATCTGTCCTAGCTCCAGAATGTTCTATACCTTGCCCGAGGTCCCAGACGCTTCCTGGCAGAGCAGGAGCTCTTGGGAAACAGATTCCAAACAGAGAAATGGATCGTCGTTGGCCTAAAACCTGATATACCCTTATCCCGTTGACCAGCTATGTTTAAAATCACTGCCAGGGCGCCTGGGTGGCTCAGTTGGTTAAGTGTCCGGCTTCGGCTCAGGGCATAATCTTGCAGTTCACAAGTTCGAGCCCCGCATCAGGCTGTGTGCTGACAGCTCGGAGCCTGGAGCCTGCTTCGGATTCTGTGTCTCCCTCCCTCTCTGCCCCTCCTCTGCTTGCACTCTCTGTCTCTCTCAAAAATAAGCATTAAAAAAAAAAAGTTAAGAACGAAGTCACTGCCTTCTCTGAGCCTCGGCTTCCCCACCTGTAAAATGAAAACCCCAGAGCAAGGACACCCCAAGTCTACGAGATCACCCCCCTTCCACGGCAGAGGGAGGCTGAGTTGAAGGTGTCAGCCCCGTCCCCCAAGCCAGAAAGCTATAATGTGCTCAGCACGACAGCCCTGGGCTTCAGGCAGGGAGGGTAAGATTATTTGTGCTTGACAGAGGGGAAACTGGAAGCTGAGAGAAGTGACTTCTTCAAGAATGCACAGCAAGTACAATGTTCAAGTCGGGTCCCAAGCCTGGGAGCCTGGCCCTGAGCCCTGGGGTTTCCACGGCACCCACGCTCCTCAGCGGCAAGGAAAATAACCACACAAGGAATGCAGACTCCGGGTGCACGAAGCAGAGGATGGGGTGTGCCTGGTCACCATGAAATGCACAGCACCTCGCTCGGGGCAGGGCACATGCAGCGATCAGTAAAAGTCCGCAGCATAGACGGAAGCAGGCCCTGCCGTGTCCAGGCTGATGGCTCAGGGAATCCGCTGTGTTAACTTACCGCAAGAACAACAGACCGATCCTTCTGCTGAAGGAAGGGGCAAGCGGCGTGTATCTCCGAGCTGCCCCAGGCTTGCGGCCACCCAGCACCATGGAGACCCTCATTTCCTGGCCGCCAGGGCACTTCAGCTGGGAACACATCTCCTGTCCCTCTGGGTCATGTGCATCTGGCCTCCTGGCCCACCATCCCGGGCACCACTCCACGTGCTAAGCTGCCCTGCTCCCTGCTTCCTCCGGGCCCCATCCATCTCGGCTGCCTGGAAGGTGGACCCGGGGTGGAGACACGAGCCCCAGGTCAATCTGCCATCATGCTAATTAACCCCCAGCTCGGCCTTCTCGCAAACATTCACGGGCACGTAGGCGGGAAGCACGGGAGAACCCAAGGCAAGATGCCCTCTCTGTCCCCTCCTGGCTTTCTTCTCCCAGGTGGGGCTTCGTCTCCATCTAGGCCTGGGAGAGGCACTTCTAACTCAGCAGGCAGCTCGACATCGCTGCTACCTGACAACTGGGAGGTCCCCTGTGCTTGGTCCTGCAGGGTGGGGCGGTGGTACCCCTGAGTTCTGAAGCACAGGGACCTCTTACAAATGGCCCACTTGTGGCAGAGACAAGACCTACAAAAAGCAGCGCGTAAAGTCTAAGATACAGTCATGTGTGCACACGGGATCCGCTCCCCGCGGCAGTCTACACAGCACTTCTCGGGCTGACCGCTTCCGCTAAATGCAAGTTAATGCTGGGAGCTCCCCCTGAGCTCTGACTCCCTCTTCTCTCTGGGCCTTTACCCTCTCCTGAGCACTCTGCACCCGAAGTTTCAAGCTACTGGACATTGGCTCAAACACCCTGTTATGACACGAGTGAGAACTGGGTTCAAACTCCACTTCTACTGTTTAACTTGCTGTGTGACCTTCAGCAAGTTCCTCCACCTCCCTCAGCTTCGGGGTCCTCCCCAGTAAGACGGGGGGCAGAGGAAGATCACTGCCATGTAAGTAGCGCCCCCTGGAGTTGTGGGACGAGGGGCCTTTGGAGTCTGGGCTCGGAAACCCGACTGCCTGGGTTTGAGCCCGGCTGTGCCACTTCCTGGTGGGGGGTGGGGGGGGGGATCCTGGGCGAGGTCCCTCACCGCTCTGTGCCTTCATGCCCCACTCTGTCAGATGGGGATAACACAGTTGCGATGCAGAGCCCCGGCCTAAGATAAAAATACTCAATAAAGGTTAGTGACTTAAATCCTGAAACATCTTCCACCTCACAAGTAGGAGTCAGGCGTGAACTAAGTCCAATGAAGGCCCAGGACGCCAGCTGCACCACTGCCATGTTCCATAAGAAGCAGTGATCGAGGTTGGTGGGATCATTTATGCCCTAAGACGGGCCGATAAGATCCAGGGGGTGGCAGGACCCTGCCCGGGGCCTCCCTCTGGATCGGGGCTGATGAAGGCGCCTGACCGGCTGGGGGGTCTGCTGACCGGCAGCCAGGAGGTATTCCATGTTGGACAGTAAGCCCGGGCCCCCGAGGGATGCCGGGAGCACGGCTCGGCGGAACCCTTCGTTAGCTTTCCGAGGGATTCCTGCTTGTCCAGGGAACGTCTCTGCTGGCCAAAGGCTGCTGGGGGGGATCCTCCAAGAAAACACCAGCAGGTTGTGAGGTCTGGCCCGCTGCTCCCAGACGGCAATGGCCCAGGGCCAGGGGGTGGTGCCTGCGGCAGGCGGGTTTCTTGGGAGCGAGGGCAGAAACAGCGCCAACCCGGAGCACGGCCGCCAGAAAAGGAATGGAGACTCGGGCCATTCCCGGCATCCCCCTGCCGCCTGACCCCGCCTCTCCCCCACCCTCACTGCACCGCACCCGACTCTCGCCTGGGTCTGTGGCGCCTGCCATTTTCACAGATGAGGAAACTGAGGCCCAGGCAGGTTAAGAGTGACTCCTGAGGTCACACGGTGACTGGCCAGTGGAACGGAACCTGAAATGGGTCTAGGTGCCCAACACCAGTCAGTAAGTGACCCTCACTGAGCACCGGTGCACACCTGCCCTGGCTCACCGTCACCTCACAATCCCCCCCCTCCCCAGGCGGAAGGCCTCGTAGCCCTGACTTCACACGTGGGCAAACTGAGATTCAGAGAGGTTAAGTCCCTTGTCAGGGGTCACACAGCCCGAACATGGCGGGACCCAACGGGGACTCCGTTAGAACGGAACGGCTAAGAGAGATGCTAAGATTAGACCATCCCACGCCCGACGCTTGAGAAACGTCCAACTTTACAGAAGGCTGGCTCTCCACGGGGGCAAGACCCACCCCCACCTCCCCCAGGGAACCCTGGGAAATGTCCGGAGACTTCTGGTGGTCACAGGTGGGAGGTGCCCAAGGCATCTAGCAGGTGGAAGCCAGGGAAGCTGGTGGCCATCCTCCAGGGCACAGGAAGGCCTCACAACGAAGACGGACCGGCCCCAAATGTCAACAGTGCTGAGGGTGAGAAGCCCCGTTGACCGACTGTATAGTGAACATAAAAAAGCCTCCTGTTCTGGAAAGACAGCGCTGATAGGAAACTAGGTCAACACGAACCAAGGTCCTGGGGGGCAGGACTAGCCTGCCCTTGGGGGAAGCGTGTGCTCTCGGGCGCTGGCAGGCCCGTCTCCCTCCCCCTCCGTGTGACAGAGGCCAGCGAGGAGGGCCCGAGGGACATGCGAGGGTTGGTGGGGGAGGGGCCCCTTCAGGCCAGCAGCCGGATGTCCCTACAGAGGCCCCGCAAACGGAGCCGAAGCCTCCACGTCACGAAGCTCGGGGCCTCCCCGACTCCCAGCTCTGCCTCTCAACCCGCTGGGCAGCTCTGGGTGAGCCTCTCGCCCTCCGAGCCCGCTTCCACGTCCCTAAAGCGGGCACCACAAGAACGTGAGGGGTGACGGCCGATGGATACTGGTTTCCCTTTTGGGGTGGGGGGGGGTGCAAACTGTTCTAGAACCGAATTGTTTGGTGACGGTCGCACAGCTCTGTGAACGTTCTAAAATCCACCGAACTGTACATCTTGCAAGGCTGAGTTTCACGGGATGTGACATCTCAGTAAAACAACATATTAAAAAATACACGCATTCTCCCCACGGGGTGGTGCCACAAAGCCAATGCGGCCACAGAGGTGAAGCCACGCCACATGCGGGAATGTCTGGCTGGGCCGGAAGTCGTCATCGGGAAGACGTCCACCCGAAGGGCAGGCGGCCGAGGGGGAGCGTGGGTGCTGCCGTCAGCAAACAGCGAGGGGGCTTTGCTTCTTGGGAAGCCAAAGCCTTTGGCTCTTTCTTACTCAGGTCAAGCAGCTACGCAAGGTGTGTGGAGACCGGGGAGGGGACGGTGCCTAAGCTAGAACGGGGCCCGCTCGTTCTCACCGGGCACCAGGCCGCTTCCCACGGTTCTCGTGTCACGGCACGATGGGCGGGTGGGAATTGACCAGCTCAGCTCCCTTCTCCTCGGGGGCACCTCAGGGTCACTTGAGAAATTACTCATCACCAGCGGCCACAGCCAGGACCCCCAGGTGAGTGGTAACCGCCGTGACCCAAGATGGGCCATTTTCACACTTACAAAAAAACGGAGGTGAAATTCAAAGGACAAAGGGTTCGGGTTCCTGCTCCCCGGGGGGGCGGGGGGGGCCGCTGAGCAGACCCACTCCGTCTGGAACCCTGGCTTCCCCACCTCTGCGGCTGCCTTGGCTTCGGCCAGCCATTTCTTTCTTTTTTAAAAAATGTTTATTTTGAGGAGCGGGGAGGGGCCGAGAGAGGAGGAGGGAGCGAATCCCCAGCAGGCCCCGCGCTGTGTGCGCAGAGTCCGGCGTGGGGTTCAGTCCCACGGACCGTGAGATCGTGCCCTGAGCCGAAATCAAGAGTCTGACGCGTAACGGACCGAGCCACCCGGGCGTCCCATTCTGCGAGCCGTCTCTAAGCCTGGCCCTCCGGTGCATCCCCTGTGCCAAACCAGCCAGGCTGCTTCCCGTTGCCCGCACCCGAGGACGTAAGGCACGCGCACAGGGGTGGCGCCCTCCCTCCGGTCCCGGCCTGGGCAGCAGTGCAGTGGGGCGCACGCTGGCCAACATGAGCTTCTCTGGATGGTGCTCCGCGGAGGAGACCTCCAGTCTCCCGGGCACCCCGACAGAGCTGGGGCTCTCACGCTTCTCCGCAGAGCCCCCCGCTTTGCGGCCGAGCCCTAGGCAGACACGGGCCCCGCTGATGGTATAAGGAGCTGCAAACACTCCCCGTAACGATTCACACTTAGCAGAGGGGTGCGATGCCTGCCAGAGGGGGCGGCCAGAACCTGAGTTTTGGTGGCCGGAACGGAAGCAGGTTGACCAGTCTGGGCATGGGGAGAGCGGAAACAGAGGTGGTTGGGTTCCCACTCCTGGAAAGTCCCAGAAACACCCAGAATGCTTGAGGCCAGTGCTCTGAGGCAAGGAAGACACAGCTGTCCACCCACGGGGCACTGGGAAGACCCGGGAGGATGGGAACCTTGCTTCCCCCTGCACCCACTTCCTAGGTCTGAAGCGGGAAAGGCTTAGCACCGGGGACCTCAGGGCTGGGAAAAGCCCTCCCCAGAGGGGACCTGGCGGCTGCACCTTGTTCTGGCCTGGGCAGTTCTCACCACTAGGGGTCAGCATTGGACAGGAGACCCAGGAGGGGCCCAAGGGTCCTGACCTGCCACGGGTGCGGCCCACGATCCTGAAGGAAGTGATCGTAGAGAACCTTTGTGTCACCGTATCATCACTGTGTACGGGCACGTACTAAATGCTTCCCCTGCATTATTTAACTGAAACCTTCATAAAGGCCCCGTGGGGTATATGCCATTATCCCTACTTAGACTCGAAACAAGCCCCAAGAGGTGAAGGATCCTGCCCAAGGTCACACAGCTGGATTCAAGCCCAGAACCCATGGCCATCAGCACATGGTTGGTCAGTGTCAGAGCTCTGAGGGAGAACCCTGAGTTCTACGAGCTGCGTGGGCCTCCCCACCCCTCATGAGCACTTTGCATAGTCTCCTTCCAGCCACGATCACATTGAGACCCTGGTGGTTTCAAGGGCCCCTTACTTAAGTCATGGGATCCCTGGGCTTCCCCCAGCCACCTCCTGGGAGGGCAGGGTGAAGTAAAGACCGTCTCCCCCATTCTGATACAAGATAAAGGGCGCGGAAGCCCAAAGAAGTTCAGTGAGTGGCCCCAGGTCACGCAGGGGCAGGCAGAACAGGACTCCAGGGCTCTGGACCCCTCCCACCAGGCCCGGACATACCACCTGGGTGCTCTGTCCCCACATGCAGGCTGGTCACCTCCATGGAAAACACAGAGTTTGGAAGTACTTTGAAGGTTTGTTTTGGAATAGAAAAAGAATAACATTTTTTTCCTTGACAACCCCAGTAACACATTTTTCACTAGAGATGTAAACAGGAGGGGAAACAAAGGAACTAAAATCTCTTACAATCCTACTACCCAGAAAATAACCACTCTTAATTTTTTGGTGCATTTCCTCCCAAAGCAAATGTTTTCCTAAACAAATACGTGTATTTTAGAATATTCTTTATGTTTTTATTTTTGAGAGAGAGAGAGAGAGAAAAACAGAGTGTGAGTGGGGGAAAGGCAGAGAGAGGGAGACACAGAATCCCAAGCAGGCTCCAGGCTCTGAGCTGTCCGCACAGAGCCCGGACGCGGGGCTCGAACTCGCGGACTGTGAGATCATGACCTGAGCTCAATTTGGACGCTTAACTGACTGAGCCACCCAGGCGCCCCTAAATATGTGTATTTTAAATCAAGACGGGCTTGGTTTCTTTGCTGACAGTGGCCTGGGAGTGTGGTGGATTTCATCCCTGCAGGTGGAGGAGAGGCTGTGGTCCGGGCTCAGCGGTCAACCTGAGCAGACAGCAGACCCCGCGCCCAGCCGCACCCTCTCCTCCGCCCACCCTGTCCGCGTGCCCTGTCCCCCACGGCACGTCGTGGGTGCCCCGGCTGCGTGGGGCGGGGGGGGGGGGGTCTCACCATGGCCAGCTCAGCCTCCAGCTCCTTCATCCGGTTGTCCTTGAGGTCCAGCTGGGAGCGCAGCGCCGTGGCGTGGTCCGTGGCCTCCTTGGCTTGGCGCCGAAGCTCCCACTTCTCACGCTCCAGCAGGTCCTTCTCCTTAGCCAGGGCTTTGACGGCGTCCTCACTCTCCTGTGGGGACGGAGCGCCAGGGGAGTTACGGCGGGGCTGCGGGACCGCCTCTCGGCCCACAGACACCCAGAGGGGGGCCCTGACCCCTGGACCAGAGGAAGGGGAGGGGAGGCGCTCTGGCTGAGCCACAGATTAGCGGGGGGACTGGACACAGACAATCCGTTAGTAGATGCTCAGTGAACAGCGTTTCCACAAGACGTGAGCAAATGAGCGTGACGGGTTAAGTCGTCTGACCTCGTCAAGTCTCCGTTGCTCTGTCTTTAAGATGGGGGCAGGGGGTCGACACCACTTGTTTCAAGTTATAAAGATCAAATGACTTTACACGTGGGAAATACATGGTGTCTGACGGAACTCTGGGTCAGTAATGGGTGCGGGGCTTTGTTCCGTTGTTTGGTAACGTGTGTGTCCCAGGCACGGAGGGGCCCAGGGGACACCTGCAGCCCGGGTGCTCTGGCGGCCACGGGGTCCCGCAGCACCTCACGAGGTCACAGCCGATGACGGAGCAGGCCGAACCCCTCAGCTCGCTGCTGGGTCTGGATGCAGCACCATCCTCCGCCAGAGGTGCAGAGGGAAGGGCTGTGCAGGGGCAAAGCCAGCAGGCGGGGAACACAATCAGGGGGCCTGACCTCCCAGGGCAAGAGCTGGTGTCAGAAGGCCAGGTGCCCCTCCTGAGAAGAAGGGTCCCAGCACGGAGCCCCGCCCACCCACCCAGCAAGGTCTTCTGATTCACCAGACCAGGAGCCACGCTCAAGGTCCCTGTGTGGCCTGGGGCACATCCTGCCTTGTTTAACAGCCCTGTCGCAGAAGGCCCGACTTCCAGATGGCCAGAGCCAAGGAGGCCGAGGGCTGTCCCCTTCTCTGGGGCTGTCATGGAGCTGGAGCTATGTCCTGTGGTCTGGGGACAGAGAGAGTCCGGGTCAAATCCCGGCTCTGCAAGGACGAGCCGCGATGACTATCGGGCCTGGGCGGCCTGGGCGCCCTGGTCTCTACCGCGGAGATAATACCCCAGGTACTTTAGGGTGTTGTTCTGGGGACTGAATGAGACAATCCACGCGGAGAGCTCAGCACGGGGCGAGCGCACGGCAGACCCTGCTCGACCGTCCTCTCTGAGCGGCCCTCCCTGACCACTCACCCGAGAGTAGCCCTGGGCTCCCTCCAACCTGCTGCCTGATACTGGTCATTCAACCCATCCACATTCACGGATGCTGTCGGCAGGCATGAGCCAGACCAAAAAAAATCCCCGCATCCGCGGGGCTCACAGAGAAAAGCCATCGTGCATGCGCCGCGAGAGCAGGGACGTGCCACTTCGGTTTTCTGGCGTGTACCCGGGTCCCAGGACGGCAGCCCGGCCAGCAGCAGCGGGTGACAGATGCTGCCGAAGAAATGACTGCGTGCGTCCCGGCTGCTGGGACAGCTACAAAGGCCATCACCACGTGTCAGCCCTCGGCGTGGTGTGGGCAGCCCCCCCCCGCCGCTTCCTAGTGCAGTCTGGAGGAGGGGGTGGGGGGACGATCCCTCCCAGGACGGGTCGCCGGCACCTGCTTTAGGGTCAGGTGCCCGGGTAGGACTCTCAGCTCGGCCCCCTGCAGGCTGCAGAACACTGGCCGAGTTCTTCAACTTCCCCAAACCTGGGTCACCTCAGTTGTGAGGCAGTGGTGATACCGCCTCCTAGGGTGACGGGACGCCCAGCAGAAACTGGCAATGCAAGACACAGACGGCGTATCGCGCAGTCACAGGGGAAGCTGTAGTCTGACGTTCTGGAAGCAAGAGTCTCCGTGCAGGGAGGCATTCTACTGCTGGTCAGTCCTTTCTCTGTGGGGCTGGGTTCAGGTGGGGTCGGTGCAAACAGGTGACAGGCATGGCCCCCGGCACCCACCCGGACGGGGAGCTCCTCCCCTGCGGGCCGAGCTGTGTCCTGGGCATCTGCCCCCAGCACCCAGCCACAAGCCTCGATCATAGAAGCGTGTGGAAAATGAATAACTGGTTAAGGACTGTCCCTTCGAACTGGCTGGTGTAACGAGGGGCTGCTTACAAAACATTCTTGAATCAGGAAGGTCCACTAGGACCCCGGGATCATTTTTGTCTCCGCATCTCTTTGCAGTCACTGACTGCCCTGGTCGCGAGCAGACTGAGGGTTCCAGGCTGGGGGGGGGAAAGGCCTCCAGGTGCTTTCCGTCTTGGTGAGGACTCAGACACCCACTCCCATGATCACATTCCCTGGCAGCAGGAGGGCGGGGCTCAGTCGCAAGTGACACGGAATGTTCTGGACACACGTCAAGCATGGTGCCTCCGCGTTTTAGGCAATTATATTTAAACCTGACAACCCCCCCCCCCCCCCGTGAGGTGGGGAACTATGACCATCCCTGTCTCACAGATGAGCGAGCTGAGGCCAGAGAAGTAGAACAGCTCCCCCGCCACCTCCCCGAGAGTGTGGTGGAGATCTCGATCCTTGCCGGTAACTGAGGCAGGAAAGCAACTGAAAGGAAACCCGCCAGGGACGTTGGAACCACACGGGGATCAGGGTGGTCGGGCCTCAGATGGCAAGGCGGGAGTGGGGTCCCTCTGCTGGCATGTGAGGCTCACTGGACAGAAGGAGGAGGGGTGCAGTGAGAATGGTGCTTCAAGGGGACAAAGGCCTGTCTGGGGAGGTGAAGAGGGCGGGATGAAGGCGGCCCGTTGTGACAACGGCCTCACTACCCAAGACGGCCCTGTGTCTGGCCCGTGGCCCCCAGCCTGCCCGCCCGACTTGCCGCGAGAACCTCCTCGGCTGGATTTACGGAGAGTGCCAAATCGCCCTCCAAACTGCACCGTGTGACGGGGCACGAGCATCAGGCACAACTTTCTGGGAGGCTGCGTTTCTGCGAACTTTCTGGGCAGACTCCAAACCCCTCATTTCTCAGCAGCCTGTGCCTGTGCTGACCCCAGTAGCTCAGAGAACTGGGGTCCTGCCCCCTGCTCCAGGTGAGGCCTGCAGGGGTCCTCAGGAGGAGCTGGGTGGGCCGTGGCAGGCTAAGTGGCAGGACCAAGGAGGGCGGGGCACCTAAAGGTTCCGTTAATCCTGTTCACGGGGACACTTACTTTGTGCATAAAATGCAACTTTTTTTTTTTTTTTAACCAGTTGCAAGGTCTTGGAAGAGACAATAAAATCAGGACTTGTGGTTTTAGCTTCTCCAAACCAGCTCTAAACAGGTGGCTTTGGGTCAGTCCTTGGACCCTTCATAGCCTCAGTCCTCCCGTCTGTAAAATGGGGTTGTGCCCAACAACGATTAAAGACCCACCACAACGTTGCTCTTCCACTGACAGGCTAGAAGTACAACTTGGTCCACACGAGGAGGGTTAAGACACTAAGTTTTCTTTTAATTAGTGTTTTCCAAATTCCTTTTTCTGAATGAATCCGAAGGCTCTTGCCATTCCGTAAGAGTGACGCTCGGTGCTGAGCTGTGGCCATCTATGGCTGCCCGTGGCTGGCTTCGGATTATTCAGCAGCTTCAACCCTACCCCCCCATTGCTGGCTGGACTTGGGGGGGGGGTGCCCCCAGGTACCTGCGACTTAAAAAAAGTCACGGCACGGACCTGGCGGAAGGTGGATCTCTGTGGAGATTTTATTTTCAAGGAAAAGCGCGTCTCTAAAATGTAATGACCCACTGAAAGACGGGAGAGATGTTGGCTATTAAGCCCCAGGATGGTCACACTGCCGCTGAAATGCTCAGCACGGCACCCATGGCTCACGAGGGCAGCTGGGACCTCTTCTCTGCGGTCTGCCTTGGGTTGCTCTGTAAACAGTTAACAGCGGAAATAACTCGGGTCTGTCCAAACTCCTACGCACCCCGCAGAGCCCCACCCCTAGGTCACCTCCTCCGAGAAGCCTCACGAGCCTCTCTCCCTGCAGGCAGAATTTCTTGCTGTCGCCCAGGCTCTCTCTTCACACTTTTGTTGTGGTATCATTAGTAAGGCGCCTAGCGAGTATTTAGTGAGCACTTACTGGAAGCCAGATGCCGTGCTGGGTGCCCGGCATGGCGTCTCCATCACAGCTGCAGGAGGTCTGAGGCTGCGAAGGTTAGGTGAGATGCCCAAGGGCACGCCCACAGGGGGCTGGGATCTGAATTCGGGCCACCCAGAATCCACAGTCCTCACTGACACTGGCTGGGCTGTCCTGTCTGGGCTTGTCTGCCCGGGGGGGGGGGGGCACGGAGGCCCCCCAACTAGGGGCTGTGCCCATTTCTTCTCCGTGCCCAGGCCCGGGCCAGACATATTGCAGGCCTCCTCAGGCGACCACAGGTGACACGGGCAGTGAGTGTGTGTGTTCGGGGATTAGAGAAGCCAGACCCCTTGCTGGGCAGAGAAGGCAGCCTGCAGGCAGTGGTAGGTGAGGGTGCTGGTGTCTACAGGGGGAGGGGAGGAAGCTGGTATCTGGGAGGGGGGAGGGGAGGAAGCTGGTGTCTGGGAGGGGGGAGGGGAGGAAGCTGGTATCTGGGAGGGGGGAGAGAAGGAAGCTGGTGTCTG
>NW_026057585.1:93931246-93997154 GCF_023721935.1 Panthera uncia
GCGGGGGGGAGGGGCGGGGAGGCGGGGGGGGCGGGGCGGGGGGGCGGGGCGGGCCCCACCTTGCGGTGCTGCTCATAGTTGCGGATGAAGTCGCGCAGCTGCTCCTCGCGGCTCTCCAGCGTGGCGTACAGCTGCTGCATCTGGCTCACCAGGTCGGTCTTCTCGCCCTTTAGGCGCTTCCGGTCGGCTTTCATGGCTGCGGGGCGGAAGAGCTTGTGAGTGCCAGAGTCTAGCCGGCCGTCGGCCCGATGGGGAGAAGGGGCACTGCCTCTATCCTCTTTCTAAGAGATGAGAAAACGGGGTTCAGGAAGGCGACGTTTCTCTCCCACGCGCCCCGGCCCCTTAGTGGCATTCCCGGCATTCGAACCTGGGCCACCTGTCTCTAGAACCTGTTCTCACCTCTCGGTTTTACGGATCCAGCCAGGGCAGCAAGTCCTGGACTGAGCATCTCTCCCGGCCCTGGACCGAAGGGGTCTCCAGGGTGAGGGGGCTGGAGGCCCGGTGAGTGCCCGTGGCCGGGGAAGCTGATGGCGCCCCGACTCCGGGCCGAAGGAGCCCGCCACGGTCCATTCTGAGCCCCCAGGAAGACTCAGCCCAGCACCATAGTCCATCATCTGCCCCGTTTCCTCCACAGGAGAAGCACTTGATGAAAAACGCGCAGCAAGAAATGACACGGAAAGTGTGCGTAACGGCCAGAAATACAGATAGGTCAGACTCCGTCAAAACATAAAACTTCTGTGCTTCAAAGGCCACCACAAAGAGAGTAAAAAGGCAACGCAGGAAATGGGAGAAAGTACTTGCAGACCGTATGTCTGATAAGGGGCTTACGTGCAGAATATATAAAGAGCTCTTACAACTCAATAAGGAGAAGACAACCCAAGTAAGAACGAGGCAAAGGGTCAGAACAGACATTTCTCCAAGAAATGGCCAACAAGGACAGGAAAAGGGTCTTGACCTCATTAGTCCAAGGGGGCTGCAGATCACAGCCACAGGGACATACCCCTTCACACTCACTAGCATGGCCACAAATAAACAAGACGGACTCACGGGTTGACGTGGATGTGGGGATACTAGGACACCTTGCACACCGCCGATGCGGACGGATGGAAACGGTGCAGCCACGGGGGAAGGCAGCCTGACGGTTCTGCAAGGGATTCCACAGAGTTGCCCTGTGGTCCGGCGACCCACGCCTAGGCACACGCCCAAGAGAGAGGGAAACACGCGTCCACGCAAACGCTCGTACGCAAACGTTTACGGCAGCACGGGTCGCAGAAGCCACAAGGTGAAAAGCAACTCAAATGGCCAGCAACTGATGAAGGAATTAAAAACCCAAACACGCGGTGCGGTGACGCATACGACGGAACGCTGTCTGACAGTGGAAAGAGGTACCGTTTCACGCTACGACGCGGATCAACTCTGAACGGTCTGCTAAGTGAAAGAAGCCAGTCGCCGATGTAGGATTCCATATGCCGTATCAACGGTCCACAGTAGGGAAATCTACGGAGACAGGATGCAGACAAGTGGCTGCTGAGGGCTGGGGGGAGGGGTGGATGGCGGGGGGCGGGGGTGTGTGGCTACAGGGGCGGTATTTGGAGGGCCTGGGGTTTCTTTCTGAGATGATGAAAATGTTCTAATGTTGATTGTGGTGATGGATAAGCAGTCTGTGAATATACTAAAAACCACTGAATTGTACCTTGTAAATGGTGAATTGTATGATATGTGAATTAGATCTTAATAAAGCTCTCTCTCTCTCATACACACACACACACACACACACACACACACACACACACACACAGGGCCATGAGCTCTAAGCAACCTCCTGGCAGGCAGCGTGACTTTTTGCTCCCTGCAGACCCTCTCTCACACTGCTGGCTCTTTGGCAAATGCAGAGAGTAGCTGTGGTCGGGGGGGGCTGTGGCTGCAGAGGGGGCTCCACTGCCTTGTCCCAGCGCCCCCAGAAGTCTGTTCTGTCCTGTCCCTGGAGAGAACACCAAGCAGAGTTGTGCAGAGGGTATGGAGGAGGGTAAAGCAACTCCGTGGCTCCGGAGGGCTCTCACGCTCCTTGGCCTGAGAAGGCACAGAGTAGTAAGTCATTTGCCCAAAGTCACACAGCCATGTCTGACCTGAAAGCCGACACAGGTGACCCCACGTTATGCTGTTTGGAGCCTCCAAGACCTGGAGGGTCCCGGCCCCATGGCTAGCTGAGGGCAGTGATATGGGGCAGACCATGGCTGTGACACCCCATCTCGTCCTGGACATCCAACTCTGCAAACTCGGCTTGCCAATATGGGAGTCTGGGCCCCCAGGTGGGATGTAAGGACCGAGGATGCCGGGCTCCTGGCCCAGTGCTCGACATAAGCTGATATCCTTCTGGCCCTGAGGGGACTTCCTTCATCCTCCTGTGCTTTGCTCCCCCAACCCCCAACCTGGGTAGAACAGGGACCGTGGGGAGACCCATGCGGTGGGAGCCCTGGGTCTTGGGTGGCCCTTTAAATTCCAGCTTTCAGCTCCCCTCAGTCCTGCAGCTGGACCCGTCTTCTTCGTGGCAGCTTGGTGGGGCAGCGTAGATCATCAGGGCCGGAGCTCCAGGCCTGCAGGGCTGGGGCTGGGACCATAAAGGACAGGGACAGTGGAGAGCATGGTGAGAGAGCTCATCTCCTCTCTCTCCAGTCAGGCTGGGGGTGGCCAGGGTAGGAGTAGGAGGGGGGGGCCGGGCTGTGCTAGTTTTCTGTTAGGGTGCAGGGTATAGGTTAACGGTGAGCTTCACTTGAAGAAAACCCAACATCTAAAGACATAAGTGGGTCAGAAGGAATCTTACAGAAGAGCCCAGGCTCAGCTGCCACTGAGAACTGGGAAATTTCCATCTGCATTCTCATCAGACCCTAGATCCTGGCTGTACTCCCTCCTGTGACAGAGGTGGGTGGGAGGGAAGTGCTATCATCCCATTTTACAGGGGAGGAAACTGAGGCCACACAGCCGGCAAAATGGCAGAGCTGACTCAGGTGGGTTTCAGACTGTCGAGGGGAGTGGCTCCCAGGGGCTGCGGGTGGGGGCAGCTGACCCGGACAAAGTCACCACTGTGGGACCCTCCACCCCAGGGTTTGAGAAGGTCTCACGGACTCCCCTGGGGAGCATGCCTCTGCCCTTGGTTGGAAATTAATCCCCCTTGGGCTCCGATTTGCCTCTTTCGTTAGCCTTGTCTGGATGGAAACCAAATTCCAGACTTTGCTCTTGGCAACTGGAGGCTCTGGGAGGGATGCCACCCCCTTCCTCCATAGCATTGCTGGGCCTTCCTTCACTTTTGCCAAAACACCTTGGGGAGGGGCGACGTGGCAGCCTGCCGCTGGCCTCCACGGTGCTCCCTCCCCTCTACCCCTGCGCCACCGTGTGCAGGAGCAGCCGTGTGGGCCCCCGTTCTGTCCCCCAGCAAAGGGGTGTGTGCACCTGTGTCTCTGTGTGTTAGTGGCAGGGAGCTCAGTGGTGGGGCAGGGAGCTACGCCTCCCCCATCTGATCGGGGGCTCCTGAGAGCAGGGGCTGGCCCTCCACCTTCAGATTAGTAGCTCCTCCTCAAGGGGAAACTGCGAGCTCCCTTGAACTACTGATCAGGCATGTTCTGTGTGCCAGACTCCCTGCCTGCTGCTGCTGGGGGGACAGGGCTGAAGAAGACACGCCCCTACCTCCTGGGAGGTTGCCAGTGTGACGGAGGAGACAACCCCTGCACACGTGGATGACGCTAGACCCCATCCACCCCTCCTTACCAAGGGAACCCCAATTTTGTTTGCGCCCCTCTAAAACACTCAACGTGCCATGCTCCCTTGCAACTTGAGGGGCCATGTGTCCAGTTGTGGCTACTAAAACATACCCAGGAGCCTACTGGGAAAACCCATTTTCTTTATAGTACAAGGTCACAGTGTTTGGGGGACTTCCCATGACGTGCACCCCAACGCATTCCTAACGGACACGTCAGGGCGGGCTGTGAGAGGTGCCACCGCCCCCACCATAATAACCTTCGCTGCCTGGTTCCTTCGCACGAGCTCTCCCTGGGAACCCCTGCTCTGCGGATTCTGGGGGCACGGCGGGGGCGGCGGCTGGACCCTGCCCAGCTGGGGACTGAGACACATGAAAGCTGGATCTCTGGGCAGGAATGCCGGGTGCAGATCCCTTTGAAACGGAGCTTCGGCACCTCTGGAGCCACAGCGTGAACAAAGCAGATGCCGAGCGGTCTGCCATAGCCTCTCGGAAGCACACACGACCGTAACCGACTCACGGGAACTCCTCGCAGAAGCAGGACCTGGGAGCAGGCACCTGTGTGTGTGTGTGTGTGTGCGCGCGCAAGTCCCCGTGGGGCCTGACTGTCCCCGAGTCTCCAGATGCTGGGTCGCTGCCGTCAGACGGGGCTCCCTGAAGGGTGTCCCTGGCATTGTAACTCTTTTAAGAAAACAAGAAGATCGGGGGCGCCTGGGTGGCTCAGAAGGTTAGGCGCCCAACTTCGGCTCAGGTCATGATCTTGCGGTTCCTGAGTTCAAGTCGCGCACTGCGCTCAGTGCTGACAGTTCGGAGCCTGGAGCCTGCTTCGGATTCTGTGTGTCCCTCTCTCTCTGCCCCTCCCTCCTTGTTCTCTCTCTCTCTCTCTCTCTCTCTCTCTCTCTCTCAAATAAATAAACATTAAAAAGAAGACAAGAAGATCAACACGACGGGTCCCCAAGAAAGAATTTAAATTACTAATTTACACAGCTATGAAAACTATGCAATGGGGTGCCTCCTTCTTCCCTTTGCCACAGGTCTGCTGTTACCCCTCCTTCCAAACTGCATTTTGGCGCTCTCCAAATGTTGCTACTAACGCAGGAGTAGCAGGGTGGGGTCTGTGACACCTGACCTTCCCTCTCGGTGACCAGCCTCCTGCCTCGGCCCAAAGCTCCCGGGCGCTCACTTCACCTTCCCAGGCATCCAGCTTCAGCCGGGCGTGTCCCATTCCAGGAGCCAGGCCACCGGAACCACTGCCATGGTGACGGGTCATGTCATGCCTGGCGGGCCCTGTGGGGTCACCGAGGGAGACCAGCTCAGCTCCCGGGAATGTGGGGATTCCGGGGGGGGGGGGACTTGTTTTTCTAACTCAGAGGAGGCCGAGTGCCTGCAGGGGGGTGACCAGGGGCCCGGCTGTGGCCCCGTGAAGACAGAGCATCTCTGGGGATGTCCTCCTCTCAAGCTTCTGCCATGGCCTTTCCGCAGCAGACCCCGTCTTCCTCTCCTGGCTTAGGGGACCACAGCTCCTCACTGACCTCACAGCTGCTGCAAATGCACCACCGGCAGGGGGAGGACCAGTCCCCTTCATTGCGGCCACGGGTGACAGACCCTCAGCGGCAATGCCCAGGCATAGGGAGGCCTCCGCCAACAAGCAAGGGGACCGGACAGGCGAATTCGTGGCATCTGAGCCTCTAGCGGCTGTGTGCCTGGAGGGCAAGGGATTCTACAGGGCGCTTTTGAGCACCAGGGGACTTCTGCTTACCCCCCAAGGCAGAGTGCGCAGGGAGAACCTTGCTGGGGAGGGAGGAGCCAGGCTCCCAGCCTTCCCCTCTCTGAGCCTCAACCGTGCCCCCACCATGAGTGTGCTGGATGGACCCTGGGAGCCTCCTCTGGCTGTGGAGGGCCAAGAAGGCATCACGTCCACCACTGCTCCCCCCAGAGGTGTCCAGGGCCTTGGCCAGCACCACACAGCGGGGCAGAATGGGCATCAGTCTGGCGTCAGAGGACCTGGGTTCTGTCCCTGGCTCTGAGCCCCTGAGCAAGTCACCACCCTCCCCCAAGTCTCGCTTTCCTAGGTATGAAAACGGTTCCCGTGTGCCCGGCCCTGCTCTGAGCCCCCGAAGCGTTCTTGCCACTCAGCCACCACAACCACCGTATGAAGTCGTTCCATGTCACGGCATGGGGCAGTAGGCACCCCGGGAGAGTGAGGAGCCGGGTCAGGGAGTGAGTGGCAGTGCCCGTCTCGCCCCACACCCACCTACCCTCTCCCCTCCCCCTCCCCCTCTGGTCCTCTGCTGCCTCCAAAATCACCGACCCCAACCAGCCCCGCAGGGTCCCGTTGGCCTCGCCTGCTCCTCGGGACCTTGTGCAGGGGTGGGGCTGGGGGGCTGGGGTGTGTGTGTGTAGAGGGGAGGGGGCACTTGCCTTGTGGAGGAGGAAACCGAGGTTCGAAGGGCTAACTCACTCTCCAGGGCCCTCGCAGCTCAAGGACCGGATCCCGGACTTGCCTCTCTGCCGTCTGACCTGGAACCCCTCACTCCCCTTCCTTAGCCTACTGTGAAAGCACGTCCCTGGAAACAGCAGGACCTGCATCGAAGCGCAAAAACGCTGGATGATCCAGAAATCTGCGCCAGTCACTCCTGCCACGAGACGCTGTGTTTGCGGCTTACGGTCCTGAGGGGACCTTCTGAGGTTTCCGTCAACAGCGGTTTGACATTCTTGTGTGCACCCCATGACTGCTCCGTGGCCGCTGGTGGCGTGCGTGCGTGTGTGTGCGCGTGCGTGCAAGCCACAGCTCTCAAGGAATCCTCCCCCGGCCCCCCTCCACAGCTTGCCCAAGACACAGTCTCCTTCCACACGCCCAGATTTCCCATTGGTCTGGCCTCGGAAGACTGCAGGGCCTGGCTCTGGACGGTCCCAAACCAAGAGACCTTATGAAAATGTCCAGCCTGGTCAGTGCCCACCCCCCCCCAACCCCCTTCCTCCGGGCAAACAGGTTCTAAGGAAGTTGGGGACGGGGATGGTGGGCAGAGTCGGGTAAATTTCAGCCCAGGTATGATGATCTCAGCCACCGCCAGCAGGGGGCCCCCTTTCTTTTCCATTCAACACCCCCAACCAGTTGAACCTTCCCCATCCACAGATTCTGAGACAGGAGGGGTGGGCGGGCGGGGGCCAGAAGAGCCTAGCAAACCACTCTGAACAAACACACCCACCAAGATGCTCTCCCAAACAGGTCGCGGGAACAGAAGGCACAGCGCTGGGAGTACAGTCGATGGCATTGGAATAGCGTTGTGTGCTGACCGTACTCGGGTGGAAAAAAATTTTTTAATGGAAAAACTTTCAAAAAAGAAAGAAGAAAACAAAGCTCTTTTAGCTCAACTTCCCTTTACCGATGGGGAAACTGAGGCCCAGAGAGGGAAAGAGGATACCCAATATCACACAGCCAGCCAGCCCGGGTCTCCTGATTCCCAGACCAACGCCGCTGGGTTAGAAGCATCAGCTTTGGAGTCGGCCTATCAGACTTTAATTAAGCCTCAGTTTCCCCATCTGTGGAACGAGGACTGAAAGTGTACCTACTTCTGCCCGATAGAGAACAGGTTTCCATATCCGGAGTGACCCGTCAGGTGCAGACCCTGAGCACGTGGGGAGCAGAGAGCCTCAGAAAGACAGGGTTCCGGATTCACGGAGCCTCGGATTCCAGTCCGGCTTTACCCCTTAACCAGCTTCCCTGCGTGTAACGTTTCCTGGGTGTTTCCTCGGCCGGCAAGCTGAGGGTGATAACTTGTACCTTGCGAGGCCCTTTGTGACACTACCTGGCACCTGAATCCACAGGGTGTTCACTCAATGTTAGCACCTCCTCCTGTCTTCCGGCTCCCCACGGCTCCCAGGCCCCAGGAGGGCTCAGGAAATACTGGGGGACCTGACCAACAGGCTGCATTCTGGGAAAAGGGCCTGGGGAAGGGGCCCAGGGCCAGGGGGAAGGGCGGGCACAGGGCAGGGAAGGAAGCAAAAGGCCTGCAGACTTACTTATGGCCCCGGAACGGGCATGCCTGGGTTTATTTTGGTTCTTCCTGTTTGAAAGCTGAGCAAGGTGACTTCAGAACAGGTGCAGAGGTTAAGCAGGCTCTTGCCCTGTCAGGAGGCACTCAGGGAAGAAGGAAAACCCAGCACCCGCTGAGCCAGGCCTAGTCAGACACGGGCTTGGCTGTGTGGCCGAAGGTCTGACCTGGGTGTAGCTCTGCTCCTCGGGGACCGAAACCTCCTCTTTCTTCTCACTGCCAGGTGAAGTGGACTGATTGGCCAACTCAGCCAACGAGTGGCAGAATTGGCACTTGACCCTACCACTTGGATATTCAGGTCCGCGATCTTTCCAGAGTCCCCACAGCTCCTCTCTCCAAGTACAGCCTAGAAAGAGTTAGGCAGCGTGGCCTTTCCAACCTGGAAAGATATTCCAAATGTCTGGAATACAGGTTCTTAATTCCCAATCCTGTGGCCATGCAGACATGACTAATCAACCACACTCTACAGGAATCTGGGTTGACTGGGGATGTCTGCCATGGCACAGGAGGGAAATGCAGATTTGCTCTGCCTCGGGTTGGGAGGTCAGATGCCATCACCGATTGATCAGAGCTGGCATGTTTGAGAGCGGCTGGGCGAGCCCTGTCTGGGTCAATGCAGTGCCAATACCGACTCCACTTAACTCCATTTAACCAAAAGAGAGAAGCCAGTCCATTCGCATCTGAGACGGTTGCACACAAACTGCAACGCACCCACTCGACGGTGAGAGCACAATATTCCCTCAGTTTGGTCCAAGATACATGGAGGATTCCTGGGTCTACTTACATATTTTTATGTCCACTGGAAATATAAGATCCTTGGGGGCAGGGACCTGGCCTGCCTTGTTCACTACTGTATCTCCAGCATAGAACAGTGCCTGGCACATAGTAAGTGCTCAGTAAATACCCACCAACTTACTCATGAATGACAGAAGGGTGGCCTCCCTAGAGAACACCAGGACCTGCTCCATGGTCGTCACTGAGCTGTGTCCAATATTTCTTGCATCCTGGGGACAGAGGTGATCCGGCTTTCCTTTGCATGTCTCCTCTTGACCTCCACAGGTTTGACAGGGCAGGCTAATTTCCCCTTGTGCCTCCTGACCGGCCCCTGAGCCCCGACTGCAGAGAGGCTGTGGCTCTCGCCGAACTGCCGCGGGCTCTGTGCGGCGCGTCCACGGCCATTTCACGGCACCCGCCAGGCAGGATACAAGGACACTCAAGCGGACCACAGCTTCGGCTGCCCCAGGGCACCAGGAGTATTTAAGGTGCTCAGAGCTGGGGACGGACCCCGGACACTGCTCCCAGCACAGGCAACACCCGGTGTCTGGGAGCGGGGTGACCTGGTTGTCCCACAAGGCTCCTTGATTTCAGCCTGCTCATGGCGGCACCCTCCCCGGGTCTCGAGGAGGCCACCCACTCGTCAGCTGGGCTCCCCGTCCCCAACCCTGGGTGGCCCGCGGAGGCCACCAGGTTTGGATAGGCCAGGAGGCGTTGGAAACTGCGGCCATCCTTCCATCACGAGAGCCTGCTCTGAGTAGCCACATTCCGTGCACCTGGCACGGGCCTTGCACTGGATTTTCCCCCGCGTCACACGAGCGTGCGACTCTGTCTCACAACTCGAACAGAAAACCCCGCAGCCGACCCCGCTTCTCTCTCCCGCTCTCCTTCTATCTCTTCCTCCTTTTGGAGCAAAGATGCTTAAAAGGACCGCCTGGGCTCATGCCTCACTTCTCTCCTCCCACCCTCCCTGGCACCGCCTGGACTTCTCCCCCACCTGCTCTTCTCAAGGTCACCGTAACCTCCGTGCTGTGAACCCCACAGTCCTGTCTGTCACACTCCATTTTCGTGTGCCCTTCCCGCCCCCTTCTCCTGGTTTCTTCTTCTGTCTCTGGCGGCTCCTTCCAGGTCTCTGCTGACTTCTCTGAGGAGCGGGCCTCTAGCCGTGAGGAACCTGTCCTCCTTTCCCATTGTGTCCTGGTGGCCTGTCCAGCCTCCTGGCTTCAGCTCCAGCCCCGTGCTGTGCGTCTGCAGCCTGGCCGTCGGCCCTGGAGCCCGCTCAGTGCCGAGAGCCTCCCCACACCTCCACCGGGGGCCTAACCACCTCCAACCCAGCACGTCTGAGACGGAGTCCACAGCCAGCCCCCCACACCCTGCTCTGCCTGGCCTCCTCGAACTCAATGCAGGGCGGCCTCAGCCTTCCAGTTCCTCTGGCCCCAAAGTCCAGAATCTTCCCGAACTCCACTCCTCTCAGGCCCCACACCCAATTCCTCAACAAGCCACGTCAGCTTGACATGTTGCCAGAATCCGGCCCCTTGTCACCACTCCTCAGTCACCACCCTGGCCCGTGTCACCACCATCCTGTGTCTGCATCATGCAGTAGCCTCCTGACTGGTCTCCCAACCCTTCGGTCCCCATCAGCTCAGCAGGGAGTAGTCCCTTTACGGGGCAAATCAGATCATGACTTCCCTGCTCCTCTCCAACGGCTCCAGTCTCAAGGGTGAGCACGGAGTCCCTAGAATGGTCCAGAAGAGTCACGTGTCTGTCCTCCCCTGCCTTCTCACCTCTCTGACTTCCTCCCGCCCCCCATCCCCCCACTCCCACCCCACTGCTGCCACCTGGCTCCGTGCTGCTCCCGGTTTACGCGGATCTGCTCCTTCCTCTGAATCTGCCCGGAATGTCCTCCTGCCCGCGTGACCCACTCCCTCCCAGGTCCTTCCTCAACCGTCACTCTCTCAGCAAAGCCCTCCCTGGACACCCTCCTCACCCCCCCCTTCCCTGTCCGCTCTCCTTAGAGCTCAGCACCACCGAACACTATGTATTCTGTGTGTACTGAGGGGAGCACGTCCGCCTTTCTGGGAGGACCTCCCGGCCTTTTCTCCCTGCGAGACTTCGAGGAAGCTTCCGCCTGGCTTTCCAAAGCCCACAGCCCCCCGCCTCTACCTGTGGTCTGGATGCCGGGGGGCCATGCTAGCTCCCTACCTCAAGCCGCGCCCTTCCTGCATTCTTCAGCTCAGGGGCTCAGGAGGGAACCCCCCCTCCCCCGCCATCCCAGGGCGGAGAGCACAGCGGCACTCGGGGCCCTGCCAGGGTCCATCGGTCAGAGAGTAAGCACAGGCGGGCACCTAGAATGCATAGCAGGGGCAGCCATTCCGGGACTGAAGGGGGCCCAGCACTGCCACACCTTCCAACTTTTCCAGAGATTTCCAAACTCTGGATTGTCGTAGTCTTTATGTCTTAAATGTCTCTCTCTTTTTTTTTTTTTCCCCAATATTGGCAATTAATCATGATACCCAACCGTGGCTGTGGGCCTCACGGATGGTGCTGGACCGTTGACCTGAGCAGGTGGCTATAGAAGATGGAACACAGGACGATGTGAGCCCACTGCAGCTCTGTAGAGTGAGACCAGGGACCAGGCTCTGCAGACAGAAACCTGGGGTTGAATCCCAGCTCCACTATTCACTAGCTGGGTGACGTCGGGTAAGTTCCTTAACCTCTCTGTGCCTCTCCCCTCGTGCATGAAGCAGAGATACCAGCTTCTATGTCATTCTGCTGTAGTGACCACTAAAGGAGAGCAAAAGCTCTAGATGCACCTCCGATGGCTTGGTCGGGCTGTGTCATTCTAGGTGACAGCCTCACGGAGGTCTCAGGGCAGACTGGGGGGTCTTGAGAGGAAGCGGGCACCCTGCTGGGGAGTTTGAGTAGAGGCTGCAAGCCGGCTTCGCGGAATGCTGTCTTGGAGCCTGAGCAGGGAAGAGGGGTGCATGGGAAGAGGGGTGCATGGGCTTTCTCCGTCTCCAGGATCTCTGTCTCAGGCTTAGATGTCAGAGGCTCCCGACCGGAAAACTTTAGATAGGAAGGGCGAGGCCAGCGAGGGCCTTAGACACAGAGGGCAATAAATAAGAGGCACAGCGGGGGTCCTAGTTGGGGGTGGGGACACACTGCGGCCGCCTGCAGCCCATCCCTCAGCTCCGGAATGACTCAGAGCTCACCTGGAAGCCCAGAGGGTGGCAGGCCCGGGGAGCCAGGCCCCCCACTTCCTGCCGAGGGAAATGGGAGGGCGGAGGCAGGGAGGGGGTGGTGTTTGTTTTCCAGCCTCCAAAGGCAAGTCCAGGAAATGTCCTCCTTCCTCCAAATTACCACTAAAAATAGGGGCAAGGGATGGGCCCGGAACACTGACATTCCCTAGTCCCAGGGGGGCGATTTCTGGAAACGCAGCATGGGCCATGGGCCTCACGCCCCACATGAGGACTATTTTTAGCGGCTCATGATGGTGCGTGAGGTCATTCTCAGGCAAGATAACGGCCCTGAGAGGAGGAGGAGGTATGTGGCAGAGAATGGCTGCCAGACACGGAGGGAAGCCAGTGTGCTGTGTGGCCTTGGGGACTCACACACCCTCTCTGGGCTTTGGTGTCAGACTCTCAGGATGGTCCGTCGGGCCCTCTGGAACCCTCAGGAGGCTGCCTTTGGAGCCCCGATGGTTTGGGAATCGGTCTCGCCTGGCTTCCCTCCAACAGAGATACAGCAAGGCTATTCAAGGTTAGATGCAGGTGGGAAACTGGCAGCTATGGTCAGCCTCCTCCTAGACAAGCTCAGGGGAGGGGCAGGAGACCTCTCCAGAGTGCGGATCCCGGAGCCAGGCTGTCTGGGTTTAAAACCGGTTTTGTCACCGTCTAGAGGGGAGATCTGGAGCGAGTCACATCAGCCTGGTTTTTCACATCTGTACAAGAGGGATAAAAACAGCTCCTCCCCATGCAGCCGGGCTCACCGAGGACCTGCACTGAAAAACTCACAACGGCACCATCTGTAAAAGCTCCAAACTGGAAAACCACGGGCACAGCCCCTTTGCAGAAGGGGTCCCTTTGCAGGGGTGAAGACTCGATCTAATGAGAACCAGCGAACGACAACCACCCCGCCACACGCAACGGGATGACCCACGAGGACGGCACGCCAAGCCAGGGAAGCCGGACGCAAGAGCCGCGTGGCTCCCTTTACAGCACACAAAGGCGGCAAAGTTAACGGACGTGGGGAGAAGTCAGGAAGAGGTTGTCCGCTGAGGGATACAGACAGGAAGGGGCCACGGGAGGACATTCAGGAAGCTACTGACGTCCTGCCTCTTGATCTGGGTGCTGGTGTCACACATGTGTGTCTAGTTGGTGACACTAAGCACCTGACATTAAGCAGGTAAACCTGCACTTTGTATGTATGTTATTCTTTAACAAAAAGCTTTAAAAACAGCGTCTACTTTACAGGGCTGGCTTTACATACGCGTCACACTCAGAACTGTGTCTAGAGTGGGGGGAGCCCTCAGGAAGTATCCGCTCTTATCATCTGGGGTGGGGGGAGGTGGCCCCCGTGCCACCAGGGGACCCCCCATGACATGGGCAGGTCCAAGCGTGGGCGAGGAGAGCAGCTGCTGTGAATCTGCAGGACCCCTGGGGCTGGGGGAAAGAACGTGACCATGAACGTGAACTTGGGGTTGTCCTGGGTTCAGAGTCTAGCGCCCTCCCGCACAAAGATGGCACCTTCCGTGCAGGACTGCGGTGAGAATCAGGGGGAAGATTTCCGTGAAGGTGCCCAGACCGCGCGCGAGCGAGGAAGGTCGGGGTGGGCGCCCCAGCCCCACGACGCTGATGATCACCACAGTGACAGCGGCTAATATTTGCTGCGTGTGTACTAGGGGCTGGGTATTGTTCTGTATGTTTTCACTAAATTTTCCCTTACGGCGATCCCGTGAGGTAGTTAGCATCAGTGATCCCCAGTTTACAAGTAAGGAAACTGAGGCAGGACGTGGCCCGGGAGCTCTGGCTCTGGGTCCCTGCCTTTAAGCTTGTCCAGGCGGGCAGTGCCCGGCGCCACATGGCCGCTGTGGATGCCGGCCTTGGCTGTGGGAGGAGCAGAGCCTGGTGGCCCGATCGCATGAGGTCTTACGTCTCCTGCGAACCCCAGGGCTCAGTCCTCCTGGGTCTACTGAGCCTCCTGGGTCACCTCACAGACGCAAAAAGGCTGCCGGGAAGCACAGGTCATAGCCCAGGTGGGGCTCAGGGCAGGACATCAAAGGTTCGGGTCTTGCTCTGCCTGCCAGCAGCCATGTACCTCTGGGGAACCGCGGGACCTCTCAGGGACTCCGCGTTCTCTGTGGAAGGGGTGTAACAAAACCCTGCCAGCCTTCGGGACCGAGAAGCGTCTGAAGATGAGCTCTAGAATCCACAGGGAGCTTCAAAGGGGGGCAAAGACAGCTGTTACCATGAACGGTAACGGCTGGGGGCCCGCAGGTGCCCACCCGGGCGGTCTGGGGGGAGGAGTCTGTCTATTTCTGGCATACGGTGTGGACCAGCCACGTGGCCACGGATCCGCGCCACGTTCCCAGATCAGCTCTTGCAGCCACAGGACACGTCCTGATCATCTTTTACCTGCCTCCTGGGAGGCTCTCTGCAATTGGCAGAAGAAGAAAGGGGCGCCTCTTCATCGACTCCCCGAAGCCTTGGCAGCAACGATTATTCTTTTTAAGCTTTGTTATCGTGTCTCTGAACTCCCCCCGTTCGAGGAGGAGCGTGAAGTCGACAGCGGTGTGGCAGTGAGAGATCACGAGAATGAATTTCGTCCTCTCTGCCAGCCCGTGGCTTCCGTGGTGCAGCCGCAAACTGGAGACCCCCCCCCCACCCCCCGAGCCACCCCATCTCCGTGCAATGGCGAGTTCTTGCTACCGACTTGGCCAGGGCCCCAGGCTACCTGACGCCACGGGGCACGCGGGTTTTATGGAAGTCTGCTGTAATTAAGACCTCTATAAAATATTTAGACCGCCATGCCCAGATATATTAATGATTATACGTTTAAATGTTAATGGGTGTAATTAGCTGAAAGATTAGCCAAGCCTGTCACTAAATATACATTCAGGACTGATAAACTCTCGTGTTGTAAAATTATAGGTGTGAACAGCCATACGCATGTAGCCTTCTCGGACTTTGATTTGTCTTATTGGAAAGACGCTCAAAGGGTTGCCCAGAAAAGGGAGAGGAGTTAGCAGGCTGGGCAAGAGGCGGGGAGGGGGGGGGCGGGCGGTCAGAGGGGGAGAACCCTAAAGACTCCTTAGGGTCCTTGGAAGTTGTGAAGATCAAGTGGGTTAGTAAATATGAACCTTGCATGCCTCCATGGATGGAGAACTCACTATTAGGAGCAGCTCTAATGATCAGGTCTCAGAGGCTGGCTCATATAAATGGTTTATAGGGGTGACACAGGAGTCTCCCCCAGGATACTAAGAGGTGTTTTTTACTTTTTTACATGTTTGTTTATTTTTGAGAGAGTGCGAGCGGGGGAGGTGCAGAGAGACGGAGGGGGGCGGGGGGGGGGGGACAGAGGATCTGAAGCAGCCTCCATGAGGCCAGCAGAGAGCCCGACGTGGGGCTCAAACTCACGGACCGTGAGATCATGACCTGAGCCGAAGTCGGACGCTCAACCGACTGAGCCACCCAGGCGCCCCGCCTAAGAGTTAAATTCAAGCGTGTGCAAGATTAATGAGATCACAGTATCTGTAAATGCTGCTTTCAAACAATGTATCATCCCACAGGTCAAGACCAAGACGAGCAGGACCTTGCTATGGCCTTATTAATAGAGAGCCTTGTATTTGTTAATTCAGCAAGATCTTCCTGAGGGCTGACTGTGCGCTGGGCACTGGGCCTGCTGCTGGGAGCCTGGCTCGGCCAGACAGATGAGGTCTTTATTCCGCGGGGGGCAGTGTTGGAGCTAGGGAGATGTATGACAGATCAATTATTTAAATGCACGCTGAGGTCAGACTGTGCAGGAAATAGCCAGGGAGTCCCTGGGGAGCTGTGCAGGGGGCGGTGCAGGCTGGCAGGGCCGGCCCTTCTAGAGGACGGAGAAGCCACATAGGCCAAGAGTGGGGAAGACTGTTCTGGCAGGGGGAACAGCAAATGCAGTGGCCCTGAGGCAGCAAAGAGGGGAGAGGCCGCGGTGAGGGGGCCGGGAGGTGAAGTCGAAGGGGGCTGGGCCAGGTCACGCAGGCCCACGCAGGCGTCTGGGTTTTCTCTGAGGGGTAGACGGAAGACACTTGCATTAGTGCCCCATGGCTGCCGGGGCAAATTACCACAAACCAGGTGGCCTGAAACAACAGAAGTGTATTCTCTTGCAGTTCTGGAGGCCAAACGCTTGAAACCGAGGTGTGGCAGGGCTGAGATCCCTCTGAAGGCTCCAGGAAAGAAACCTCCCTCGCCTCTCTCAGCGGGCAGTGTCCCCAGCAAGCCTTGGCATTCCTCGGGGACGCATCGTCCCGATCTCTGCCCCGTCTTCCCCTGGCCTTGTCCCCTGTGCGTTCTCCCCCTTCTCTTACAAGAACACTTGTGTCCAGGATGATCTTGAGATCTTTACCTTAGCTGTGTCTGCAAAGACCCTCTTCCCAAATAAGGCCACACGCACGGGTTCGGGCCGATGGATCTTCTGAGGGGCTCGCTACGGCACGACGTCGGGGAAGGGGTGTTAGCAAAAGTGACCTGCCTTACCACCACTTTGCTGCCCCACGGAGACCAGACTGGGGTCAAGCAGAGCACAGAGGTGGTGACCTGGAGTAGGGTGGTGGTGGCAGAGACAAACAAGGGGATGAATCTGAGATCCTGTGCCTCCCAGGAGGCAAGTGGTCAGAAGGAAAGCCCTCAGATATAGAGGGGTCAGTGGGGTGGGCCTGGCAAGGTGCACCCAGCCCCGCTCAGGACCCAGATCTTGTCCACATCAATGGTTTGTCTGCCTAGGGGGTGCTCCGGAGAGGAGGGAGGAAAGCCCCAAGTCACTGAAGCTCGATCACACCAGCTCAAGAGGGCCTCCTCGGAGCCCACGCTCCAAGCAAGAGTGAGCTCCAGGCACACAAAGCACCAAGAAATCACATTTCTCCTTGACGAGTGATTAACTGGCACTGTGGGCTATACATCGGTTTCTCGTGAGTTTGGTTCACATGAGTCTGTCATGAGCAATCTGACTTTTCGGGGCTGAACCGGAGCAAAAAAATGCCACCCCCGCCCCAGCCATCGCGGCCTATGCGACTCACATACACTTAGAAAAATTAGTACTTATCTCCTGCTTCCTGTGCGTCAGCAGTGTTCTCAGTACTTGATATATTATTGTTATAGTAACTCTACAAAGAAGGTGCTGTCGTTGTTATTGTTATTAATTATTATCACTCCCATTTTACAGATGAGGAAACGGACAGGTTAAATCATGCAGCCAAGGTCCCACCCTAGAAAAAAGCACCAGCCTTCTCAGGCTTATTTCTTAAGATCCAAGAAAACAATTCGGCCAGAGCCAGGAAGGCTAAGGAGCAGGAATCTGGCGGGGGGGGGGGGGGTGTGTGCTGCTCTGAGCCCCGCAAACTGGCTGCCTGACTGTCCCCTTAAATACACCAGCAGCTTTCGCACTGCTGCTCTCACTGCCCTCCAAGCACGGGGCACGTGCCAAGACTTGCCCCGGGAGAACGGCTTTCCTGACAGTGACAAATGCCCCAGAATTCCACGGGAGCCTGCAGGTGCCCTCTCGCACGGGCAGCAAGAAGCTGAATTTCTGGAGATCTCTCCCAGGGTGCTGGAAACGCCCTGCCATGAAAAGTTAATCCAGCAGAGCACGACTGATTCATCGGAGCCTTGGCACTCGGATTGAAACGGGGGACAGAATTATACAAAAGAGAAAAGGAAGGAAATCAGAGCAGCGGCAGTAGGAGCCATAGCCGACCTCTGCTGTGAAATGCGCCATTTGACCAAAACCACCCTAGTCCTTCCTGGGAGCACCTGTGAGGTGGGCAGGGGGAGAGACTCTAGTCCCACTTTGCTCATGCGGAAACCGAGGCTCAGAGAGTTAAAGTCACTTGCTCACAAACGACTCAGAGGCTGGGCTGGACTCAAATCACAGACTTCCGACCCTATAGACCAATACTCTTCCTCGCTGAAACCCCTTGGTGGGGCTGACTCTGGGGGATCTGGGTACAGGTAGCCTGAAGGATGTCTGGCTTATCCAGAAGGACCAAGGGTGTGATTTCGGCCCTTTTCCCGGATTCAAGGGAGAATCTTCCCTCCTGCTCAGCCTGTGAGTCCTGGCCAGTGGTTTCCCCCAGACGGAACCCTCTCCAGGAATGAGTTCCTGATGCTTCAAGTGATCCTTCCCCTGTGTCCCAACATGTACTACTGTGTCGGGTGTGTGAGACACAGGAGGCGAGGAAACAGACCAAGGGGTAAGCAAAGAATTTCTGAACAGTAAAGCAAGTAAGTGTTTCTCTAACATGCCACAGTGCCTTTGCACTTACCATGCGCTCTGCTTGGAATGCTCCTCCCCAACCCCAAGCTCATGGCTCATTTCTCTGCCTCCTTCAGATCGTTACTGTCTCATCATCTCTAAAACTGCCACGGTAACAGACCCCCTCGCACTATTTTCCTTCCATACTTTTCCCCTAAAGCTCTTTCCCGTCGGACATGATGTGTGTTTTGCATTTACGTGCTTATTGTCTAGCACCCCAGCCCCCACCCCTACCTCCCAATCAGCATGGAGGGGGGATTTTGATAATTTTGTTTCCTGCTAAGCCCACAGCACTAAGATCAGGGTCTGGCAAATAGACAGCGCTCAATAAATATTTATGGAAGCATTTAAAAGCATTTACGCCCAGTGGAGTGAGTACGGGGTACGGGGGGGGGGGGGGGGGGGGGGGGGGGGGGGCAGGAGGGCGTCTCCGAGCTCGCGAGCTTGGCAAACGGAGGCTGAGGGTCACTGCAGGACAGGAAAGTGTTTGCAGAGCTGTGTGGGTGTGTGTGCAGAAACCTGTTGTGTTTGGGGAATCACACTCACTTCAGTATTGCCCGAGCTTCAGGAAACTGGGAGCTGTAAAGAATTGCTCTGGAACAGAGAACAGCTCGACATAGCGGTTCAGAGACCAGACCTGGTGCCTGGGCTGGGGCAGAGCAAATTTATCTGTTCATTTATTTTTTTCGTAATTTTTTTTTTTTTTTTTTTTGGCCAGAATGGTTCTCTGCGGGAGAACTCTGAGGTTTCAACGAGGGTTTACATTCTGTGTGTGCCTCTTACGTCCAGGCGTGAGGGGCTTGGGAGAAACGGGGGGTAAGTTGTAGCCCAGGAAGCTGGAGAGGTGACAACTTTCACTTCCAGGTGTGGAAGGTTCTATCACCCCAGAGACCAGGCACCAACGGCCCTCCAACCCCCATCCCTGGCAGCGATGGAACACTCGAGTTTAAATGGGTCTCTTTAGGACAAGTTTTACTTTTACTTGTATTTATATTCTTCCTTTACTTTTCTTTTATTTATTTTCTTTTCTTTTAGAGAGAGAAGACCATGTGTGCACATGCTTGTGCATGAGCGGGGGAGGGGAAGAGATAAAGAAAGAATCTTTTTTTTTTTAATATTTTTGAGAGACAGTGAGTGGGGGAGGGGCAGAGAGAGAGAGAGAGAGAGAGAGAGAGAGAGAGAGAGAGAGACACTCCTAAGCAGGCTCCGTGGGGTCAACGCAGAACCTGACGTGGGGCTCGAACTCACAGACCGTGAGATCACGGCCTGAGCTGAAACCGAGAGACAGATGCCTAACTGACTGAGCCACGCAGGCTCCCTTGAAGAGAGAATCTCAAGAAGGCTCTAAGCTCAGCACAGAGACCAACTCGGGGCTCGATCTTACGACCCTGGGATCGTGACCTGGGCCCAAATTGAGAGTTGGACGCTCAACCACCCGAGCCACCCAGGCGTCCCTAGGACAAGTTTTCCAGCGTTGAGGACGCAGGTCCCCGTGGGAGGGTCTCTGAGCAGGACGCTGTTTCTCTACCAGCAGGCAGCCGGTGCGGTTGGTGAGAGTGGGGCTCTGAACCCGGTCACCTAGGCTCAATCTCAGCCCCTCTACTTACCAGCTGGGTGACTCTGGGTGAGCCTCTTAGTTTCTTTGTTGCCTCCGTCTGTTCACCTGCAGAGGGGGGGTGGTGACAGTCCCTACCACACAGGCTATGCAGAGAATCGGAGAAAGTAACTCACAGAGCCTAGGGCATCATTCGGGGTGTCAGCCCCAATCCCTACTAAGGGTGGCTGCGAACGGATCCAACGTGAGGCAGGGGGCGAACGGAGAGGCTCCCCAAAGTTCCCAGCAGCCCTGGGATGGCTGGGGGTAGCAGACGCGCTCACACAGAACGGAAGGAGCTGCGGGTGCTGGCTGGCCCGTGCCCACCATCCACCTCCCCACCGCCCCTCCCTGAAGATGCTCGGCGGTCCCTCTCCCCGACTCCCGTCCCCGTGCGTCCCGTGTCAGCCTTGCAGGAGACAGAAGAATCCTGCTTTGGAGGGACTTACGGCCAGGTCGGAAAGAGAGGTCTAAATACAAACGATGAGAGTCCTGTGTTTTTTTTTTTTTTTTCCCCTCATTCATTTATTCATTCAGGCAAACTTTATTTAATCCGCCTTAAGCCGGCGACCACACTAGCAAGAAACAGAGATACGTCAAGTCGTGAATAATTAATCCAAGCCAGGGAAGGGATAACACAGGCTGTGGGCACGAGTACTGGGAGGGGAGAAGCGGCAGTCGGAGAGAGACGGTGAGCTGGACAGACGTCTGGAAAGGCCTCCAGAAAGAGGCAGGACTGGGGCCTGTCCTGAATTTCAGACAGTTGGGGAAAGTATCAACAACCACCTCCTTCCTGGTGGCTGCCCCTCAGCGTCCAGCCTTGGACCAGTGACCTCGCCAGACCTAAGGGCATTTTGTAAGCAAGGGCGGGGAATGGGGGTCACGTACTCAAGCCCCGTCGGGAGGCCTGGGTCTTAGAAACAAGGCGAACATATCTAACCACTCTGCCTCTGTGTTTGCTCTTATGAGTGTGTCACATTCACTGGCTACAAAAACAGGGCAGGTCCCGATTGCTGGGGCTCAGTCTTCTGACCAACGAAGTGGGGATAAATAAACCTCTCTCTCTGAAGTTCACGAACACACTAGTATCTGCCACATTTGTGAGACACCCCGGGCTATCTCGGAGAACATTGGGGGTGTCTGAGTTTTCTAACCAGTTGAGCCTTTTAGCGTCAAACTCTTAGCAAATGCATTGCTTGAACCATTTCCTGGGGATCTAAGCTTTTAAAACACAGGGATGAAAGCAAAGGCACTAACTCATTATTCTGAAAGCTGGTCCATAAAGGGAAAGAAGATCAAGCCTTCTTCACCCTCCCTTCCCTAGAAGACCTGTTACCAGTGGGGGAGGATGGCGGGGAGTTGCTCTACGGAAGGATTCCAGCTGCCCCGGGAAGAAGGAGCGACGGACGAGAACACCGCCGTTGTGCCGAACGTGCCGAATGTGGGGACTGAGCCACTGCATGTTCGGGACTGGCAACGGGACCAAAGGGGACAACCAGACAGCATGCCCCTCCCGAAGGGAAGACCCAGCATCTCCTCGGAAGGAGGCTTGCAAAAAGTAAGTCAAGAAAATGATCAAGCCTCTGGATGAACTAGCAGTGTACAGGAGACACAAAGGACAGAGGAGCACGTCAAAGGGCACCACGGGGATGCAATTACAAACTCCAGACCCTCTTAAGGAAACCAAAGTGAAGATCTCCTGGCCGACTGTCTGGCAGGGAATAAGACAAACACCCAGCTCTGTCAACCGGTAATTAGCAAGAGTGAAAACTAAGAGAGAGCAGTGAAGAGGAACCTTTGGATTTTTTAAAAAGACATTTCAACTAATCACACGCTGTGGATTTTACTTGAATCCCGATTCCCACAAAGTCTGAAACATAAATTTATGAGCCAATTAGAAATCTGAATCACGACTGGATATCTAATCATTTTTTTTTTAGGTGTGATAACAGTTTGCAGATTATTTTCCTTACTATTTTTAATTAAAAAAAATTCTTCTTAACCTTTATTCATTTTTGAGAGACAGAGTGAGTGGGGGAGGGGCAGAGAGAGAGAGAGAGACAGAGAGAGAGAGACACAGAATCCGAAGCAGGCTCCAGGCTCTGAACTGTCAGCACAGAGCCCGATGCGGGGCTCGAACCCACAAACCGTGAGATCATGACCTGAGCTAGAGTCAGATGCTTAACTGACTGAGCCATCCAGGTGCCCCTTTAATTTTGTTTTAAGTTTACTTATTTTGAGAGACAGAGAGAGACAGAGACAGAGACAGAGAGAGAGAGAGAGAGAGCGAGTGCGCACAAGTGGGGAAGGGGCAGAGAGAGAGGGAGAAGGAGAAACCCAAGCAGGCTCTGCGCTGTCAGCACAGAGCCCGATGTGGGGCTCGAACCCATGAACTACGAGATCACAACCTGAGCCGAAGTCGAATGCTTAACTGACTGAGCCACCCAGGCACCCCTATTTATCATTTTTTTTTAAAGAGTCCTCTTTTACAGTGACATACAACAGTATTCATAGCCGACATGACGTCTGGGATTTGCTTCACAATATGATGGATGAGTGTGGGGCAGAATTGGCCACGGGGGGATGGGTGTTGGGGCCAGGTCACGGGTATGTGCAATTTATCACACGATACTACTGACCTCTGTGTAACTGAAATGACTTCTGCACGTACTGAAAAAATGCCACCAAGACTCACAGAGGACAGCTCACGAGTGGTCCAGACTTTGGTGCTCTACAGAGCGGGCTCCATGGATAGTATGTCCGTCTGCTATGTGGCTGACAGCTGTCCCTCTGCAGGAGTGCCCAGAGCGGCCTCTCCCAATGCGCCTCCTCCACACTGTTGTGGGATGACCGAGGGGACGTGGCTCACTACTGCTGTGTGTCAAGCCTGAGTCCCCCAGCCTGGGCAAAAGGGATGCCATCTGTACAGAGATGCTCAGGAGTTGTGCCCCTGGTTATGCCAGTTCTCTGCCAGGCTTCCTTTCCTTCCCGGTGCTCAGTATGCCTTGGGGAGCTAAGACAGCCTCAAGACAGTTTTCGGGGAGCGCCGAGGTCACGATGCTACCCTCACTCCCTTCCATCAGGATTCTGGGGATGGGAGAGAGAGGGAACCTGTGCTCCTGTCAACAGGCACAGACTCTTCCCGCACCCTCCTGGGCTCCGGCCCTGCGTCTGGTTAAAAAAATCGTACCCCGCCGGCCCCCTTTGTAGACACGTCCAGGATGCCATTCGGGGAGGTGGGAGGATGGGCTGCAGGCTGCCTGTGCTTTCCCGGTGGCCTCGGGGCCCTGCGTGGGGCTGGCTAAGGCTGCAGGGCAGGGGGCCTGCAGGTTGCCCCGAAAAACTGCCAACTCAGCATGCAGGATTTATTTATTTCTGCAAAGAGAAAAGCATTTGACCTCTTAAGGAAACAAAAGTGAAGAATTTCCTGGCCGATTGTCTGGCAGGGAATAACAGGAACTGAGCTAGTAACGGCCCAAACAAATAGCACTAAGTGATGAGGACGCGGGAGAGGCCTGTGGGACCGTGGCTGGGAGGGAGTGGGACCTCATCATTCCCTTTCAGTGTCCCCAGCCACCACCACCTGAGACTTTACTGTCCCGGCCCAGGGCTCCTAGGTCCAAGGGGACCGCTGAGGACTTACACTGACCCTCAGGATAACGGCAGTGCTTTATACAGACTTTGAACTTGGAAGGCATGTGGGGCAAGGTAGAAAGAGCCTTAGTTTTAGAACCAGCTACCAAGGCCAGAGGCCCTGGTATGTGGGCCGGTCACATGACCAATTTTAAGGCTCACCCAAAATGACCTCTGCGAAGTGTTCTGCAAACAGTGAAGTGCTCTGCAAACACGACGGGGCACTACCACTCCTCCTGACAGACGCCTCACCCATCTGCACACAAGTCAGTACTCGTGTTCCCATCTTACGGATGGGCAAGCAAAGCTTGGAGGGGTTAAATGACTTGCCTTTGGTCATAGCTCCTACTCTTGGGTTGGTCTGAGGCCCTGCCCGATCAGGGACCCGTGTGGCCCCTGCACCCTCAAGTCATTTACCAGCTTTGGCAAAGCCCTTTCCTTCATGATGCCGGCAGCCGGGGGCCAGAATCACAACCAGGTCCCCGATTCCGAGGCGATGAAGTCTGGATGGGGACGACTGGCTCGCGTGCTGGGCTTACGGTAACAAACTCAGGGCTGAGCCTCCGGGGAAGGCAGCTATCCGTTTCCGTAGGCCACAGCTTAAGACAAACAAAGCTTCCAGATCCTCATTAAGCCTCATGAGCAAAACAGTTATTTTATTAAAAAGGGGAGGAGGGAGGAGGCGATTCCTCTGCTCCGGAACTCGGCAGGAGGCCCTCCCCCCACGCTGGCAGGTCCTGCTTGCCGGGGCCACCTCTGCACCGAGGTCAGGTGCCAGCTCCCGTCCCGGGCTGCCAAGGGGGCAGCCGAGCCTCCCGCGCACGGGAGATGCTATGAACTGATAAATCTATCCGGAAGAAAACTTCTCATGCAAATGAGAGCCGGGGAGTTTGCTGGGTGGTGGCAATCAGCTTTGTTAGCAAGCGGCAATGTGCGGAAAATGAGGAGCGTGCTCCGTTCCCAATCTCCACTGCTTTGGAATTATCCACTTTGCGGGGCCTCTTAAACATCTGCTGTGAAGGTAGGCAGGCAACGAGGTGTCTGCGGGTCAGAGCAGCCGGGAGGGGAGGGGAGGGAGGCGTCCCACTACAGGACCCACCAGACCGCGTCCCACCAGAGCCCCACGCCAGGGCCCCTCTGCTCCTCCCTGCCAACCCACACTCGGGCGGCGTGGGCAGCGGCGATGCCCGAGGGACAGCCGCGGCTCCCGGCACACCTTCCCCCTTCCTGGCCGAGCGCTCTGGGCGCATATCTTCTATCTGTCAACTGGGGACCAAGCCTCGTAGGGTAGCCAGCTCTCGGAAAAACCGGCTGGGTTTGGAGTGCCAGCTCTGGGTTCGAATCCTGACTCTGCAGCTCACTTGTGCCCGGGTCAACGAGGATAATTTCAGGAACGGGCATGGAGGTGGGAGCTGCCGCCCTTCCCATGTCACAGCTCGGGGAGCCCGCTGTCTGCAGAGGGACGTGGAGGAGCGTGTCTGAGGTCATGCCGTAGGACAGGGACGGCTGTGCTCCAGGCCCACACCCCAGGGGTCCGGTTCCCGAGGCCTGCCCAGCCTCCCCACCTAAGTCTCAGGGCTGTTACCCCAGGCTACATGAGCGTCTCGAGTTCTTTGCAGGGGCCTGGCCTCTAGAAGGCACTAGGCCAATATAGCTATTGTTGTTAATTAGTGACATCATTCCTTCCCCGGAAGTTTCTAGACCTGCAATCATTAGCACCGGGTGTCAAACACTAGCCTGTGCATTTTACTTACTTGTCTCCCTGTTGCCTGCTCTACACCCCTGGCAGGACGGCATGTCTGTGACAGAGGGTTTGTTTTGCCTGTTTTATTAACGGCTGTGTCCTTAGCACCTAGAACAGTCCCTGGCACACCGCAGATACTCAGTGAGTACGCGTGGAATGAATGAATGAGTGAATGAATGATCATCGCTGTCCTCACCCTACAGCTAACCTACCGGGTTCTGCAATGACACCTGCACAGTCAGCTTTGGGGATGGGATGAACTGTAACAGAAGAGAAGGGGAGTCTCCTGCCAGGGGATCACACGGCACCCAGCCTGACCCACCCAGATTCTTCGGGCTCACATCCAACCCAACCCCACCGGCCCTTAGCTGGCAGCCACCGTATGCAAGGCACCTGCTGGGCCACCACCACGCCTCTGCAGGCGGAAGAGAGCTCCTTCCTTCCCGCAGCCCAACAAAGACCTGGCTTGGCCTCCCATGGCCTTTCTGGAAAGCCTGGGCCGACCAGCTCCACTCTTGTTTCCGGCCACAGGAGTCCTCTTTTGCTTCAAACAAGATGCTGGGGGCACGTGTTCTGTCAACTCTAAAGTGTTTGGCTTTTGCGTTTTATTCGTGGAAGAGTTCACGAACCTCACGGGGCTGGCCAGTGGGTGGGTCTGATACTCGCATCCATCTCTGGACACGGTTCTTGGGCCGCGGGGCTCAAGGTTCGGACCTCCAACCCTCCAGCCACCCCCAGACCCGCCTGCCTGGATATCTGCCGGTCTCCCGCGTGGTAAAGTGCAGACAGGATGAAAAATGCAAGCAGCACCGAGTCCCCTGAGAGGTCTGTCCCACCGCAGATGGGACCGGGCAGCGGGGCCCTGCTCTGGGCCCGATCCTCTCCAGGTTAAATTTTAAACTCAGAAGGAAATGGGAAGGGGGAGGCACAGCTCTGGCTACTACTCGGGAGCCCAGAGAACGTGGGACACAGTCAGGGTAGGAGGAGGGGGCGTGGTGCCAACAGATGGCACCTGCCCCCGTGACCGTACGGCAAACACTGGCCCCTGTTTGGAACCCGTGAGACCGGACTCCTGGGGGCCAGGTGCAGGCCCAGCAACCCGCAGAGGCAGAATATGCAGGACAGAGTAAAACCATGTTTTTTTTTTTCCCCAAACAAAACCGATGATGACTTTAAATGATCAAAGTGCACCTGTAAAATACGCGGGGAGTCGTCTTTGTGCCTGAGAACCCCTCCCCCCAACCCCCGTGCTCTCAGGTGAGGGTCGGCCCTGATGCCTCCCGTCGGCCTGGCTTTCATATTCTCGTCCTCAACGTGTGAAAGGTCGCCAGGTCTCAAGGAGAGTGATCTGCACGTGTTCCCTCCTGTACCCCCAGCTCAGAAGAATAATCACCGTTAATAACGCGCTAACGGAAACTGGACGCGTGGGCACCTGGCTCATGCCCCCAGCGAGTGCATTTTAAGTGCCAGGCCCTCTGTGCTGTTTCGCTGAATTCTCGCAGCCACCGCAGCTGGTAGGTACTAATATTATACCCATTGTACAGGTGAACACACTGAGGTCCAAGATCTAAGTGATCTGGATGCCGTAAACGGCAACACCGGGAGCGCCTCTGACCTCAGGCGTGGCTTCCCCAGAGACACACGGTCTCCTCTTCTTGAAGACGCTGAGCAAAATTACCAGTCAACAAGCACTGCTAAATAAACTCTGACAGGCCACTTGCGGGGGGTGCACCCTGATTTCAGACCCCGATTCAGATTTGGGATCGATACAATACGGGACCTTCTCAGACGACCCTCGAGACGGCCTCGTGAAACCACCCTGATTGTGCAGATGCGGTGACTGAGGCTTGGCTTGGCGAAGAGGTTTGGACGGGATCCCGCGGCTCGTACCGGGCCAAGTCTGGACACCAGCCAGGGACTGGGGTGCTCGGGCCCAGGTCTGTCAACCCTGGTTCTTCCTTAAAGCGGGGCCAAGGGCCGCCCGTGAGCTGATGATGCCACCAGCCCAGGTGCAAACCAGGACGTGGGCCATTAAAGAGGCAGTTCCTGGAGCAGACCAAGCGGGGGGCACCCCCCCTCCCCGGGAGCAGGGTGAACCCCACTTCCTTACAACAAAGCCAGTGCAACCCGCAGGTGAAACACGCCTGTGGGAACATCATCCGACTCCTGGCGGGAGCGTCCATGTGCGGATCTGGAGTCAAGTGCACAGGAAAGGCCAGCGCTGTGACAGCACTGTGGGTACAATGAAAGGCCACCCCTCACTTCCACAGCCCTCTTTTGTGCGAGAACTTGAGCGGACAGGATGCTGCCTGAAAGGCAACCCCAAAACTTGCCACCCTTTTAGGTGGTCCTCACTCGGCCACACCCACAGGGCAGAGCGGATTTCCTGTTTTGTTCATTAACGTCTGCTGTATTTTTTTTTTTTAATTGGCTCTCCTGAGGCATAATTGACATAAAATGGACAGCCTAAATGTTAGTTAAATTTTTTCAATGTCTATTTATTTTGGAGAGAGGGAGTGTAGACAGGGGAGGGGCAGAGAGAGGGGGAGACACAGAATCCGAAGCAGGCTCCAGGGTCCGAGCTGTCAGCACAGAGCCCGACGTGGGGCTCGAACTCATGAACCGCGAGATCGTGACCTGAGCCGAAGTTGGATGCTTAACCGACTGAACCACCCAGGCGCCCCAGCCTACACGTTATCTAAAGCACAGAGTTAGATGAGCCCTGACTTACGTACAGACCCGTCACACCATCAACCTAATCAAAATGGTGAATACATTCGTGGCGCTCAAAAGTCAGAATGAATTTTGACCCAGGCCCCCCCAGCACAAGTCACCAAGCACCTCTGTTCATCGGGTAAGAGGAACAGAAGAGCTAACAGGTGCTGAGTGCTCACCGCCCCGACACGACGCTTCGTGTTTTACCCACGTCGTCCCGACAAGTTCCGGGAGACGTGCCCGGCACTCTGGAGGAGGCCGCGGGCCCAGCAAGGGCCTGGTGACTTGACTCCAAACCCCGGGGTGCGGCTCTGGGTACCTTCCTCTACTCCTCTGGGCCCCTCTCTCGCCTGACGGCAACGAGAGCACCCGCCTCACGGGGTCGCGGTGAGGATTCAGAGTGTGTACCTTTCCAGAGGAGTCAGGACGGTGCCTGGCACGTAGTGAGGGCTCCAGATGTGTTAGCTGAAGAAGATGATGGCAGGGTTGACTTCTTTGAATGGGACACGGACGTCCCTGAAAGTTCCATGACTTGCCCAAGGGCGTTCTGAGAGCAAACTAGGCTTTAACTTGGGCAGTCTGAGTCCACGCAGGTGCTCCGGACCCCGATGCTGTCCTGTCCGGGAGAGGGGAAGCTTGAAGCCTGATGCAGCCCGGTGTCCCGGCCTGTGTGGCTGCACGCCTGCCGGCTCCTGCCCAAATGGACCGGGAGGCACCGTGGGCAGGTCAGGCACACAGATTTCTCTCCGCAAACTCGACTGAACCCATTCTGACGGTCTGTGTCCTCACAAACATGACAGGCCGCTGCTGGTTGAGGCAGGGAACGTCTGAGACCCATTTGGGGGCCTCTCTCCTCCCACACCCCACAGAGGGAGCATTCCCGCCCCCGATGTGTCATCTGCGACCTCCGGAGGCCTCAGGCATGGCCTTCAGTTGGCTAGGATTTCAGCTTTGTAGGACAGAGTGGGAGGCAGCCGGGAAGAGGCACCTCCTACTCTCAATCGCCTCCGGGTGGGACACGCAAGGGTCCTCGGCTACCCCCAGATGGGGACTACCATTGTGGGAAAATGCTGCACCGAACAGGGGTCGACCCTGGAGGCTGGGAGCCCTCCAGCTGTTGGAGGAGGCGCGCGGCCGAGCTCGGGTGGAGAGAAAAGGGGTCCGGCTGGGCAAACGAGAGTCCTGGCCCCCTTCACCTGTTCATCCAGGAGCGCTGTGGCCAGGCTGTGGCCAGGCTCTGTGCACTCGCTCACGGGCCTGGGACCGCTGTCCTCCCCTCCTACAGACGAGGACGCTGAGGTCCCTGCGACTTTGCCGAACTTCACTGGAAAGCTTCCCCGAATGTGCTGACGCTGGCATCTGAATTCGGGTTTCCGTAGCATCGACCCAGACCCACACCCACTGCGCTAACCCCCCCACCGCCACCCTGCCTCTCTGGGGAGCACACCAGGTGCGTGACTCTGTAATGGTGTCATGCTTAGTACGTGCCAGGGGCTGGGTCAGGTCCTTACGTTCTCCGGAACTCCTCCCAAGAATTCCAGAAGAGTGAGCTCTGTCTCATAAGTGCAGTACTTGGGGGGAGGGGGGTCAGTGCCCCTGCACATCTGGCTTGAAGGGAGGCCCTCCAAGGGCAGAAGCGGACGTGGGGCCGGGTATTAGGATCCCGTTGCCTCTGCCACAGATGACTGGCGGCTGATGACAACACACACTGATTCCCTGACGGTTCTGGAAGGCAGAAGTCCTAAGCAGGTTTCCCAGGCCAACATCAAGGTGCTGCAGCATTGTGCTCCTTCTGGAGGCTCTCTGGCAGAATTGGTTTTCCTTCCTTTTTTTTTTAAGGTTTATTTATTTTGAGAGAGTCAGAGACAGCACAAGACGGGGAGGGACAGAGAGGGGGGAGAGAGAGGGAGAATCCCAAGCAGGCTTCGTGCTGCCAGTGCGGAGCCCGATGCAGGGCTCGAACTCACAAAACCACAAGATTGTGACCTGAGCTGAAACCAAGAGCTGGATGCTCGGCCGACCGGGCCACCCAGGCGCCCCCGTTTTCCTGCCTTTTCCAGCTTCTAGAAGCACCTGCGTCCCTGGGCTCGTGGTCCCTGCCTCCATCTCCAAAGCCAGCACTGCAGCACCCAAAAGCCCTCCCTCAGACTCTGAACTTCTGCCTCCACATCTCTCCTCTCTCTCTGCTGCTCTTGCCTCCCTGGGACGAGGGTCCTTGTGGTTACACTGGATCTACCCGATACGGTAGGATAAGCTTACACCTCGAGAGCCTTGACTCAATCACAGCTGTGAAGTCCCTCTTGCTGTGCAAGGTAGCATTTTTTCCCCGCTCCAGGGACTGAAATGTGGACGTCTTTGGGGGGCTCCTACTCAGCCTACCACAGGCTGGGACTGTGGTGCACCCCTGCCCCCGACACAAACGACCAGCACCCCCAGAGCCAGACCAGTGGGAAGGAAGGAGTTCAGCTGGGCCGGGCCGACTGAGGGTATCCCGCGGCCAGTGGAAAGGCCCCAGAGGAGCAGGGCACGGAGGTGGGGAGACCCAGGGCACGGCGCCCACACGCCTCCAGTCCAGGCCTGGCTCCAGATGGGGCTACATCCACAGGCTTGTTCCTCGAAGAGCAGAATTACTTTCAAGTTCTAAAAATACTGCCCGTTGCTAAACAAACACCGGGGCTCTTGTGAAATAAAGCAACAACATGAAAGGCCTGGCAAGGGGCGCCCCGAGATTCTGATCAGCAAGCAGATCGGGGCAGCTCTCTCCACTGGAGCAGCCAAAGCCATTTCCGAAGTTCTAGTGGAACTCAAGGCCAAGGTCAGGCTCTGGACAGGAGCCAGTGCCTGAAGCTGAAGGCACGGGGTGGGAGGAAACCCTGGAGAAAGACAGCAAACTAACATTTGTGGGGTGCCTCTGGGAGGGCAAACAGCTCTCCAAAACAGCCTCCAAAATACCCCTGCAAAAAAGGAGCATTTTTAGGTCCGTCGTTCTAAAGGCAAAACGAAGGCTCAGAGGTGAAGTGACTTGCCTAAAGTCACACAGCAAGGATTGCAACCAGGTCCACCCGACTCTAAGACCAGTGTCCTTTTGACTTTGCCACTTAAATTACCTCCAGGTTACCCATGAACTTGACAAACACCTGCTGACTGTGGCTCCCAGCAGGAGGGCAAGTGGTTGAAAGTGCAAGTTCTTGGGCCCGACAGCCTGGGTCTGAACCCAGGCTCTACCAGGGAGGGATCGTTAGCTCTCCGGGCCTCAGTTTCCTCATCTGTAAAGTGGAGCGGACGAAAGCACCTGCCTCACAGGGCGCTGTGAGGATTTAACGCGTCAGTTCGGGTAGAGCATTTAGGCTGGAGCAGGGCCGCACTGCACGGAAGCCGCGTGCCCCCCCTGCTTTGACCCCCGCAGTCTCCACCCCAGCCACAGCCGCGTCCTCTGGGTGGGCGTGAAGGAGCAGAGGACGCGGGCCCCCACGTGGCAGACAACCCGCACACCCACGCAGGCCAACCCCTGGAGCATCTTTCTGCTAAAGAGCCACGACGTCCACCAGCGGCAGGAGACTGTTCGTTCGCCTCCCACTCTGCCCCAAACTGGCTGGGGAGCTGGCAGGGCAGTTCCCGTCGGCAGAGTGGGAGCAAGGAGTAAAAGGGAGCCAAGATGGCATCTAAGCCCTGCCTCACCTCTATGGCACAGACCCACCTCTCTGCTTCCTGTCTGCCCGGTTCCACACCAAAGGCACTTAAAATCACGCTGTCAGCTAACAATTTGCTGTCCGCTTAGCCTCCAGGCGCTGTTCCCAGACGCCTTACCTCCGTTACCGCATTAACTCCCGTGGGCTGGAAAGTGCTCTACCCATTTCACAGATGAGGAAGTTCCAGCCAAGAGAGGTTAGATCCCTTGCCCAAAGCCGCACGGCAACAGAGTAGTTGAGGCGCGGTTGGAGTGGGCCTGGATGCCTCGGCTCCGCGAGGGCCCGCTGGGCCCCAAGCGCCCAGGGTCCCGGTCAGCCCCGCGGCCTCTGGGCGCCCGCTGCCAACTCCCAGCCCAGGCCTGCTCAGAGGCTCCTCTGCAGAATCAGCCTGACAAGCTGCCGGCTCCTGGTCTAGCACCGGGGGCCTGTTCACCCTTCACTCTTCAGTGCAGCTTTACCGAGAAGCCACGGCATTCTCACCGTGAGCTGGCTGCCGGGGACAGAGCAGAAGGAAATCAGACTCGACCCCCGTGCCCTCCTGCGTCTGACAATAAATGAGCGTCCAAATGCAGAAAACAGTCAGAAACCGTAAAACGTACTGTGAAGGGAACCATTTGGGGCTGATGCTGAGAATGACTGGGGGGGGGGGCGGCACAGGGCAGCAGGTCTCCAGGGGAGAGGAAGCTCCAGGGGCCCCTCTGAGCAGGTGACACTTAAGCCGAGTCCGTGAAGGATGAGCTGCTCTGGGAGGCGGGGAATGCTGGGAAAGAACACTCCAGGCCGAGAGGCCAGCAAAGCCAAAAGGCCCTCCAGGAACGAGTGGCCTTGGGGCATTTGAAGAACAGACCAGAATGTGACCCAGCGCACTAGGGGCGATGAGGTCGGTCAGGGAGGTGGACACTATGTCACACGGGGAGCATGCATGGCCCTCCCAGGGCCCCACATGCCAGGCCGGGCGCCGGGAGGTGTGAGGCACCCAACATGCCTCCTTCCTGCAGGTGGCAGGCCTCTGGGAAGATCAGCTCTTCCTGCGGGGACTGGGAGAGGCCGGCCGGAGGGGAGTCTGACGGGGGGGGGGAAGCACACAGAAGCGGCAGGTACCTCTCAGGCAGCATCTCGCTGGCCGATCTGATCTGCACTCCCCTCCGAGAAGCAAGACTTCTGGGAGGGGAGGGCGGGCGGGGACCTGGTAGCTTCCTCAGCGTCCTGTTCGTGCAACTCTCCATTCCTGGAGCGCTCACTGCGGGCCAGGCCCTGAGCTGGGTTCTGATGGCACAGTGATGACTCAGTCACACAGCCAGGGTGTTAAAATCCAGCCACCAGTGAAGGCACCCGGGGAGCAAAAGGAAAGGCATGAATCACTGTGCTGCCAGCAGGGGAGCAAGAGAGAGGGATGGGGGTCAGGACGCAGAGGGAGAAGGATGCGTCTGCAAAGGGAAGGAGGGGAAAAGCCCACCCGGTGGCCACGTGTCAAAGGCTCTGGACCCTGTGGGTGTGGGGGGCTGAGGACCAAAGACACAGAGGGCTGGGCCAGCTCTGCTGCCGGGAAGAGACTAGAAACTGGCGTGCGTCCTCTCCGGTCGGCTGCACGGGGTCCAGAGCCAGGGACAGAGGCCCGGCAGAAGGGGCTGGGGGTGGGGTGGGGTGTGGAGGGCAGCGTGAGCCGTCCAAGGGAGTAGCTCCGGTGACTGCTGACGGGAGGCGGCATGGCCCAGGGTGCCCAGACCTGCCCGTTTTCCAAAAGAAGGTGCAAATCCGCACCGTGAAGAGTTTCCGACTTTCAAACACTGGAAACGCATTCAAGCATTGAATAAGCAACACAGACTCAACAGAACATATCTGTGGGTCGGCAGCTTTACGGCCTGGGATAACCGAAGGCAAATAAAAACAAGGAAGTGCGTCGGACATGCCTGAAGGTGCTTGTGCCGGGCAGGAAAGGGCTTCTGGCAAGAGGGGCGTTTTGCACAAAGTGCCGAAGGCAGGAAAGGAGAAGCAGGTTACGGAGAACCCTGTCTGGCTCCTCCTGTCGGGCCCCTGATTATTTCCTGTGCAGCTGGTGTAGGTGTGCGAGTTCCAGCCTCTTTCTGAACGGCAAATGTACGGGGACGGAGGCCCAGCCCAGGGAGGCTGTCCCCCGGGCTCCTGCTGTGATGGAGCTGAAATGGGGAACAGTCGACGCCCATCAGGCTCTGCAGGGAACGCTGTGGGGCTCCCAGGGCGGAGGGTTCCTTGCTGTCCTTGCAAACGGGACAGCAGGGCCCAGCCCAGCGCTGGCACCTTGGGGGATCCTGACAAAGTCCCAGCTCGTCCCAGCAGAAATGCACCTGAAGGAGCTCCGTGGAGCTCAGCTTCTCCCTTTCTGCCCAGAAGGGTGCCGGCCACCTTCTAGGATCCAGCGCACAAGGCTCAGGCTCCCACTTTCCCCTTAGCCTCCTCCTGCTGCCCCAGGAAAACTCCCCCCCCGTGCTGCTAAGCACTGAGACAGCAGCGGTGGCCTTGGCGGCTCACGGCCTGCTCCGTGCTGGGCCTGAAGCATGGTGGGGTGAGCAAGAAGGTGGTGAGCGTGAGGGTGTCGCTCCCGTCCTCGGGGCTGATTGTGCCCGGGGCAGGTGGCTGAAGTGACAATCCATCCTCCCGTCCCCCTTCCAGGCAGGTCCCAGTATCATCCCCACTTTGCAGATGAATAAATATCATGAATATCATGAATATCATCCCCACTTTGCAGATGGTCAGACGGGCTGAGGGACGAGCCGGGATTTGAACCCAGTGCCTGAGATCCCAACCTCCACATATGATGGCCTCCATCGATGCCAAGGGGCAGCCAGATGACAAGAGACAAGTGACAGGCCACGGCCTGAGACGAAGGGAAAGAGAATCCAGCACAAACAGACTGAGCCGCCACATTTTCCCAAGTGCAAGAATGAACACTCCCGGATGACCTCGAGTCACTGAGAAATGTTGACCTGTGCTCCCCTGAGTCTGGCTGGTAAGGGCAGGGGCCAGGTTCTAGGAAAGCTTGCTGTCCCACGTGATGGTCACACGTGGGGACCCCGAGAGCCCAGGCGAGGGGAGGCGGTCTTGCACGCAGCTGCAGTGTTGCCCAGAGCTGGGGCCGGAGGCCCTGGCTTCTGTGGCTGAGCCGCACATCTGTCCCCACCTGCGTAAGGGTGGCCCTTGTGAACGAACTGCCCGCCTGCTGCCTGCGTTGACAGCCGTCCCCCCAAACAGGCAATGATCAGAATCCCACACGCTGGACGGATTTTACGAATCCCGTCGGCACTGCATCCAGACCGAATACAACCGGGGGTGATTGGATTTTCTGGCATCAGGAAAATCAGAGCCTAGGACAGCAATTCTGAGTGTGGAGCATCATTAGTCCAAGTGCAGCCACCCCGTTTTTAATTCCAATCCCCTCCAGCAGAGCTCGGCAGGGCAGAGCTGCGGGGCAGCCCTCACTCCCTCGGTGACTCCAGGCTCTGGCGGGCGGAGAGGAGAGGGCGGGATCGGGTGGGGATGGAAACGGAGATGCCCAAGCCACGGGAACTCTGCCTTTGCCTGGGAATGCAGTCCCCACAGGGGAGGGCGACATTCTCTCTCCTCTCAGGGAGGCTCGAGGAAGCCAGAAGGAGGGGGTGATGGTACAGGACCCCCAGCCAGGGGCCTGAGGCCAAACGTGGGGAGGAAGCAGGCCCTGCCTACACCTACTGCTTCCTCTGAAGGAAGAACCACTGTCCTCGTTCCCCTCCTCCTCCCTGGCCCGGGGCCTTCTGGATTCTCTGTTTCTACGCTACACCCCCAGGCTGGCTTCCTAAATCCCAGTAGAATCCCATCACTCCCTGCCTCAAGCCTGCAGTGGCTCCCCAGTGCCCTCTTGCCGGAGGAGACACTGCCCTGTGCCAGGTGCCCAACCCCCATCCCTGTGAGTTGTCCTCCTCTCCCATACCTGATCTGCCGGAAAGTCAGGTGGATTCTCCAACCTGTCCTGCCAGGACTGCAGCTGCCTTCCAGGACCACCCCCGTCCCCGTCTTCTCTCACAGGCAACATCCAGAGGGGCTGCTTCCCATGCGAATCAGGTTGAGATGCCTCCCTGCTTAAAACCGGCGCGATAACAAAAATCCACTTCCTCACTCGGATCGCAAAGCCCCTCCCGAAACTGCCTGTCCTCACCCCCAACTCTCTCCCCGTCCTTCACCCTCCAGCCACAGCGGCTTCCTCTGTCCCCCTCCCGGTGAGCTGCCCTCCCGCCACCACCCTGATTCATCAGCTGCCTCCTCCCCATCGGTGTCGCGAGAGACCCCTGCTTCAGAAAGGCCTTCGCTGACACCGCACGCCAAGGAGCCCCTCGCCCCGTCCCCAGGATCTTCCATGCCCCCCACCCCCATTTTCATCCTTTATGGCACGTGTTTCTATCTTATCTCTTTCTCGTCTGTTCGCTAATTTATGACTCGACTCTCCTCTAAACTGCTGAGCTGGAAGGAGGCGACACTTTGTTCTCTCCTCCACAAGACACTCGGCACCTCGCCCCGGGCCTGGCATGTGGCCAGGGGTCAATCGATATTTCTGGGATGAATGACTCTCTGCGTTTCTGATACCTGGCGAGTGCCTGCCGTTGCACCCTCGATTCAACCGAACAGAGGAAAGCAGCCGCGGCCACTGCTTGCTGAGGACCCACTAATGACTTAGCCGGTAGGTGCGGGCAAAGCCCCTGGGGCCCAGTGTCCCCTGTGCCTGTCCGTCTCCGGGAAGGCGGCCGGCCAGGGCCCCATCAGAGTCCTATACCCCTTGCACACAGCTCGGACACGGAGTGGAGCCGCTTTCCCTAAGTGGCTCCGGAATAAGAAGACAGCGGCATCCCCTCAGAGGTCCTGCCCCCCCCCCCCCCCCCCCCGTCTGCGGCGGGACGGGTGCACGGAGCCCTGGCTGGCCGCGAGCCCGCCAGTGGAACTGGCCTGGGATACGCCAACCAAGAAAAGCTACAGGTCAGCACTTTCTGGGATTTGCTGCTTTAATATTAAAATATTCATAAAGAGAGGCAATATCGCCGTGCACGCGTCTCCTATCTGCAAACGAGGATTAACATCTGTTCCCGGCACTCGGCCAGCGCAGGGCACGTACGGGGGAACTGGCGCTGTGCGAGGGCAGGGCTGCGAAACTGCCGGAGCCCGGCAGGCCAGCACTCGGGCGGCGGCCCGTCCTGAGAGCGCCTGACGAGTCTCACTCGGCATCGCGGCCGATGCAGCGACATTACCCAACACGGAGCCCACGTTCCAGCCGCCCCAATCGTCCCCAGGAACCGCTTCTGCGGCTGCTTCACCCCCCAGTCCGAGATCCCACATAGGGTCGCACGTTGCACTGAGCCGTTGTGGCTCCTGATCGTCCTTCAGTCTAGGCGGTTCCCTTTGCCTTCTGTGGGTCCTTTGGTGACACTGAAGCTGCCTGCTCCCGATCCAACGAACCCACAGGTGACATCGTGGCCTCTTCCTGTGTCCTGTCAGGAGGCCCACACGCCGGTTGCCCACTCTGGTGACTTTCTAATTATTTACACACTTACTTACTAGCTTTCGTCTCTCCCCTCCTTTCCCCCCTTAAGAATCTAATTTTCTCGGGGCGCCTGGGTGGCTCAGTCGGTTAAGCATCCAACTTCGGCTCAGGTCATGATCTCGTGGTCCGTGAGTTCAAGCCCCGCATCGGGCTCTGTGCTGACCGCTCAGAGCCTGGAGCCTGTTTCAGATTCTGTGTCTCCTTCTCTCTCTGACCCTCCCCCGTTCATGCTCTGTCTCTCTCTGTCTCAAAAATAAATAAACGTTAAAAAAAAATTAAAAAAAAAAAAGAATCTAATTTTCTCATTGTTTTGGGTGTTCACAGTGTCTCATCTTCGCCAGCAGCCGCCTCTTCCAGCCGGTGCCTGGTTTCTGACCCATCTGTCTCTGAATGCATCCTTGCTTTCTAGAACGACAGGATGGTCTAGTCATACCTTGTTACTTTCCGTTGCTCCCACACCCGGGATCCTCCACTGAGGTCCAAGGAGCCCTGGCTCCTTCTCACGGGGAACAGCAGTGAGCTGTGGGCACCAGGCGTGTGCATTGCTGCACAAGTCACTGCTTCTTCGCCCTTTCTGTGATTTCGACTCGTAAATCACATGCATATAAAATGTACATATGTAAATTATACGCGCACACACACACACACACAAAATCACGAGCATACTGGCACCTCCAACTCCCATCCAACACCTTCCCCTGTTCCGTATTCCCATGTTCCAGAGGCGATCCTGGTACCTAACAGTAGTTTACTTATTTGGTCTATTCCGTAGTCATGGAATAAGTCCACGGTTATTACACAAGAAGGACTGCCAACAAATCTATGTAAACTTCTAAGATTTGTTTCCCATTCTGTTCTTTTAAGCCTTTGGGTGTATTTTTTTTTTTTTTTAAATTTCTGAGAGAGAGAGAGAGAGAGAGAGAGAGAGAGAGAGAGAGATATCAAGTGCAGGAGGGGCAGACAGAGAAGGAGACACAGAATCCAAAGCAGGCTCCAGGCTCTGAGTTGTCAGCACAGAACCCGACATGGGGCTTGAACCCACAAACCATGAGATCATGACCTGAGGCGTAGCTGGACACTTAACCGACTGAGCCACCCAAGCACCCTCTGCCTTCGGATATATTCCATGAGGAGTATAGGGTAACCTGTTTCGTATTTGTGTTTTATTCCCAGGGCAAACCCTCTGAAGGGGGACTGGTGGATCAATGGGCCAATGCGTATGGGATTCTGCTCGCCGTACCTCACTTTCCCCCCACTGGGGTCACACCATTCTGCCTCTCTGCCAGTCATGCGTGAGAGTGCTAGTCCCCCACAGGTGTGTTGGTGTCATTCTGTGCTTTTGCCAACCAGAGAGGTGAGCAATGATACCTCTGGGCAGATGTAATTTGTATCTTCTTAATCTGCTGCTTATACTTCCAGCCCTGGGATGAAGGCTCTGGCCCTGGGGCCAAGTCCAGGGCTCATCCCGAAGGTGCTGGGCTGGGCATCCTAGCGGGGGCGGGGGGTGGTATTCACGGTCACCATGCCCACCCACTTGGGCATGAACACCGCGGACCAATGAGGCCCAAAACGACACGCTGGCTTCTGTGTACAGGCGAGGAGAGCTCTGGGTCTCTGGAGAAACCTCAGAAGCGTGCCCTTCTCCTTTGTGGAGAAAAAAGGCTCCCTGGTGTCTTCAAGAGACAAAAGCAACGTTCTGGCCTTCTGCCCTGACGATCAAGGACAAGCTGCCAGGCTCCTGTCGCGGGGCCAGGAGCTCCCTCCACAGTGCTCCGAGCAAGAGGCCAAGGGTGCTGGCTGGAGAGTGCCTGAGCGGGCCTTCGCTATTAATTGGCACTTCTTTTTCCTACATCAGCACCTGCGCTTCCCGTACCAGGCTCTTGGGCCACAGGAAGACGTCTTTAGCAATTCAGGTGGTGGAAAGATCCAGCACGGTGTCTGTAGTCCTCTTGCCATCACACAGTCACGGCCCCAGGCCGGGCATCCCTCGGGGTCGCAGGGTGCTGGGAACAACCTTGGCTCAGAGGGGATGAGTGGGGAGCCCTGGCCCCACCCCCAAGCCCAAGCCTGCTCACCTCCACCCAAGGGCTGCATTTTAAGGGCTCAGAGAAACTTGAGGCATTAGTAGGGCAGTAGGACTGTGTTCAGTGGGAAGGGGCACATTTTTTCTGAATCTGTCTATATGGCTGTTTCTAATTTGCACCAAGTCTCCACAGAGGCTAGTGGGAGCCCCACAAATGTCTGAAATGCGCATTTACAATCCCCAGATTGGTGACTGGCCTATGCTTTTTGAGCTAAGATCCTATGCTACTGGGTCAAGATTTCATTAAAATGTTTAGAAACCTCTCTTAGGAGCACAGACAGTCAAAAGCGAGGACCGCACTAGGCGTCCAGGGTGGGGAGTCTAGGTCCAGCTTCCAGCTTAGCTGGGGCATGTCACTTCGCCCCCAGAGCCTGGCCTCCAGGTCCCGACTCCCTTCCCCAGTCTTTCTCTGGGGAAAGGAGGTCTTTCCCAGCATCTCTTAGACCCCACTGTTCCACCCTTCTGGGAACCTGACTCCCCAGAACACTGTGCTCCACCAGGAGACACAGGGGCCCTCTGGGTGCGGAACATCAGTTGCCTGGAAACGCCTCCTTCTCAGGGCATCACGTGCTCTTGCTGAGGTTTTCACACGGAAGCCGCGCAGGCTAGGGATGCGAGCCTCCTCCAGCCGCCCCACCTCCCTTCCCCTGCCTTCCGCGTCCTTCTTCCTGCAGCCACCACCCGAAAGCTCCGTTCCTCTGGTGTCAACGAGGATGCGCTCCGTGATTTAATAGCTAACTTCTCTGCCTCCGCTCCCTCCCGTCGATCACAGCACCAGAGTGTTTTTCAAACCTCTCTGTCATGGGAAAGATCATGTCTTTTTCAGGTCCATAAAGAACCGAGTGGCCTGTGGTGTCCTCATATATCATGAGCGGTCTCGGAGGAACGCAGACGAACCTGCAACGGAGGCAAGCAAGTGCTCCGGGCGACAGGGTCAGGTGCAATGGAGGGCCAGTGGGGCAGGTGAGCCCTGAGGCCGGCCACCTCACGGTCACGGTCATGAGCATCCAACCCCCACACCTTTGTTTGTGTCATTCCCTGACCTGGAATGCCTGCCTGACACCTGTCCAGCTACTCGGATCCTATCCTGCTGGTCAAGGGCTACAGGTCCCGTCTGCCTGGGACAGTCCCAGTTTACTCCTAATGTCCCAGGAACAACCTTAGGATTATCATCTTTTTCAGAACTCTATTTAATAGGCCCTCTTTCTCTTATGAAACCCTCCCAGTTTAGACGATAAATGATACAGTCGCTGTAAGCCGAGTGCAAGAATAATGATAAAGAGGGAGCCACTGATATTTTAATACATGGGTACTTACTGCCCCAGCCTCTTTCTACGAATCTTCTCATTAAATCCTCAGGACCGGAGAGCAGGTGCTGTTGTAATCCCTGGGCCACCAACAGGAGACAGAGAGGTTGAGCAACTTGGCCAAAGTTCAAGTGGAGCCTGGTCCTGTCTCACCACCCGCATGACCTCGTGCACCTCTGCTCTTTACACACAGAAGGGAGATTAGGAACTATCCTGTAAGACGGCGGGCAGGATTCCACGAGCCGCGGGTTGCTTTCCTGGACGCTCCCTGCCGTCACTTCTTTCCTGAGAGTTTGGGCTGAACTCAGAAGCTCAGAGGGGCACCTTCCCTTCCCTATAGAAGCGTCTCCTAATTGCTCGCTATGAATTGGGAAATCTCTACTGCCCTTGCTTTTGGCATTCACATAGAGTGTAAACGTGGCAGGCAGGAAGCCCCCTTGTTTTGAGCCACAAATCCCACCCTTAAACTATTCACCATCTTTCCAACTTACTAGCAACAAAGTTTGAACAGCAACAGAGGCCACCGTGCCTTGGCATCATACCCCCCCCCCTTCTAGGGGGAGCTTGGAAAGCCCACCTCTGCCCGAGGAGAGCCCTCACACTTGCAGGGGAGCGAGGCCACCTCCCCCCCGCCCCCAGCCAGCCTCCGTGGCAAGCGGAGCCTCCAGACCATATGACAACAGCCTACAGCAGAACCCCCCATATGCCCAGTGGCCATCCATCACCAACGTGAAACTGCCCCTCAAATGTGCTGGCAGCCTGGACCTCCAGAAGAGTGGGAAGCAGAAACCCTCTCGGATGAAAAGAAATCCAAGAATAGAAGAACACTGCCTTCAGGGGTTCCCTGGTGGGCATGGAAGATCCCAAAGAGGTGAAGGGGGGCTTTACCAACTTCTCATCCAAAGAGGAGACACAACATTCCCATCCGTGGGACCGCAAGCCTCTGACTGACTCCCCACCATCCTCATCTATTAAGCTGTCATCAGGTGCTTTGGAAAACCCCGACATTCAGCAAGACATCACCAACCAGCTCATTCTTCTTCTTTTAAAATAGAACATTTTTAAAAATGTTTATTTTTGAGAGCAAGAAAGAGACCGAGCAGGGGTGGGGGAGGGGCAGAGAGAGAGGGCTCCCGGGGCTCGAACCCACGACCTGTGAGATCGTGACCTGAGCCGAAGTCGAACGCTTAACCGACTGAGCCCCCCAGATGCCCCACCGACCAGCTCATTCTTCTGCTCTATACCTGGACATACGCCTCACGGCGAGTTCGAGGTTTACCTGCCGCCAGCCAACACTCAGCCCTGCGCAGGTGAGCTGTGAGAGGTCTGGCGCTGGGAGGTCAACGCTCAGCCGGCCACTGAACAGTCCTGGTCGGCGTGCGAGCTAGTGGTCTCCAAAGCCACGCTCCTCTGAGAGCTCTAGCTGCCAATGGCCCCGCTCTGGCGGGTCTGGCCAGAGACCCCCAGTCCCCATCCGCCCACCTCCCCCGGGAAGCCACCCAGGGCCACCCCCGACCTTTCTGCCCAAGAAGGAAGCAAGTTTCCCCCAATCTGCAGTCACCTGAACTACGAGGAAGAAAGACAGGGGCCCTTTTTTCTCCAGTGACACTGGTGCTCAGCCAGTGCACAGATTCCTTAAATGACTCAGAGGCAGTGACGCGTTCCCCTGGTCCCCGTGCGGGAGACAAAGGTCAGCGCTCAGGATGACACCGACAGGTCCTACAACCAGGAAACCCAGCCTGGGGGATGCCACCCGAGCACGAGGACCTTCCGGAATCTGTGACCGACCGTGGGCATGTACCTGTGGGGTGTGGGCCCTCATTCTGCACTTCCCGAGCCCTGGGGGCCCAGCAAACATCTCGTCCCTGGTCCCTGCTCGGTCCCTCTTTCCCCAGCCCTGCTAACTGCCGCATAGCAGCAGGAATGGGAACAACCACCGAGAGGCAGAAATAACATACTCCAGACCCTGACCTCAGGGTGCTCCTGGCCTTAAAATGTTGAGTCAACAGCCGCCTTCCCCAGGAAGCGACAGTCCCGAAGCCTTCACAGGGTTTTCAATCTTATGCCTTCACCTCAGGACCCATTTTTTGAGCCCCTTGCCCAACACCCGGTGGGAGAGAGAAGGGTTAAGGGCACCAGGAAGGCCGACCCTCTAGCCGCATCTAGCTGGGCCCCGAATCCAGGACAGAACCTACCGAGGGAAGCACAGCACAGCCTCTTCCTGGGGCTCGGCAGGCGCTGGGGACACTGACCAGTCCTGGGCCGTGCCCCCTCCTGCTGCCTGAGCCCATGGGTTCCTGCTGAAGACTTCTTTCTTTCCTTGGGCACCGAGTTCTGCTGGCAAGGCCTGAATCAGAACGATTCTTGTAGATCTTCACAATCCAAAGTGCATGGGTGAGCAACTTGTCCAGAGTTCAGGGGCTGCAGAGGTCAGCGGGCTAAGGGCTTCCAGGTTGGGCTGTTGGGTGTGGGCCCCGAAGCTTCTCTCTGGGCCGGGGTCAAAGTGGCAGGCCCTGCAGCACTCTCTGTGACCGGCGACAGGCAGGCAGCCGGTTGGTCGCGTCAAGCTTCTGTCTGGCTTTCCGGGAGGTACTTTCCCCCTGTGTTCTGAGTATGCGGCTCACATTCCAGTGGGACTTGTCACAACCCTCGGCCCAACCCGCCCGTTTTCCAGAAGAGGCCTGCAGAGGTCAGGGGCAAGCCTGATGGAGAGCCCTGGCCTCCCGACTGCCCACTCCAAGGTGCCCCCCTACCTCTGGCCCACAGGCCCAGCCTCACTCCAGAAGCCACGTCACAAATGATTCGTCGTAAAAACCAACTGTTAACCACTTAAGCAAACAGCAGCGGGACCCACGGGCGAAGTCACGCAGGCCCTAGAGCCACCCATGCCTTCCTGGGTTCAAATTCCGCCTTTCAGGAGGCTACTGCTCTGTCAGTCTTCTTGTCTAAAAAACGGGGAGGATTATCCGAGACAATGTATGGGATTTACAGCCCATGCATTCCTGGCCTACAAAAGCGTTCAGTAAAGGGGTGCCTGGGGGGTTCAGTCGGTTAAGCATCCAACTTCAGGTCATGATCTTGAGGTTCGCGAGTTCGAGCCCCACATCAGGCTCTGTGCTAACAGCTCAGAGCCTGGAGCCTGCTTCGGATTCTGTGTCTCCCTCTCTGTCCCTACCCTGCTCTCACTCTGTCTCTCTCTCTCTCAAAAATAAATAAACATTAAAAAAATTCTTTAAAAATATTCAGGGGCGCCTGGGTGGCTCAGTCAGTTGAGCGGCTGACTTCGGCTCAGGTCATGATCTCGCGGTCTATGAGTTCGAGCCCCGCGTCGGGCTCTGTGCTGACAGCTCAGAGCCTGGAGCCTGTTTCAAATTCTGTGTCTCCCTTTCTCTGACCCTCCCCCATTCATGCTCTGTCTCTCTCTGTCTCAAAAAGAAATAAACGTTAAAAAAATTTTTTTAAATAAAAAAAAATAAAAATATTCAGTAAATATGTATTTTAATTATGTATACATTAAATGCGTATATTATTTTTAAAAATATTATGGAGCCGGGGTGCCTGGGTGGCTCAGTTAAGTGTCTGACTCTTGATTTCAGCTCAGGTTATGATCTAATAGTTCGTGGGTTCGAGCCCCACATCGGGCTCTGTGCTGTCAGCACAGAGCCTGCTTGGGATTCTTTCTCTCCCTCCCTCCCTCTCACTCTCTCTCTCTCTCTCTCTCTGCCCTCCCCCACTTATGCTCTCTATCAAATAAATAATAAACTTAAAAAAAATATTACTGAACCATCAGATGTTCACCTCCATCTTTTCTCTATTGTAGTACCTGACCCTGAGCAGAATTAGAATGCTCCTTTCTAAATTTCTACATTATTCTGAGTGCCAAAAAATGCCTCTCCTCCTGCTGTGCCCACACGCTGGGCTAGGGCACAAAGGCCTGCCCAGCTTGCCTGGCGGGTAGCAGCACCTTGTGTCTTAGGCACCGGCCAGTCCAGGTGGCTAGAGCTATTTAAAGAGCTGGGCCGGAAGCCCAGGCCACGGTCACGCAGACTCGGACCTCTCTGGTCTCTGCCTGTTTCTGGAACGTGAGCCCAGGAGCCCCGCGTGCTGGGGCCTTGACAGCTCAAGGCTCTGCCCGGACCGGCCGGACGCTGCGCACCGGGGCCGGGTCCCCTCCGTGGCCCGCTGAGGCTGGCGTGCGGGGCAAGGCGGCAAAGCTGGAGTCTGCCTGAGCCATGTGGCCTATGGGGTACTGGGAAATGCTGCCCACCCCAAAACGCGCCATCCCCAGGACCCCTCATTCCCCTACCCCCCTTTCAATACGGCTTCAATGATTGTAAGTGCACGCTATTTAATACGCACCGTTAGAGACGGTCGGAACATACGCCTCCCCCGGGAAGCCATCACCACAATCAAGACAGCGAACACATCCGACACCCCCAAGTCTCCTCCCCCCGTTTGTGAGCCACGCTCCTGTCCTTGCTTCCGCCCCAGGCAACCACTCATCCCTCTGACCTTACAGATTCCTTTCCATTTGCTAGAGTTTCATGTAAATGGAATCATCCGGGATACGCTCTTCTGTTCTCTGGGCTCTGTCGCTCAGCGTGATTATGTTGAGATCCACCATGCGGCTACGTGGATCAGTAGTTTGTGGCTTTACTGCCGAGTAGGATTCCACCAGAGGATGCACCGGATTCCCTGCATCTGTCGGACATCCGGGCTCCTTCCTGCTTTTGGAGCGATGACGAAGAAAACGGCTACCGCCATTTCTGGGCCGGTCTTGGTGCGGATACGTTATCTCCCAGGTGAGTAAACACTGGGGAGGGAATGGCTGGGTCACATCTCACCCGGCTGTAAAACACCCACGTTCCCGTGGTCCTTCAAGATCTTCTAAGTCGGGCGATTTAATTTCTACTCTGTTCATTGTCGATCGCTGGCCTTCTCCCTCTCCTCTGTGGCAGATGGTATTTTTGCAAAGATGGACACAATAGTATCTCCCATACCGCGTGCTCTTTACAGCGTGGGGTCTGGCTAGCCTTGTGGCTGGCCCGTCACCAACAGAATGTGGTAGAGGTGACGCCAAGTGACGTCTGAGGCCAGGCCATAAGAAGCGTGCAGGAGGACCCTCTCTGCGGGGGGCCCTAAGTCTCCACGTGCAAGGCCTGACCACCACGCGGGTGCTCTGGGTATCGTTTCCAGCTGAGACCCGCCCCCACCCCCTCCCCAAGGCACCATACATGAGTGCAGCCGTCCTGGACTCTGGTGGAAGGGTCCCCCACGGCGGGGCCCCGCTGACACCACACGGAGGTGCAGAACTGTCCAGTTGAGCCCTGCTAATTCCCCGACACAAAATCATGACATATAAGAACCACTGGTGGTTTTTATACCACTAAGATTTGGGGCCAGTTTGTTATACGTCAGTTATCAACTGGCGCGCTCTTCTAGAACATCAGCTCCATGACCAAGGGACCGTTTGTCTGTTTTGCTCACAGACCTACCCCGAGGGCCCAGAACAATGCCTGGCAGACAGATCTCCACAAGCGTTTGTTAAATAGACAAGGGAGTGGGGTATGATTTTATGAAGACTGAAGAGATTTCCGTTGAGCAAAAACTGACCCTGGTGTGGTAGTAACGGATCTGGGTCAAGTTCCACTGCTGAGACCCGCAAGCGGCAAGACCCTCCTGGCGCCTCGGTTTCCCCAACTGTAAAGTCAGGCTCACTCTACCTGTGTCGCAGGGCTGTTCGGAGGTTACCAGAAAACGAAGATGTGTGGAGGGCTCAGCACGGGGCTAATAACCCCAGGAGGTCCCGGATGAGGCTTGCTAAATCTGAGTGAAAAGGTGCCATCCCTGTTCCCTACCCGCTTCGCCTGTGTTTCAGTTGAGGCCGCGAAGCCCCGCTTTCTCCGTGCCTGATCAGACATCAGCGGTGCTGCTCTTACGGGAAGGACCTTACCCCCACCCCCGAGGTCTCTGAGGCCAGGAGAGCGTCCCCTGGGGAGTCGAGCAGGGCCGAGGAGAATCATGGTTGAGGCCCCTGTCAGACTTGGCCCATGTCCACGGCCATCTGGGGCCAGTGCTCACCCCGGCCGAGCAAGGGTCCCTGCAACTCTGAAGAAAACCCCTCCCTCGCTCATAGCAAAGCTCTCCTCCCAGGACAGAGGCCAGCGTGGCTTTCGCTTTCCTGCCGCAGGCTCAGGGCCATGTCGTGACCCTGTCAGGGCGAGGTGGGCTCGGGACCTCCACCGTGACAGAGGCCACGGCTCCAAGTAGAATTTAATGGGGTCTTGGGCAACGCCATTTGAAAGGCAGCTCGAGAACGTGGCTTTTGTCACACCGGTCTTCCTGCCTCTGCTCAAGCTGTTTCCCCTGCACGAGTACCCTCTCTGTCCCTGCCAGCATCCCCTAAGGGCAGAAGTCCACGCTGCTGAAGTCCAAACCTGGCTCGAACCAGGTACTGCGCATACTCCTGGCACACTCACAGCGCACCTCCTGGGCTTGTTGGGAAAGACTAAATGAGCTAAAGTTCTGGAGTATGTAGCATAAACACACTGCTCAGAAATGCTAGCTGTCGCCACTACCACCAGCAATATCATTTCAGGGGATCCATGAGGAAAACTATTTTCATAATAATGCTATGATGCTATTTGCCTTTTTTACTGTGTATTTTCACCATTGGTACGAAAGCAACGCAGAGTAAAATGCTGACCACCTTAGCAGAAATCCAGGCAGAGGCATCAAACCATATTAGTCGTTATGTTCTTGACACCATGCACTTGTTCTTGAAAGAACAAACAAACAAACGGGGAGGGCACAGTTTTGCTTCCGAATGTCCTTGATGAAGCAGTAAGAATTATTAATTTTATTAAAACTTGATCCTGAATACTTTTTTTTTTTTTAATTTTTTTTTTTTTTAACGTTTATTTATTTTTGAGACAGAGAGAGACAGAGCATGAACGGGGGAGGGTCAGAGAGAGGGAGACACAGAATCTGAAACAGGCTCCAGGCTCTGAGCTGTCAGCACAGAGCCCGACGCGGGGCTCGAACTCACGGACCGCGAGATCATAACCTGAGCCGAAGTCGGCCGCTTAACCGACTGAGCCACCCAGGCGTCCCACTTTTTTTTTTTTTTAAATGGAGGCACATTGAAAGCTCTTTTGCTGCATACCAAAGAACAAGGGCTATCTTGACGAAAGACATTTGCATGACCATTTGAGTTGCAAGCTAAACTAGCCACTTTTGCCATAGAATACCACATGTACTTGACAGACAAGTGACTAATGTATTAACCGAGGTACCTGGCAAACTGCTAAGTCCACAAATGAACTAAGTGAGCCTGTTCCTTCTGAGAAACAACTGACCATATTGGTTGTCGATGATAAAATTTGAGCTTTCAAACAAAAGTGAGAATTTCGGCAGATGTGATGTGCCACCATGCCAAAAGCTTCTCGAGACTTAAAGACTTTTCTGATGAGATGAGTGGTGATGTTAATAAATGTGACTTTTTGGTGATGGATAATGAAGTATGTCATCATTGAGAAGATGTGATCATTCAGGTGATGCACTGCTCAAGTGATCAATGGTAGGGGCGCCTGGGTGGCTCAGTGGGTTGAGTGACCATCAACTCAACTCATGATCGCACGGTTCATGAGTTTGAGCTCCACATCGGGCTCACTGTTGCCAGGGCAGAGCTCACTTCAGATCTTCTGTCCCCCTTTCTCTCTGCCCCCCCTCTGCTCATGCTCTCTCCCTCAAAAATGAATAAACATTTATTTTTAAAAAAGTGATCAATAGTAGATGCTGAAAAGTCGTGTGTGGTGCAGACGAGACCAATGGCTATGTTCACTGCAACAGAACACAAAACCCTCACCAGAGAAAGTCTGAGATCGCACACAGCAGCAAATCTCTCAGATACTACCATCTAGTGAGTTTTAGTATGCCAACAAATTTAGTAATACCTACAATCACCTCATAAGGCAATTAATACCCTCCTCCCTTTTCCAATATTATCTGTTTGCTGCCAGATACTCAACTCAAACAACAAATCACCGTAGCCTGGCTGAAGGAGCAGGTATGAGAATTTGGCAGTCTTCTGGCAAGTCTGACGTTAAAAAGGTTTTGCAAAAATGTAAAACGCTGCTGCTCTCCTCACTCAAGTAGCTTTGTTTGGGGAAAATATAAGTATTTTTCATTAAAAATTTTAAATTTATGTTAACACGTAATGGTTTCACTGCTGTTGTTTAAAAATAAATTATCGGAGACTTAAATAGGTTCTCAGCTTTAATTTCTAGAATAGTAAACACCTACAGAACTAAACCACATAATTAAGAGCTCCTTTGGGGCACCTGGGTGGCTCAGTTGGTTAAGTGTCGACTTTGGGTCAGGTCATGATCTCATAGTTCGTGAGTTCGAGCCCCACATTGGGCTCTGCGCTGACAGCTCGGAGCCTGGAGCCTGCTTCGGATTCTGTGTCTCCCTCTCTCTCTGCCCCTCCCCTGCTCGAGCTCTGTCTCTCTCTTTCAAAAATAAATACACATTTACAAAAAAATTTTTTTTAAAAAGACCTTTTGGGTCCTCAATTTTGTAAAGAGTATAAAGTGGTCTGGAGACCAGGAAGTTTGAGAAATGTTGTCTTAAGAAAATAAACTGATTTACAAACCCAGATCTTTGAGAAAAAAGTGGAAACAACTTATGTGTCCAATAACCAGGAAGTGGCTAAATTATGGGGCCTCCATTTGCTAGAACATTACGTAGTCATTACAAATTATGTTTTCAAAGAGTATTTATTGCGAGAAAATGCTCAATACACTCGACACACCATTTAAAAAAGGCAGAAGCAAATTTTCATGGTCATGTTTCTGTAATGCCTTGATTCTCAGGGGGAATCAATGGAACTGAGAGGGGGAAGCTGGGGAAATTGACAGACACCCCAAAGGGGCCCCATGAGCTGCAAGCTCACTGCACCTGTAGGGCTGGAGGACCCCGGTTATGTTTAAACACACAATAACGCCATTCTTTGTTGAACGATCATTCTCGACTTCTGCCTTTACACACACAGCGAGACCGAACTCCTAAACCTGACATTCCAGACTCATCCCCAAAGGAACCAAGGACTGTTCTCCCCGAACGTGGCCCTTTGCTTTGCTTTGGCATTGGAACCCCGGGCTGGTGTTTCTGGTGTTTGCTTGAGTTCCTCATCCTCTCATGTTCTGGAAAATTCTGGTCTCATCCAACCCCCAGGCAAAGACGGGGGCAGGTAGGCAGGGAACTGCCAGGGTGGAAGTCTTTGGGGGCTTTGTGTTTTCCCACTGCAGGGACGCCGGCTGTTAACAAGCATCACCCAACATCTGCTGCTTACTTGCTTTGCGCATTTATTCTCATTCTCCTCATTATGGGCATATAAATCCCTTTTCATGCTCCAGCCTCCTTCTGCCCACATCTGTCTGCAATTTACTCACCACGTGCTGTGGCTGGGGAGAAAGTGTCTTATTTATGACTTTGGAGAATGCCGGGCAGGATGCTTGGGCCGGCTAAAGGTGCCCACTGCTTTTGGGAACCACCGCGACCTTGAGCTTCGGTGGGCTCAGGGGGTCTAAGGTCCGGGCCACCCCTAACGGGAATCAGGGGACGAACATCTTCAGGCAGATCCGAGGTGTGCCAAGCCCCCTCTCGTCCGGTAATCACTAAGTGTTTGCACTAACAGTACTAGGCACTCGGCCAAGCACTTTATATCTCATTTAATCCCGATGACAAGTGATCTTGTCCTCTTCCTTTGAAGTAGCTACTATTATTGGCCCCAATTATAAGAGAAACAGCTTTGGTTTTGTTACCCTCAGCAAGAGAACTATATAGTTCAGAGAGGTTAGGGAATTTGCCCGAGGTCACGCAGCTAGTAAGTTAGATAGAGCTGGGATTCAAGCCCAGATCTGACCCCAGAGTCTGCTGTCCCCTTTCCTGAGCTACGAAGGCCTCCTGTTGCTCTCGTCCACCGGACTGAATTCCCCAGAGGGAAGAAGAGGGATGCTCCTGCAGGGGAAAGTTTCTGACTCTGCTTGTGATTAGCTCTATAACCTTGACCAAGTTACTTAACCATTCTGAACCTCATTCAGGTGTCTCCACCTGGGAAAGGGGGTTGATACCCCCTGGTAGGGTTGGGGTGAGGGACAGATCCAGTGCTGGCACACAGTAGGTGCTCCAGAAGGCTTTCCTGTCATGAGTACTGACAAGCCCTTGTTGTTGAGATTGCTGTTGACAAGGGAGCCACTCCCTCCGGCAGATCTCCGCGCCTGTGGGTGACTTCTGGTGATGGATAAGACGCCTTACAGCACAGAGTTAGGAAGATAATGTTTATTAATGTTTATATAATATATAAATGTTTATTTATTTTTGAGAGAGAGAGAGAGAGAGAGAGAGAGAACAAGTAGGGGAGGGGCAGAGAGAGGGAGACAGAGGATCCGAAGCAGGCTCCTCGCTGACAGCAGAGAGCCCGACGTGGGGCTCGAACCCATGAATCGGGAGATCGTGACCTGAGCCGAAGTCGGGACGCCTAACCAACTGAGCCACCCAGGCGTCCCAAGCACGCACATCTTAACAGGCAGCTCTCCACCCTCACAGACATCGCCTCAGTCCTCAGGCCAGGAACGAGGTCTGGAGAGGGCAGACTGTCTGTCCCAGGAGCTGGGGAATGGTGGATAAATGAGCCTGCCCATTCCTTTGGACCGAGAAACAACTTAGAGAGGTTTTGCGCCTCCCCCCCCCCCATCCCCCCATCCCCAGACGGGTCCAGAAGGGCAAATATGGGTGAGAATTCTTTCCCTGGTCAAGGACATGGAAAGCAGGCTTCCCCGTCCCTGGAATAAATACTGGCAAAGGTGGCTGGGACTGCGTCCAAGGTAGTCCCAACTCTCCACAGGGTCATAGCACTCAGGGAGACCAAAGGACACCAGCTGGCCCAGCCCGAGGCCCCGAGGCACTTCCTCAGGGAGATTTCCCGTGACTGGAGTCTCCATCCTGAGAAAGGAGTGATGTCAGGAGACCCCCGGAAGCTCGAAGCTCGTACAGATCTGCCCAGACTCCTGGATGGCTGCACAGGCAGCAAATGCGTACGTGCCCGGCGCGATGACTTCCCCATCGCCCAGCATCGGCTGGACCACAGCACATTCCACCGGCCCCGTCTGGCCTGAAGACACCACCCGGAACACTGAGTGGCCCCACCGGAAGCACTACCCCAGCAGGAAATGGTTCACCTGTCTTTATGAGTAACACGTGTTGCTGAAAAGAATTCACAGGGGGCTGTGCACCCTCAAAGATGACTCTCCAGACTTCCTGGGGGACATTAGTGGGACGCTGGACAGACAGCCTGCTTGGCCAGTGTGCCAATGTTCTGCTGCTCATAGCCCAGCTCCGGGCAGGGAAACCCAGTACCAGAGCCGACTGATTGGCCTGCAAAACCCACCTTCCCCACCCCTGCTTCCCTCCCAGTTAGCCCAGTGGGTGGGCCCGGACGCCCAGGTAGACACTACATTCCCCAGCTCTCCCTGAAGGCGGGCATGGCCGTTATCACCAAGCTCTTGCCAAAGGGAACGTCTGCCCCTCGATTTTGGCTCTTTCCCTGGATCTCCCCCAGGCCGAGGGGGAGCAGAGATACCCCGCAGCCTAAAATGCTCTGCTTGGTGGTTATGGAAGACAGAGACAAATTCCTTAAGCCACTCCGTTTTGGAATGTCTTTGCTATAGCAGCCTGAATTCAACCTAAGTAATGAAACCGCTTTGGCTTCAAAAATGAAGTTTTCAGGGTATTTATCATTCTAGTGAAATGGCACGTGGAAAGCAGGTTGCCAAGTTTTACTGCTTCCCCCCCCCCCCCCCCCCCGCCCCGCCCCGCCCTGCCCAGGAGAATCAGAGACAGTAAGGGGGCCTCCAGAGAATCCAGGAAGCCCCAAAGGCCATTTTCTTGCCCTGGGTTACGGGTCCGAGGTCTCCACGCACTGTTAGAGGATGACTCTCAACCTTGCTTGAATAACCTCTTGAGACCCCCCCCCCCAAGCCCCAAAGAGCGCGGGCAGGTGGCCCCCAGGAGTGAGGGGTATGCCAGCCGCTAGGGTCCCGGGCCAGCTCTAGGGAGAGCGGGCTGCACACGTGGGACTGCTGGCTTCCTCCTTCCCTAAAGCGGCTTCTGGCTGGCCGCGTGGTGCTTACAGGTGGCCCGGCTCAGCCAGAAAGCACCACACTCTCTCCCACCTCCTCTCTCGTCTCCTCGGAGAGAACACCGGACACCGCACTTCTCAGAGGGGAGCCCCCTCCAGGCCGACCACGGGAGAAGGGGCCCGAGCCCCCCGGGAGACCGCCACGTTGAACGAGAGCGAACGTGGTGGACGGACGCCTCCTCCGGCAGAGGGTTCAGTGCATCTACACCGTCCCGTGAGGGGAGGTGCTAAAGGACCTCGAGAATGGCGGGAAAGAGGAGACCCAGCTGCTGGGTCCACATCCCGATCTAGCAGAGACGCCCGCCTGCCGTCCACGCCTCAGAGGGAGGTGGCCTGGACGGCCACTATGGAGAGCAGGTGGCGGTCACCCAGAGGAGGGAGTGACGTAAGCCTCCGACACCGCGACAGGCAGACATCGACTGAAAAGGGGACAGGGCGGCCTCAGCTGGGGGTCTAGGCGCCGGGAGACCCCCGTGTCCGCGCCACTCCCCCCTGCAGAGGCAGGACCCTGGCTCCTCGGCGCCCCTGTGGCCCAAGCCTGAGCCGCAGGCAAGGGAAGGGAGGGAGCTGCCGCCGACTAGCCACTTACCCTGCAAGGCTTCTTTGGCTCTGGCTAGCTCCTGCTCCTTCTGGGCCAGCTGGACCCTGAGCTCGGTGGCTGACAGGACCTCGGAGGACTTGCCACCCTGGGACTCCTCCAGGTCCTTCGTCAACATCTCCTTCATCTGGCGGAGAAGGTGGACTTCCTCCTGCAGCCGGGACACTTCTTCCCGCAGGAGCACTAGGGGAGAAGGGCACACGGTTAGAGGAAGGGGACACTTCCAAGGTGCTCTGGCTTTTCCTGTTGGCTCTGCATTCGAGGCCCTTCCTACGTGTGTGCCGGGAAGAAAAACCTCAAAGCCACTGGCTTTGTTCCAAGAGCCCCTGCCGCAGCCCTGCGCGCCCCATGTCCACCTGCAGAGCAGGCCTGGTGGGAGCCCCCCTCGCCCCCTGCCACATCCTCTAGGGCTCTCTGGTGCTGCCGTCCCTGCACTGAGCGCGCGTCCACTCCAACGGCCGACATCATCTTCCCTCCAAAAGGCAGGAACAAGCATGAGGACGAAGAGCCGACAGGAGGCAGGATTCCGGCCACGAGCCTGCAGCCTGCCGAGTTGACCTTTAGATGCTCTATCTCATTTAATCCCACCAAAAAAAACCCTCCTGAGGCGGCTACCAGCCTCGCCCCCATTTCACAGATTAGGGAGTTGAGGCTCCGAGACATTAAGTAACTCCCCAAGGTCAGAAAGTCAGCAGGTAGCAGAGCTGGGATTCGAACCCAGACGTGGCCAACTCCAGAGCCTGAGCTCCCGGTCTGACGCTCAGGGAACAGTCCCCGAAAGGCACACTCGCGGAACACGGGGTCTCCGGGAGCCCAGCACCGTGCAGACACAGGACTTCGGCATTCACGGCTGAACGTGCGGGAAAACGGGGCCAAGCGGGCGCCGACGGCGGTGACACCAGGGGCGGGGGTTTCCACGCCACCCAAACCCGACCCCATATCCACGAGGGCGAGAACGTGGTGTCCCTCGGGGGCTGGGGGCCTTGGGAGGCCCCCGTGAATCTGCAGGCCAGCTCAGCCCTGCGGGTGGACGGATACCCTCGCACCCAGGCCTGCTCGCCTGAGCAGCAGCAGACCCCGAGCCTCGGAGGGTGCCGGAGGCGGGGTCAAGCAGCCTCACTGGGCCGCCCGCGCCCCTGCCACACCCTGTAAGGGAGCCAGCCTCGTGGTCGGGGTGCTCACCCCATGGTTTTGTAAAAGGAGACTAAAAAACGTTGTTTTTGGATGTTTCTTTCTTTTTGGGGCACGGGGAGGGAGGGGGACAGAGGATCTGAAGCGGGCTCTGCGCGGACAGCAGTGAGCCCCACGTGGGGCTCGACCTCACGAACCACCACATCGTGACCCGGCCGGAAGTCGGATGCTCAACTGACCCAGCCGCCCGGGTCGAGCCGCCCCGGAGGAGATTTTGAATTCCTCATGGGAGCCGGCCCTTGACAACATGGCCCTGAACTCACGTATGGCGCCCCCTCCTTCCCGCCCTCCCGCCACCCCGGTCCCTCTCTTTGCAACATGCCAAGCTCTCCCCGGTTTCAGGGCCTGTGTCCCTGCAGCGGCCTCCACCCAGAGGGCCCTTTTCCCCTTGTTCTCGCTGCGGCTGCTTCCTCACCGCCGCACAGGCCTTCCCCCGGCGCCACCTCCTCAGGGAGGCCCTCTCGCCAGGTCTCACGCTGCCGTGGACTGGGGGTGCCGTCCCTGCCTGGGAGGGTCACGGCTGTGGCACAGCTCTGGGGTCACTGGGTCTCTCGTTTGGCTCCAGAGAGGCATGTGGCCGTGAGCGAGTCCCTTCCCCCTGGAGCCTCAGATGCCCCCCCCCCGACGGGTCTCACCCTCATCGGACTGTGACACAGAAGGCGTCTCCCCCCCAACCCCGCATGGGCCTGGTCCGGGATGTGCTGGGGGCACACAGGAAGTGCTCAATACTGGCGAGGCAGTGGCCCTCATCAACCTAGACGTCTCACCCTCTATCGGCGCCCAGCGTTCTGCAACACTGTGACCTGCAGTCCTCGGGCGTCCTGGGTTCAAGGCGAGCAGGGCAGAGCCAGGCCCGGGGCACGGGGCAGGCGAGGGGAAGCAGAGCTAAGGCCTCAAGAACGTGCGGTCCCTCCACCCCCAGAGGCTTTGCGAAAAGGTGGCTTTGACTCCGGCCTGTCCCTTGTCCCCCTCTTACCACCCTCCCTGAGGCCTCCTGGGTTCGGCGGCCACGTGTGCGAGGGGGGGATGCCCCGGCCCTCCCAGCTCCTCCTTCGCCCACCTCATCTCCCCGCAGAAGCCTGAGGGCCCCCTTGAGATGCAGAGCGCAGAACCTCACTCCCTGCGGAAAACCCTCCCGGCCGCGCTCCCACGGTAGAGCCGATAGGCAGCGGCCTTGGCGGCCCTCTCCGACCTCCCTCAGGCCACCTTTCAGTCCCGAAGATACAGACTCGTCCAGGGGTGAGTCTGGGTGGCTCAGTCGGCGAAGCATCAGACCTCAGCTCAGGTCATGGTCTCATGCTTCGGGAGTTCGAGCCCCACAGGCATGCCTCCCCGGCAGCGGGCCTGGTCACACCGCTCCGTCCCGCTTGCTGCGGGGTCGGAGGTGCCCCGAACAGCGCACGGTGACGCACTGACAGTCGCCTTGACTCCCTCGGCCCATCCATCAAGCCAACGAGAGTTTATGGGCATTTGCCCCATGGCAGACACCGTTCCGGGCCCTGGGGACCATTGGGTGAATGTCACAGACAGGTCCCGTCCTCAGGCTGGCACTCCCAGACCCCACCGGGGAGCAAGGGCTGAAGGACCCCAAACCCACACTCCGCGAAGACGGGCCGTCTGCAAGGGAGCGCCCGGCTATCCGGCCATCGCCCGGCTCGAATACAAGCTGGAGACCGTCCAAGACTCTCGGCAAAACTGCAAAGCAGGAGGTTTGCTGTGGGGGCCCGCTCCCCTCCCCTTGCTCTGGCCCAACATTTGCAGGCTATCCACACTGCAGGCCCAGTGTAGGGTGTCCAGAGAGGAGAAGGGAACACCCTCGGCCTCAAGGAGTCTCTGGTGAGTAGAAGCAGCAGCACACACGGGTAGGCGTAACACAAGGAGCTGCATGTGCGTGGGGTACAAGGACACTGAAATGGGCCTTGGCAGATGTAAGGGCTGGCAAGCAGAGGGAAGAGCATGAGCAAAGCCTAGGAGGCTGGAAAGCAGAGGCCCCTGGATGGATGGGTGGAGGGGGGTAAATGGGTATAAGGTGAGAAAGAGCAGAAGGTGGCCTGGAGAGGTATGCCAGGGTCAGATTATAAAAGGTCTTAACCCTGACCACTCCTCTGTGACCCATCTCTAGCAGTTCTCAAGACGCTGGACTTTTCATCCTTGCTCCCTGCCACAGACTAAATGTTTGCGCCCCCCCCCCCAAATTCACATGTTGAACCCTAACGGGTGATGGTATTTACAGGTAGGGTCTTGGGAAGCAATTAGGTCATGAGGATAGAGCCCTCATGAATGGGATTAGTGCCCTTAAAAAAGAGACCCCAGGGAGCTTCCTTGTCCCTTCTACTGCATGAAGACACAGCAAATAGAGAGCTGTCCAGAAACCAGGAAGAGGGTCCTCACCAGAGGCTGAATCTGCCAGTGCCTGGATCTGGGGTTTCCGGCCTCCAGGACTGTGAGGAACACGTCTGTCGTTTACAAGCCACTCCGTCTATCGTATTTTTGTCAGGAGCCAGAACAGACTGACACACTCTCTTTCTTCCCAACCCCCCAGCCTGCCAGGGTCTGTCCCCACTCAGCAGTCACCGAATAAGGTACGAGTGAGTGCTCTGAGTTCTCATCTGTGTTCACATTACCATACAGGTGGCAGAGAAGTTTGCTTTTGTTTGTCTGCTTGGGGATGTGACTTCTGGGCCTCGTTAGACGGCCCTGAAGTGGCCACTAAGGTCGCCTACTGTATCTACACAGATCCGGAGAACTGTAAGAGGCCTGGCTTCAAACCCAGTCCCGACCAGGACCTTGCTGTGACCTTGGGCAAGCCCCATCACCTCTCTGGGTCTCAGGACTCACATAAGCTACAACATGCTATCTGTTTGGGGCTGCCAGAGTTAGAACAACAAAACAAAGCAAAACAAAACAAACAGTGCTCCCTCCCCCCCCCCCCCCCCCCCCCCCCCCCAGATGCACACTTCTATTTGAATGTCAGATAAGCAAATATTTTTTAGGATAAGCCTGTCCTAAATATTACACGGGACATATTTATGCTAAAATGTATTCATGGCTTATCTGAAATTCAAATTTCGCTGGGCGTGCTGTGTTTCACCCAGCAACCTTACTCCCATCCATGGGGATTCTGGCACAATGATACGGGGCGATCACGAGAAAGGGCTTTGCCAGAGCACCTCAGAGGAGGGAGGGGGGAGAGGCTAAGAAGGGTCAGGCACAGCCTTCTCTGCACCCTGCACTTAGGTGACAGCAGAGAGCAAGATGCGGCTGGGTGCCCTTCTCCTTGGCTAACAGTGACGGAGGCGGAATTTTCCTGCGCTCCCCTTTCTAACAGGTGCCACCTGACCACCACACCCCTTGGGTCAGGCCCTGAAGCAGCAGGAGGGCGGGGCACCCGCGGGAGCCAAGTCTTAGGAGACCAGGCTGGAAAAACAACTTTGTGGAAGGAGAGAGGCCTGTCCGAGCTTACTAACTGCACCCGCCCTGGCTGGGGGTGTAAACCCAGATCTCGCACACCCTGGATCCTCCCAGAGGCAGAGACTCGGGGCAACCCCGGGACTGTAATCACAGGGAGACAGACGCACAAGACTGCAGCCCATGGGAGGGGGGGCGCTCTGGGGCCGCGGGCAGGCACTTCCCCTCTCTGGCCCTCAGATGCCTCACCTGTAAAGCGGGGGTGGTGGGAATAACGGAGCCTTGTACGTAACGCGCTTACACGTGCTCGGCACAGTGGGAACCTTGCGTGCCACCATCCCACAACTCCTCTTCCCTTCTGTGCCGAGGGACTGACCACATTCCTCAGAAACAGCGACGAAGCTGGAGTTGGAAGATCTGGGTTGTCTGCCTCAGGGGAGCTGCTGCCTAATGCTGTGTGACCCCGGGCAAGTCACTGTCCCTCTCTGGGCCTTCACAATCTCGGTGCCCGTGCTTCACGAATCTAGATGAATGCTACTGATTACGCATGTCTTCCCTTGGCGGGAACGGGGGTCCCCACTCTCGTCTACAGCTGCTGAGCTCCTCAGCAAGGCAGCCTCCAGTCGCACGCAGCTACTTAAGTGTAAATTAATTAAAACGAATAACTCAGCCCCTCAGTTACGCTAGCCAGGTTTCAAGTGCATGTGCATTGCTAGTGGCCCTGGTGTTGGACCGAGCACGCAGAGGCCAGTCTCCTCACTGCACAGAGAGCTCCTGCTCAGTGCTGACCTACAGGGCACAAGGTGGAGAAAGAAAAGGGGAGAAGAGTGCGGTATTTATTAAGCATCCGGTGCAGCCCAGCCCAGCCCCACAGACACACGGACAGAAGGAGCCTTTTGCCAATGGCCGGGAGAGCTAAGGAAGGAGCCACCGCTTATGGAGAAACCATCCCGGCCCTTTCCCAAGAACAGAAAAAGGAAAGATCACTGTCCACCCTTCTGCCAATGCCAGGCAACTCCAGTGCCCTAGGACCTTGGTGGAAAGGGCTGACGCCAGAAATGCCACGGACTGAGCAGAGCTCTTGGGCCAAGGAAGCCGGAAGTAAGTGCTGTCTGGGAGACAGCGGCTTTCCTGCCCCAGGGGAAGCTGCCCGTTACCAGGGGGTGCTGCCCCCTGGGTTGGAGGTGGGGCATACCCACTCAGAGGTGGCAAAGAGAGCCAGGGCAGGCCTGCCCTTCTCTGTCTGGCATCAGACGTCTTGTCATCAAGAGCAGTGAGTGCCTGGTGTTTTTTTTTTTTTTTTTTTTTAAAAAGCCACTTCTCAGCCTCCCCTGCAGCTAGGGTGGTCCATGTGACCCAGTCTGGGCAGCAAGATGTAAGAGAAACCCCCTGAGGAGGACTGTCCTTTAAGAAAGAAGGGACTCTGGGGTGCCTGGGTGGCTCAGTCGGTTAAGCGTGAGACTCTTGATTTCGGCGCAGGTCACGATGTCACGGTTCACGAGTTTGAGCCCCGCGCTGGTCTCCATGCTGACAGTATAGAGCCTGCTTGGGATTCCCTCTCTCTCCCTTTCTCTCTGCCCCTCCCTGCTTGCTTGCTCTCTCTCTTTCTCTCAAAACTAAACTAACTTGGGGCGCCTGGGTGGCGCAGTCGGTTAAGCGTCCGACTTCAGCCAGGTCACGGTCTCGCGGTCCGTGAGTTCGAGCCCCGCGTCGGGCTCTGGGCTGATGGCTCGGAGCCTGGAGCCTGTTTCCGATTCTGTGTCTCCCTCTCTCTCTGCCCCTCCCCCGTTCATGCTATGTCTCTCTCTGTCCCAAAAATAAATAAAAAACGTTGAAAAAAAAAAATTTTTAAAAAAAAAAAAAAAAAAAAACTAAACTAACTTAAAAAAAAGAAAAAAGCGCTGTGCCCCTTCTCTACCTTCTTGTCTGGAAAGTGGATTCGTAGCTGGAGCTGCAGCAGCCACCTTGTAACAAGGAGGCAGTAGGCATAGGGCCAAGAACACACCAAGAGAGGAGAAGACGATGGGGCCTGGACAGCGCAGCTCAGCCCTGCCCCCGCATCAGGACCTGGAACAGCATCAGCGAGGCAGGGCTGCCTGGGGCGGGAGAGCCTCTGATTTCCCAGCTGACTTACCACCAGAGCCAAACCAGGCTACAGGCTGAGTCTGAGTTCAGGCCGCTGCTAAGGGCCCCTCAGCTGCGCCTGTGGGCAGTTCAGGTGTGGCGCGCAGGGAGTGCGGGCGGGGTGGGCAGGCTGTGGCAGAATCAACACAGTGCAGGAGGGAGGTGGCGGCTCCTGGCCCTGGGGACGAGCCCCCAGTTGCGAGAAGCCTCTTCCAGGCTTAGCTTTTGTGAGCTCGAGGGGCAGGAGCAGGGGCAGGGGCAGGGGCAGGAGAGGAAGGAGACAAGAAAGCGGGTTACTTTCTGTGACTGGAGGGCGCGCCCAAGAACCGCCTGAACGGGGCCGTGGGGGACCAAGCACCAGTAAGTTCTCCGGGTGAGCTGCACGTTTACAAGCCCAGCCTTCCCAAGTCAAAGGTCTAAATAGCAATATTATAATTACCGCGCATCCCAACAACAACGGTTCCTTTCCTAACACTCCTCGTGCACCCACGACGCGCTCCAGGCTCTGTGGTGAGTACTTAACGTGCCCTAACTCGTTTATTCCTCGCGATACCCGGCGACGTAGGTCCTATCGTCATCACCCCATTTTACAGATGGGGAAGTTGAGGCCCAGGAGTCAGGTGATCTGGCCAGGGTCACAGAGAGCAAAGAGCAGAGCCAAACTGGGCGGTTTAGCTCCGGCCCGCACGGTTTTAGCTTCCGCGCTGTATTATCTTGCAGGGCACGGTGGCAAAATCTGTGGGTGACAGAGAGGGAGCCCAGGGCCCAAGCAGACTCTCCTTGGTGGATGACAGTGGAGGCAGCTGCGCCCCCCCCAGCAGGCTATGAGCTTGTTTTCATTTCCCACAGTGGACTGGGCTACAGTGACCCAGCGACTCCGCACACAGTGCTCCTGGCCCTGGGTCCCCACACGGCTCCTGGAGAAAGACGTGCACATGGAACTCGCCTGGCCGTTTCCACAAAGGCAGGGGCTCCGCTCTGCTCGCACCCGACATCCAGCGCCCGGTCCGGTGCTGGGCTCTCGGCAGAAAGGCACTGGGTGCAGCGTCGAGGCAGAGGTGGGAGGGGCAGGTCTGGGGCCAGCCAGCCTGGGCTCAGTCCCGGCTTCCCCACTGCCAAGCTGATTGACCTCTGAATAAGCGACTTCCGAGCCTATCTGAAAATGGAGCCACGACCAGTCTCCCAGGCCTGTGGTAAACATTAAACAAAGCAATCATCTAAGTGGAAACATCCTGGAAGGTTCTAACAGGGGTCACGTGTAGCTCATCACGATCATTCTTCTAGAAGAGGGCAAACTTCCCTGATATCCCGAAGGAAGGCCTTGGCCTGAGCAACTGCAGAGCCCTGACCCGTGAGTCTCCCATCCCGAGAGGGTGGATTCCGAGGCAGAGAAGGCCGAGTCCCGGGTCTGGGGGCCGGGGGGAGGCAGGAGAGGGCAGGGGCTCTGGGCGGAGGCCAGGCTGCGCAAATGAGTCCAGCCTGGAAGCGGCCCTGCCTGGCGGCACCTGGGTGGACACGCTGACAAGCAGCCAAGCGCGTGCCTGTCCGAACCCGCCAACCTCCAACGGTCCACTTAACGCCTTAACTGTGTAACTTAGCAGGTGTTACACGCTGTACGTAGATCCTACCCCGGGCAAAAGAAAATCCAAACACGGCAGTAACGTAGTTTAGACTTTCCGCCAAATGCTCAGTTATATTCCCTCCCCCCTCTCCCCAAATCTGGGTACAGAGCCCGCCGGTCCCGTGCCCTCCAGCAGGCCTCGGCGGAGGGGGGGCTGACGTCCAACCCCCGCCAATCCAGAAGGTTCTGCGGCGGACCTCTATTCCCTGACATGAGGCCTGCGTCCCAGGAGACGCTGGGGTGTGCACCTGAGCTACATGCGCCCTACGGGAGAAGCCAAATGCCTAGGGAACGGCCCCACGCTGCCCCTGGCCAGGCGGAGGTCACTTCTAGATGACACACGACGTATGGCAGCACACCGCGGGTCCCCTCCGGCCCAGGCCCCCTTGCTCACACAGACAACGGCTGACCGAGCGGCCAGTCTGAGCGCCGGCTGGCGGGCCGGGTGCCAGGCTTCGCCTCGCCGGTGCCTCACTCATGGTGCCCCACGCAGGGCGGTGGTGGCCGCGCTGGAGCATCAGAGACACTGGGGGTGCTTGGGGTCAAGCCCAGGTCAGTGGTTCTGAAGCCACTTGCCACGGACTTGCCCAGCGGTGCCTGTAAGTGCTTAAGCCCTTCTACTGTTTATTTTTTTAATGTTTATTTATTTTTGAGACAGAGACAGAGCGTGAGTGGGGGAGGGGCAGAGACAGAGGGAGACACAGAATCGGAAGCAGGCTCCAGGCTCCGAGCCGTCCGCACAGAGCCCGACGCGGGGCTCGAACCCACGAACCGCGAGATCGTGACCTGAGCCGAAGTCAGACGCTCAACCGACTGAGCCCCCCAGGCGCCCTATTTTCTAAAATTTTTAAAAGTGTTTATTCATTGGAGAGAGAGAGCAGGGAGAGGGGCAGAGAGACACATACACACACACACATACACACACACACAGAATCCGAAGCAAGTTTCAGGTTGTCAGCCCAGAGCCCGACGTGGGCCTCCAACTCACAAACTGCGAGATCATGACCTGAGCTGAAGTCGGACGCTTAGCCGACTGAGCCACCCAGGCGCCCCTCTTTCTGCTCTTGCTGTTACGGTTGGGCTTATTCTATAAACTCACAACAGGATTGTCCTCAGAAGGCTGAGGTGTAAGGATCCTTACCGGCAAATCACCGAGAGACGGGGCGGGGGCGGAGGCGGAGGTGGGGGGGCGGGGGGAGGACCCGGCAAGGAAGAGGTGTGTTCAGCGTGCCGTGAAATATGAGAAAAAGATGGAGGCCGTATCACCTGGGTGCCTGAGGCGCCCACCCCCTCCCCACTTGTAGTAAGGATTACCTGGCGACCCTCTCAGGCCTGGGAGCCGCCCGGGGCTGTTCTTGAAGTCCCTGTTCTTGAATGCACTCGGGATCATCATCTCATCGCGGTGATAACCTCTCTGAGCTGCTCACGCCCTCCAGAAGGGTTCTCATTCTCAATCCACACAATGACCCTGGGGATACACCCATTTCACAGAAACAGGCACAGGGAACATGCAGGTAAACCCAGGGGGTCTGGCTACAGAACCTCTGCCTGCCCGTCTCCCGGGGGCACACCTGCCAGACTGCAAGCTGCCCCCCAAGGAAGGCACAAACCTTGTGCTTCCTCGCAGGGCCTGCTGTCGTGCCCCCGACCCTCAAATCCTCTTGCACGGTCACCACTGTCTGCAACCTTTCCCCATCTGAAAGGCCCAAGGTCACAGAACCTCTGCCTCTTGGTTAAGCTGACTGACCCAGCTTCCGAGTGGGGCTGGGAGCCCTGGATTTGGACAGCCCCGGGGCAGCAGGGGTGGCAGTGACAGCAGCAGCAAAGTGGCCCCTGGTGCCAGACGTGGCCCCAAAGCTCTGTAAGTGACCGGGGTGCCACAGGGAAATGCAGCCGGGTTGGTCTTGGACGGAACGATCTGCCTTTGGAGAGAGCGGTCTTGGGAGAGCAGTAGCCTGGGAAGAGCAGCCTCAGGGACATGCCTCCGAGGGCCACCGGGGACCTCCAGGGCTGGTAAAGCAAGCCTTAGCGTTGGTTGGTTGGCCTGGTTGGCCCCTTCAGGCCCAGCCCAGGCTCCCCTCTTGCCTGGTCCCTGCGTTAGGAGCTGTAAACAGCCCTCCTGGACCACTTCTGTCCCCGTTCATCATACAGACGCTCCTGTCCCTCCCTCAGTCCCCCCTGCTCGTGGAGACACACCCGCTAGGCCAGAAACAGACCAAGCGGAAGGCAGGGGAGAGCTGGGACTATGGTCTGCTGGAGATTTCCGTGTTCTCTGGGCCTTTGTCATGGGATCCCGACACCTGAAGCCTTGGGGGTACGGCACTCGCCAAATACGAGGAGATGCTCAGATATCGCCCGGCCACTCACTTCCCAACAGTATCATGCCCCAGGCCGCTCCCAGGCCTGAGAGAGCCACCTGATAATCCTTACTACATGGGGGCGGGCGCCACAGGCACCCAGGTGATACTGCTTTCGTCTTTTTCTCATATTTCACAGTGATTGTTTTTATCCTTCAGGTGGCTTAATCCTTCCTGTAGAGGCTGCTCAGTGCACCTGCCAGTCCATAAACACGCCGTTTAGCCAGACTCTGCTCGGGCCCCTGACTGCCAGGCTAACCCCCCCTGCGTGGTCTTGTTGCCCACGGGCCTGTCGTTCCCACCCCAGAGATTCAATTCTCTCCAGGGACAGGGGTCTGCAGCCTCTTGTCCCCCCTCCCCAAGCACTGACTCAGCAATGGTGCGTGCCGGGCATCGGTGAGGGAGACCAGGTCCCTGCCCTGGAAGATCGACAGTCACAGGCTCAAAAGCAGAGACACCCTGGGGGTGTGGAGGAATCACACCTCTCCAGCACACAGGTTGCCTACTTCGCAGGCAGAGCTAAGCCCGAGGATCGGGGCCGCAGAATGTGCTCCCTGCGGGCCGCTTGGCCTGATCCCTGTCCTACCCCGCGTGAGGTCCTGGCCTCCTGTGTCCGTTGCACCACAAGCCCAGAAAGGACATCCTCGGTGGCCTTTCTCGGCCCATGGCTTAATGCTGCCATAGCACTGACAGCCGGTAGGAAGCCTGTGGTCCTCCGGGATCCGCAAAGATCACTCAGCAAGTTATTCTAGCTCGAGGAGGGAGGTGAGCCTCCAAAGGCACCATCTGGCTGGGAGTGGGAAAGGCAGGCATTCTCCTGTCACCTGGGTGGCCAAGTCCCTGAGGGGCCGTGGCAGCCACGACTGCGCAGTCCCAAAGCCCGGTGCCCGGGTCTCCTTGGTGGCTTTTAGGAGGCTGCTGCTATCTGCTTGCCGGGCAGGTATCTGCCTGCGGGGCAGGAGCGGTGGGAGAAGAGCGAGCCAGCCTCTCCTCTGCGCTCGCACACCGCCTGCTCCAGTCCTCGCTGATCGCATTTTCCGCTGGGGATCAGAAGCAGCTGAGCTGGGGCCCCCAGTCAGTCCACTGCCTCGGGTGGGCTGACGGCGGCCGCCCGGGGATACCCTCTGGGTACAAGCAAGAATCTGAGCACGCTTGCCACGCTGAGCCACAAAGCTACCACTTCCTCTGGAACACGGGCTCATGCCGCCGTTTCCAAGCTCATTCTCCCCTCCTGGATTGGGCCGCAGGCATTTCCGTCCCGCTAATATAACATAACTGACCATCCCCCCCCCATCTTCTTGACACGATTCTTCGATTTCCCTTTGCAGAGCCAGCCTGTGGTTCAGGGGTGCCAATGTGACCCAGTCTGGCCAATCAGAGCACCGAATCACTCCGGCCACTGTGATTGGCTCAGGATGGGGGCACGTGACCCAAGCCACTCCGATCAAAGCCGGTGTCTGGACCTCACGTCCCTCTGCTTTGGCCGGCATCAGGATGGGGCCTGGCGATGGTGGCAGCCGCGCGGCCACCGAGAGGGGAGCGCCAACAAGACCAAGACTGGGTTCAGATAATATCCGTGTCCTAGATCACACCACACGCGAAGCCGGGATACACCCCCTGGACGTGAGCAAACACATTCTTAAGCCGGTTCCACTTGTGCTTTCTAGCTCTTGTAACTGGAAAAAGAATTCTGATAAACTGCTTTTGTCAGAGATCGTTTTCTGGGCACTCAGCGTCCCCACAAACTTAAAGGCCACCCGCTCTATGCTAAGCGCTCCAAGCTAGCACTCTCTTTCAGGACCCGGATGGGCAATTCACCTGCACAAAACCAATGAGCACCTACCCTCATGGGTACTTCAAGCCTAGCTTACCTTTGCAGGCAACAGTCCCTCTGGCTTGAACCCTGGAAGGCACACGTTTTTCAAGTTCTGCCTCAAAGCCATTTCCAGACCTTCCTGCCCCAATCAGCCCTTCTCCTTTTTTCTCACGGGGGGGGGGGGGGGGGGGGGG